>NC_137938.1:36160087-36530087 GCF_963969265.1 Rhamphochromis sp. 'chilingali' | reverse complement strand
TAGCGTAACGGTGTGTTACAGAAGCAACATAATTCCGAGATCAGGCATGTGTATGAACACGTTGAGGAGTAATAGGAAGAGGAACCGCGGGTTTGTTCTGTGCCAGTTACAGCTGGAATTTCATATTGTTTTATGGTGCGTGTGACACCCCACCCACATGATGGGCATGTGGGTGGGGTGTCAGTAACACTCTTTTAACAGTCCGCTCCTGTTGAGGCCAGTTTTAGTTTTCTTTGCGCTGAAGGCAATTTGGCTTTTAATGATGGAGGAAGAAGTCAATTATTCCACAATGGTTTTCAAAACTGGTGCTTCACTAACAAAAGGTAAGTTACTCTCCTCCTTCATTCAAAAATGAATCACTGATAAGTCTGACTGTTTATATCTTTGTGAAGTTGCCTGATGAAAGAACGCTGCTCTGTTCACATCATATCATCCCGTTTTTATTTAAAAACAACAAAAAGATTATTTATCATTAAAATTCGGAAACATTCAAATCACTAGAAAGCACAACATTTCTATTTTATACGCCAAGTCATGAGCTCAGACTTATCTTTTTGAGTTTATCACATTGTTTGGCTTTATCATAAATGATGTGATAAAGCTAGTTTGAAAACTAGCACATGGCACACATGTCAGACTTGTTGGTATGAATCCCTGCATTCAGTCATTTGTGTCTTCTAGAAAAAATCCAGGACTCAACCATTTATTCTGAAGTTAAATCTAAAGCGCCTGCTGGTCCTCCTCCTGCACCTGGTAAGTTATAACGTTCATGCAGATATTACATGAGCAACAAAGCAAATTCATGCTTTAAACTTTCTGTATTTGACAATGACACAGCCTGAGAAAACAGACCAACACAAGTAATGCAAAAATACTGCAACCACCTGCAGAGACTAAGGCAAGTCTTGAGTAGTACAAAATCCATAGAGGCTGGGGTCTGTCACACCAGGCAACATCCCAGGTGCAGCCTGTGTAAAGATGCCCCTCAGACAATCCAGCACATAACTGCAGGGTGCAAGATGCTAGCAGGCGGGACATACATGGAACGCCATAACCCAGTGGTCGGCACAGTATAAGAGATAAGATAAACCTTTTTTAGTCCTCACATGGGAAATTTGTTGGGTCACGGCAGGAAGTGAACAGTGCAAAGTTACAAGCAGGAATAATTAAGAAAAACATGGAATAGAATAAAATAACATAGAATAAAATACTGTGTTATGTTGGAACAGATCCAGTGAGACTACAAACCAGTGGAGGCTAACCTAACGAACATAGTAGTGGTGGACAAGCAGTTCACTTTCAAAAGTGTTCATTTAACAGTTAAAGGAGTCAACACATATAGACACTTTTCTAGTGTCAGGTTTAAAACTCACTGTGTTAATTTAACAGTGGTGATTTTGCAGAGTGTGGTGTGTGAGGGGAAGGAGAAGGAAAGAAAAGGGGAATATAGAGCGACCTAAGAGATCAATGATATGCTTTAATGACACATGACTGCGCATTTTGTAATTCTGTGGGTTGTGTTGTTGTCAAACTCATCTCTATGAGTCCATTCGTTTAGTTATTTCTGTCTTCCAGAAAAAAACGAGGACCCAGCCATTTATTCTGAAGTTAAATCTAAAGCGCCAGCTGGTCCTCCTCCTGCACCTGGTAAGTTATAAAATCCCTTTTTCATCTTCACTAATTTAGCAGCAAAATGTTTTAGACCATCAGTGGAACAAATGTATTCACTACCTGTATGTCTTTGACAACATCTGACATGAACATCTGGTGCCTCAGTGGTCCTGAGAGGCTAACACAACAGAGCCTAAGAAAACAGACAACACACGAGCAAAGGAATGAGCTGCAGCATCACACAACAGTAAAAGTCCATGTGACAGTTTCTCATAATAATGACGTCAAATTTCTCATTAGAAGCAGAAGGCAAAGCAGCTGCATGCTCCAATTTCCGTCTACTGCTGGCATGTTTGGAGATCCTTTGTGTCCTCCTGCTGGTGGGCATCATCGCCATCATCTACAGTAAGTCTGAGTTCAGCACACCAAACTCTATTTAGTTTTAGTTTTATTTTGTTCTGGATTTTTGCATGTTTCCAGAGAGTGGGTTTGCTCGTTTCAGCTGTTTTTTTTTATTAGTTTCACTGTTTGTTTACCTTTCTTAATTATTATAATATGGAGGGTAATTAACAGGGGCAGATATTACAATACAAAGACAACACCATGTGAAAGCAGCTGAGTCACAAATTTGACCAAAAAATAGAAATAAAAAATAAATAAAGACAGTTTTCATCCTATTTTCAACTTTATTGTTACATTTAGTTCTCATGTTCTCCCAAAAGTCTAGCTTTCATTTTTATTTTAAGTAAATAAAATATTTTTATGCATTGATTTTCTAATTCTCTGTTTAGTGTTGGTTCTGCTCAACAGAATTTTACTTTGATATTTGGTGTTTTTAAACCATCAAAGGTTTGATGGTTTTGAGTTTTCAGTGCCAGCTGTTATGCAGTTTGCTTTACATCACGTTACATAATAAATGCCAGTAAAGATTTTTGAATTATTCTTGAAGATCTGATGTGTGATTTAAGTGTTAAGTTATTGTTTCTGAGCAGTCCACAATAACCTTACAGAACACTGCAGAACCTCATGTTATTTCTGAAGTTTTATGAACAAAAGGTGTATTATAATTATTGTTAGTAGTAGTAGTATTCCTGAGTAAATGAAACTTGGCTAATTTGGGGTGATTTTTAGGCTTGAAGTTACATAGTGAAGCTTTGTGAAAAGCTCGACCTGCTGCGTGAGTAACGACAGTGACATTAAAGAGTAAAAGAAGGAAGTAATGGTTCTATCCAGCCTAAAAAACCATATATGTGGTTTGTTTTGCTTCTCCAGGGCATTATAGGCATCATGTGATGTGGCAATGAAAAAAGAAAGGATTGGTTAGCTGCAAAAATGTGTGAACTCTGTGAAAACTTTTCACAACTCTGTGAAAATGACTGAAAATGCTAGTGTGGACGCAGAGCGTTTTCAGATGAAAAGGCCGTTTTCAAATCTATCTGGGCTACTGTGGACATAGCCTGAAATTCATCAAACCCATCCATCCACCCCATCCTCCTCCCTGTGCAAACCCTGTTAATTTCTAACACATATTTATTCCTACTTAGCTTCTGTCTTGATTTAATGGTTGTTTGTGGATCAGTTAGTTAAACGTACTCATTACATATTCACTGTATGTGGAAAAACCTTCAAAGCTGTTTATAAAGGTGGCTTAAAAAACAGAGATTAATTTTTCCCCGTATAACCTGAACCATTTATTTTTTTTAATCTCTTTCCCACTAAAATACAAAACTGCATTTTATTACTTGTTACTCGAGCTTTCTGTACCTCTAGTGCCTGGATTTTAATTTAAGGCTAATTTTCCTTTTTACTATTTATTACCTTCTACTGGTGGTTAAAAAAACATTTTATTATACATTCATGTTTTAGTGTGTTTGGTGTCTTCAGCTTTGTCTCACAATGAAGACAGGAAGAGGAGGCTTCTCTGTTAGGACTGGATGTGAACCCTCATTGGTCGGCTGTGATGATGAGTGCTGTGCTGTCTTCTCTCCTTCACAGTGAGTTTGCTATTTAAGGTACAGGCAGCAAACCTCAGTAACCTCACAGCAGAACATCAGCAGTTGGCCATGGAGAAGGAAATCTCAGACAATAAAACTCGGGAGCTGAGAAGACAGAGAGACAATCTCAACTGCACGCTGGAAGTCATCCTGAAGTTTGATAACTTTCCAGTAAAAGATTACTGTCCTAATAAACGTGAGTGCTTCATTGTGCTTGTCTCAGAAGTTAATAAGCTTCATATGTCAAAATTTTATTAGGAGCTGAAGATGATCAACAGTATGATAGAGTCATGAGAGTATGAACGGAGAATTTATGTGACAAATTTAAATAGAAAACCACAAAACAAGTAAGCGTGCAGGTTGGGAGAGATGATTTGAACTGGTCACAAAACCCAGGAAAAGAGTTATATTTGAGGTAAAGAGCCTCAAATATCATCTAAAATGTACAACAATTTATTTTGACTTTACCGCACATGGAATCTGTTCTCCTTTGAACTGACCTTCAACCCCTGCGCATCAGTTGGCAGTATGTCCCACATGTTTGTTACAATTCTCAGGAGTGAACGGCTCACCCAACATGCGATAACGCATAGATGCATATTTGCCACACCAAAACCAATAAAGCAAACCAGCACCTCACCGTCTTTTGCCTTTCTCTAAAACTAAGGATCTGTCCATTAAGTTTAAGGGAAGCTTAAGAATTTCTCATTAGCAAAATCAAGGAATCTCTGTGTTCTCATTGTTTCCAGAGAACGACTCATCAAAGCTACTTTAAAATGGAAAGTAGAAAAGAAAACAGTGTGAATCTTTTAGCTTTTTTGCTACATAATTTGATAATGTTGTTAATGAGCCTACGTTGAGTCTAGTTTCTAATCTCCTTGCAGAGTGCCAGCCATGCCGCAGTGGCTGGATCCTATTTAAGAACAAGTGCTACCTGTTTTACAATGAGAACGCCCCCTGGAAAACTTGGGAGGAAAGCCGAGTGTATTGCAAAGGCAAAGCTGCAGATCTGGTTGTTGTTGACGATCTCAAAGAGCAGGTGAGCTCTAACAACAAGACCACAGCACAATTACAGCCATGATATTTTCTTACATAACTGATGATAATTCATAAATGTCACTGAATGACGAATGATATGACCCACAGGAATTTCTCAGTAGTCACATAAAATCTTACTTTAGTAAATACCACGGATACTTTATTGGGTTACAGAAGACAGCAAATAACTGGGTCTGGATTGATGGACACAATGACACGCTGAGGTAAGAAAACTGTCTTACAGCTACAGAACAAAGTTACAGCAGTGGTGGGAATGACTGAATGATTAATGATAAAATAATATCGTGATTTATATGCCAATAATAATAATATTGGATAAAGTGATTTCAGTAAAAGAAGATGCATTATGAAAGAAATTATGCAGAAATAAAATATTTGGGATGTTTTTACACATGCTGACGTTCATGTCCTGCTTTTATAGTTACTGGATGAAGGAGATGTCAGACACTTCAGTCTCATATGTGCTGATCATCCCTGGGACGAATGCCACAAAAAGCTGGGTCGAAGCGAACGGTGACTTTCAGAACAAATTCATCTGTGAGATAGACGCCCTGCTTTTGTCCACTTAGTTCCAGCTGCCGTTCTCTGTGTGCTCTTCCACGTTGCCATCCATGCTCCAGATACTGTCTGCATTATTCGTTTCTCATCTTTATAATGGAGGATGGAGAACTTGTAGTTTTTCAGCTGCTGCAACTATTTATGAAAACAGACTTTGAGCAGACCAGTGTGTGTGTCGCCAAAAAGCAGAAATAATGCAACACTGTACTTTTACACCGCACAACATTGCATGTATTGATTACATAATTCATGTTGCAAGTTCCATCCCGTGTCAACCTCAACGCTGTCTCCATCTGTCTCTGTTGTAAAGTGACGGAGGTTCAAGGAAAAGTTGAAAGTTCAACTTTTGGGGTTTTGTTAATCATCTATTTAAAATAACAGCGTGATGCAGATGTTTTAAAGCCCTTTTTGATGGAAAGACAGTCACTGCACTTCACATGTTCAGCAGGCATATTTATCTTTTTAACTTTTTGATTCATCTAGGAAGAAATTTGAGATACAGTAACACTTTAAGGATTTTTCTGAGCCACCTTAGCAATGACAAAGGGTCGAGTCAACAAGATTTTTCGACCGTTTTGTTATTTTTAATAGTGAAGTGAGGATAGTGTTCAGCATCTGAACACTCACTGAGCTGTCAGTTTAAAGAAACATTTAAATCACAACCAACACTGATGTTGAAACTCAGGTAAATGAAGGTCGAACATATATTTAATTAATAAAATGATCCAAAAGATCATAAAAAGACACATTTATTCTACTATTCAGTTTTTTAATCTTTGGTGACTCGAACCAAGATATTTGGTTGGAATTGAAGGCAAAAGGGTCATTTATTGTTGTTACCATGGACGCATTCTTCTCACATCTTGATTAAAGGAACAGTTCACCCAAAAATCTTTTCCCCCTCTGGCCTGTAGTGCTATTTATCCATCTGGGTTAGAGTTGCCAGGTTTTCCAGATATCCACTGAAGACACATCTGCTTTCTCTTAAATACAGTGGGAGTACATGTGACTCACCTTGTGGTGCTGAAAAACATTTGAAAAACTCAGCAGTAATATCTCTTTTTAGAGATCACTCGTGGTTACTCAAGAAGGGAAACAAATTCCTTGTTTAGGCGTTTTAACGTAGGAACTATTTTATTTTCTATCATCTTCACAAAAAAGCTTACAGCTAATCAACATTACAGCTCAGGAAACAAGAATCTCATCAAAGTTTACATCTGTCACAAGTGTGTGCGTCTTGTCCCAGGAACATGCTGACACACCTGTCAGGTGACTAAAACTCTGCAAATGATCTACGCACATGAATATTTTCTAATTCCTACAAAAGATACAAACATGTTGTATATTTGTTTACTTTGTTGTTTAAAATGTTTATTTACGCAAAGACAATTTTAAATAAAAGAATCAAAAGTACAAAAGTCTGCTGAGTCTGATCATTTAATTTGCATATAAAACCAGCATGTGTCACAATACTCCGCGTCCTGCACCAGTACTGTAAAAACAGCTGGGGTCTCCGTCATGTTTACCTCCCAGAACAACTAAACTGACTCCAGCTACAATCGCTGAGGTTAGAAAAGCCACGTCTGGTTGTGATGGATTATTTAGGGCACATTTCATGTTATAAAGGCAATCTTTAAAAAAAAATCATCAACTTGTCTAAACAGCATCGGGCTTGTAATGCGCATCACCTGCTGGATGTAGTTAAAGATGTTTTCCAGTTTGCTGAAAACATCCAAAGTTCCTTTACAGTCCACGTTTAGACTGTAACTCACCGAGTTCCTCTAATATCGACTAAACAAAGCTAAACAGGAAGCACTCACATGAAACCTCAGCTGATTGTTTTTTTTAAACCACAATTTCACTTGTTTATTCTTGCTGGTCGACATTGATGATTCAGGTTTAGCACCACAGACGAGTACACTGGGAAGCACGTCCTCTTCAGACATGGAATTAGATTCCCAGTTAATCACACACTAGTCTTTAGACTTCTTCTTCTTCCTCTTCAGAGGAGGAGCCTCCTCATGTGTACACGTTTTGTCCTTTTTGCACTTTTTCCTTTTCTTCACTGACTCTGTGACGTCTGAGTCCTCCAGTCCTGTGTGATTTGATTGGCTAGGCTCCTTACAGTCACTGTCATTTTCCTTTGGGGGTTTAGAGGATTTCTTCTTCTTCTTGCCCTCGTCAGCATGCATCTCAGCAGTCACCTCCTCGCTCTCTGCAGCCGGTGAATGCGTCTCTTCGACTCTGTTCTCCTCCACTTTGTTCTTCTTCTTTTGCTTCTTCTTCTTCTTCTTGTGCGAATCATCTGCCTCACAGTTTTCTACATGGATCAAATCCTCATCAGTTCTTTCCTCGGGATCAGCGCTCTTCTTTTCCTTCTTCTTCTTTTTCTTTTTAGGTTGAACATCTGTTGTGGGAGTTTCACACACTCCATCACTACTCTTCTCATTCATTTTCATCTTTTTTCTGCTTGTCATCATCTCCTCCGGCGTCTCTAAACGGGAGGCTGGAGGAGGAGCACTTGCTGGTTGGTTCTTCTTTCCATACTTGGCCATGAACTCGGCCTCCTGCTGCTCCAGCCTGGCTAACTTGGCGCTCATGGTCAAGCCGTGCCTGGCTCCCCTAAAATAACAGAAGCACAGAAAACTGGGTTATGCTTTTTTACAGTTCTTTGATGTTTTTTATGTCTGTGAAGGTTCTCAGTCATCCAGGTCATCGTAGTTGCTTCAAGCAACTTAAAGAAGTCCAGACGCTTTTCTTTGCAAGCTCCTTTGACTTTGATGTTTTTTTCCATGTTGAATTCTACAAATCATATCATCTTACTTGTGAGCTGTGCGTCCTCCACAAACCTTCATAAGATCAGTGTCAGAAAGCCTGCAGAGAGTCAGACAGAAACCTCACGATGTAACTTATCAGATAAAAGGTCCGAATACAATTCCAAGTCTCAGTTGCTGATGAGATCAGATGTTGTGAATGTTAGTCTTACTTGGTGGTGCTGGACAGATCCATCCTCTGCTCATCCTCCTCATCAGAGCTGCTGCAGTCATCTGAGCTGGAGGCCTTCGGCTCTGGCTGCTCCTGACCAGACAGCAGCGTGGCAGACTGAAAGAAGAGCCAGCCGTTTGTTTGTTTGTGTGAATAAAATAAACTACATTTAAAAACACAATAAGCGTCCATGTCATGCACAAAAGTGTCGTAATGTCCCACTGTAAGGCCCGCTTTAGACTAATGTGGGGAAACTTTGCAGAGCCTACGATGTGAACTACATAAATGGCCGACGTCGTTGACGCTGTTTATGCTTTTGCTGTTACTGTGTGGTCGTGTCCCCGTGTTTTATAAGCCGTGCCAGACGGGTTCCTGCTCTTTGTTACGGTCAGTTTTTGGGGTGTGAACATTTTTACATTTCTTTGTACTTTCCTTCATGTCCTCTCAGTTTCTGCAATCGCACACGAACGCTACAACAAAGGTGGAGGTCGAGGCGACGACATACCTGCTGCTCGGTCAGATTTGGGGACCGCAGCATTGTTTTTGTAGCCATTTTGATTTTCCTGAACGAGACGCTCTCATGACTCATCGCGTAACGCCAGTGACCAGCAATGAGTGGCAAGCAGTGTGATGACTGAACTGCAGTAAGTACAACAAGAAGGGACATGCAGCTGAAAGACAGCAAACAATTACCTTGACAAAGCATCCATACAGCTTATCTTTAGCCAGTGTCGCTTTCCTCGGCTTTTTATTGGAGATCATCCCATCCTCTTCTTCTGCAGTCTTCTTCAGCTTAATCCCATTCTGCATCAGAAAACCAGGAAACACGTTAACGCTGTGTAAGTGAACAAACCAGCTGCTTCCACTCGGAGCCTGAATGGAACTGATGTGAACGTTAAACTGAGTCTGGGCCTTGTTGCAGCTTCCATCCACTCCTCAGAGGTGGTGCTCTGAAATGTCAAACTGCTCCTAAAATCCTGAAACTATTCTCACACTGAAAAAACAGCCGCACTCAGGTGGACGAGCTAAATAAATAAGTACGAGCAAAACCTAAAAAATAAAACAAATGAGCGACCTACTTGATCAGACTCCACCTGCAGGCTGGAGGAGGCTTTATTGAAGACATGATCCCACCAGTGGAAGGTGAACTGCTCCCCTTCTTTATGGCCAACCTTGCAGAAGAAATGTAAATGGCCCTCTCAGCTTAAACCTGTTTTAGCGTCAACACAAGCGTCTGCTGCATAAAGACGAACAGCACTTACTCCTCCTTTGTCACACTTCACTTTCACCTTGATGGCCTCCGATATGCCGTTTTCAGCTCGTCCCAGTCCTTTACCTGAGGAGAGAAAGCGCCGATCAGACTCCTGCACCTGAGCGCCGACCCTCACGAGCGCTGCTTTAATGTCTGAATGAAGAAGTTCAAAGTATGTTACCGTGCTCCCAGCCGTGGCGAAGGAGCTGCTGCTCCGCAAACTTCAAGCCACGACTTTTCTCTTGAACGACTTCTGCCATCTGCACACAGACACAGTTAAATGTAAGCAAACCCATTCAATTCTTTTTTTGTATTTCTGGACATTTGATAAATAAAAACCATGTTACACCTGAGTAACTTAAACCCTTAAAACAGTTAAGTATGCAGAGAAAACCTAGCGTGTGTTCTTAGTTGATTTCCTGCTGGGCTGAGATCATGGCTGTATGTTTGGATGCTCTCAGCACAGCATCCATGGTGTGATGCTGCAGGACTCCCTCTCCCACACTTCCTATCAGAAATAATATGTAATGTCTACCTACCTTTTAGGACTGGGCGATATATCGAGTTTTTAAATATATCAATATATTTTTATACGAGATAAGAGATGTGTGCCATAAAGTGCAAAATAAAGAATGTGTGAAACTGCGTCCCGCCCCGAAACAAACCACCTTACAGAACTCGTATACAGTATTTTTCGGGCTATAACCTTACATTAAAATGCTGTCATTTTCTCAAAGATTGACAGTATGACATGTATGAGTTCTCCTTACTGACCGCGAACCGATTTTATGTGCTACACGGCGCTCAGCAACCTGCCAAAAATGCTTTAGTACGACTTTGCTGAGCTACGAAACTGCACCGCTTGATGGTTTGTCGGAGCATTACGGCTAGCGTAGTCAGAAGCCTCGCGGAGTGATACGTACTGTGCTTCAACGTAATATTACCGTATTGTGTGTGTATAAGGACCATAAATGGCACCTGTAAGAGACACGGTTACAAAGAGGATTTCAAACTCCAGGCTGTCAGTCACGCAGTACAAGTTGGGAACAGAGCAGCTGTGAAATCTGTCTCTTTGTTATTATGCTCAGCGTCTGTTAGTTTACATTTCGACTGCACAATTGTGAGCTTTTTGTTATGCACAAAAACAACACTGTTTTCTTTTATTTATGGAGCATTATTATTTAATAAATGCTGATAATTTATTTCTGAGTAATTTTTTCATGTACATCTGCGCTGTATGTGAATAAAAGTGCCTGTGTGACATCTGGGACACAGCTTAGACTAAGAACTCTTTTTGTTCTTATTTAATGGCTTTAAAAAATATCGAGATATATATCGTGTATCGCCATCCAGCTAAAAAATATTATGATGTGAATTTTAGGCCATATCGCCCAGTCCTACTTCTTTTCCTCACTTGGTGTAAGACAAATCACCCACAGGAGAGGTGGAGGAGTGATGGAGAGAATAAATTAAGATTTTCAGGTAATGGTTGAAAAATAAATGGCACTCAGGGAGCAGGTCAGTCACAAACACACATCTGTATGTATTGTGACTGGTGAGTTTTACAGGGTCCTGTCTACTGTTCTTACTGTGCAACAGTTGCAGTGTTATGAATATAAAGACCCTAAAGGAGACGAGACCTTCCCTATTATTGCCCTTCAGCTCTGACTATCCCACCTCCCTCATAAAGAGGCTGATTGTGCTTTTTGTCCACAGCAAACATTTTCTTATTGCTTTTCTTAGTCAGTTCTTGTTTTCATTCGCAGATTTTACTTCATTAGTGATAACTTTTTTAAAAAGCTCCGATTTCTCATTTCCTAATAATTACACTGATTATCTGTGTTTTTGGAGACTTGGTGTATCGACGTATTTGATGGAGAGCAGCTTGACTCAACTCCGGTTTGAAACGTGCAACAGAAATAAAAGTTTGACTTTGTGTTTCTGACTGTTGATCTAAAGACTTTTCAAATGTTTTAAACATCCAATATATTTTAAAGGAATCGTTTTATCCACGATATTGAGACATGTCGCGCACGGTTAGCCTATAAAACCAGTCTGCTTCTCTTATAAGCTGCCGTGTAACTGCAGAGAGGTTTAAAGCAGATCTCAGGACCTGAGCAGGTTTAAGAGTGAAGTTAAAACTGGTGAATTTGCGCATTCTGGGATGCTAACTGAACCGGTTTCGCTCTTTACACTGGACGAGCTGATGCTAACAGCTAGCGTTAAACACCTGATGTTCACGGCCGTTTCTAGACCAATGTTTCCCGAACCTTCGGCGACACAACAGAAATAACAAGTCCACAAACCTCCGTTTGTTTCTGTCGAACTGTTTCACTGAAAAACGTGAGGACTGGAACCGTGCAGGAGCATCAGAGTGTAAACATGCGGTGCCAGCAGACCGCTGACATGACACCGGAAACACGTCACGGAAGGGAGGCGGTTAAACCCCCCTTTCCCAATAACTTTATTAACATGTGCATAAATTAAAGGAACCAAAACAAACAAACAAAAACCCAGTAATTGCTGTATTCACATCTGTTATATCACAGCACACAGAGACACATAATAAATGATGCATAAAAAATCAAACAAAAAATAGTTATAGTCTAATGTCTCTGTCACCACAAAATTTCATTAATCTTCTGTCCTCCATGTTCTTATGTATTCATGGCCACTTTGTCCCCTAAACATGTGGTTACACAGTTTACACAGTTTGTTTGAATGTACTTGTTATCAACAAGTGAAAATGACACCTGTGTATTTAAAATCAGAGTACCACACTGATGACAATGAAAAGATTATCCCAATGAATAAATTCATAGATAAATAAAACCAGTTCAATGAGGAAGTTCAGGAAACGCTATAATATCAGCATTTCATACATGGAAAAATAACAGAAAACGAGCCACATTAGATTAGAGATTAGATTAGATTAGATAGAACTTTATTAATCCCTCGGGTGGGTTCCTCTGGGAAATTTGATTTCCAAAAAAGCACAGCACCGACAGAAGTTACAGAGTTACAGAATATTATATATATATATATATATATATATATATATATATATATATATATATATATATATATATATACACACACATACATATATATATATATATACAATACACACACACACATATATAAATACAGAGACAATATAAATAAAATATACGAAGGGGATAAATAGAATAAATAGGAATAAAAATAAAAATACAAGTGAATTGCACATTTCAAGTATTGAGTCTATTGCACCGTTGACTATTTACAAAAGTATTGCACAAAAGGTATTGCACAGTGAGGTGAAGAGGCACATGGAAGTACAAATGTAACCATTTTATTACAAAATCAAATCAGTTCAGTGCTTCTAGGATTTTAAGCTTAATTTAATTTAAATTTGTATTCTCTCTCTCTCTGTGTGTGTGTGTGTGTGTGTGTGTGTGTGTGTGTGTGTGTGTGTGTGTGTGTGTGTGTGTGTGTGTGTGTGTGTGTGTGTGTGTGTGTGTGGCCTTTCAAACAACGTCATGCAGGGTTGATGTTTTTAATGACTGACTCTGTGTCAGTAGGTGGCAGCATTACATACCAGAAAGAATAAGAAAACAATCAATTGTTAAGCCTGGGGTGGTGCAAATGTGTTCTCTTACTGACATTAAAAATGAGACATATTTTAAGAATTGGTATTAATACAGATGTTTTTCCAGGTTTATTCCTGCACACAGAGGAAAAACTGACTAATGGCTGCACTCCTTTCTGATGAATACGTTTTTTAAAGAAGAATTAACAATTCAAGATCTCCCTATATGAGATTAACTTGTCAAAATACCCCAAACCATGCACTGTGCATTTACTATATTACTGATAATAATTTCAGATAGTCCTTTTTTCTCTGGGAGGACTCAAAATTCCAAATAAAGATTTTTTTTTTACTCTACACAGTGCTTTTTGCCTCTCTCTACATACAAACTGATCAACACTGACTCTTTAGATATCATATTTCAACCAGCAGCTGAAACTTAACCATAAAACTGACAGAGATCATCAGCTGCAGTTGGTAGTAGCATGTTTTCAGGATGAAGAAACCGAATTGACTTGAATGTTGGGAATGGTGTTTGCCGGGTGTAACAGGCAGTTACGCCCAGGATTGCTTCACATCAGCAGATGTTTGCGTTCCTCAGATACCTTAGCGACACTTAAATGATGTCGGCCATCCATCAGTGTCCACTCTGTGGGACGGCAGGAAACAATTTTATTTAGCCTCTGCACTGGTTTCCTCACAGTGAGGATGTTTGTTCCAACAGGCCTCCATCCATGAGCTGTTTATCTGTGTCAGCACCCAGCAGGAGGGAAACAGGCATCCTGAACACTCTGGTTATCAGCTGGCCTACTGTTTGGGGAGCAGGAGGCTATTACACAGCTGTCTGTGAGAGACTGGTGCAGACTGGTGAAGAAAGAGAAGACACATGACTAAAAGTCTGTAGACAATAGCTCTGGTAGTTGACTGGGAGTAAACCCCTGCAGACAGCGATGTGACCAGTGTGGAGTGAATCTGACTGAGAATCATATGAGTCAAGCCCTGCTGGCCATTAGAAAGAGTTCAGGATTCAAACACCTGAAGCCTTTTTTATAGTACTGCATTTGTGTTTGTTTGCAATGGTATTGCTTATGCAGAAAGATACACAAAGATTCTCCAAAAATCAGCAGTAAAGAGAAAGAGCACAGAGACGATTGGTAGTTTTAGTGAAGGAGAGCATGCAGAGGGTTGGTGTGACGGGCAGGATGTCAGGGATTGGGTGAAATCTGCTGTGGTGACCCCCAAAAGATAGAAGTCAAAAGTAGAAGAAAAAGGAAGGAGAGAATTCAACTCAGCATTTATTGTTTGACTTCAAGCTAAAGAAACTTACCTTTTAATCTGTTTTGTACTTTTTAATGCTTTTTATATGTTTACACATTTATTTGCAAATGTATCTATTTTGTACATATTTATGTATTAATATATTTGTGCAGATTGTAACTTTACACTGTAAGTATAAATTGTTTCTATGTTCACTGTACCACATGTTCAACACATAAAAGAAACAAATCTGTTTATAATTGTTCAGGTGCTTTCTTTTTCGTCACATGTAACCATTAACCGTGGTTATATGATGCGCACACAGGAATTTATTAACCATCAAATACTGCAGAAGGAACTGATCAGTCACACAGTATTTATAGAGGATGGATGAACATCCTGGCTCTCAAAAGTGAAGCCAGTCCTGATGACTAGATTTATTACACTGCAGATCTTATTTATGTTATTTACAAAACAGTTTGGCAAATGTGTAATTTCTTTCATATACAATGCTAGAGACTTGCACGTACAGCTAAACGGCTTGTGAATGTGGTTTCCTCACAGCAGACAGAAACTCTTAGTCTGATTCTTTTCAAAATGCAAAACAAACAAGGCAGTGACTTCTTGGACTTTCAGTTTCAGTTTATTCACAGGCAGACAGGGATACTGAAGAATATACCATATGAATGAGTAAATGTCACAAACTGCCTGTTCATCATTGATGTGCAGAGTCTATATATGCTGTACCACTAGGGGGCAGTGTGACAAACAACCAGTCTTGCCTGTGCTGTAGTTGGTCATTCAGTCAGCTGTGGAGAAGAGCAAACTGTAAACTGAAGGTTAAAACAATGATGTGTGTCCACTGCAGCCACTGTCAGTGCTTTTCATGCTGTCAGTCTGACATCTCCATCATCAGCATCCTCAGTATAATCTATACATAATCCATCCGCTGCACATCTGGAAAGCTATCGACTTTATATTAATTATAAAACAAACACTCTTTTTTTTCTTTTACAATAGTTGCCAACATTTTGGGAGAGGTAGATTTATTACATCGAAAATCTTATTTATGTTTTTTATATAACATATTGGTCAATGTGTAATTTCTTTCATATACAATTCTAGAGACTTGCACGTACAGCCAAAGGGTTTGTGAAGGTGGCAGCAGACAGAAGCTCTTAGTTTGATTTTCTTTTTAAAATTCAGAAAACAAACAAAGCAGTGACTTCTTGGACTTTCAGTTTCAGTTCATTCACAGGGAGTCAGAGATACTGAAGAATATACCATATGAATGAGTACATGTGACAAACTGCTTGGTTTCTGTTTCTAGGCTCTTTTGTCCGATCACACCAAGTGTTAGCGAGAGCTTTTAACTCTTCATACTGCCATCTAACTATAGTGACTTCTGGGAAACCATAAAACTGACATGGCAGCATCTTGGGTGACGTCACTGGGTTTAGGTTCATCATCTGTATACAGTCTATGTGTGAAAAGCAAAAATGGCTAATGATCATTTCTATTGTGTGTTTCTGAACAATGAGAAAATCTCGGAGCAGATTTCGTGAAGAATTGACACTTGCCCCCGGATGTTAGATCAACAGACTCAATCCTTCATGGATCAATTCACATATTTTAGACTATTTCTGGATTTTTGTCATCTGTCGTGCACCAGCTGAAACTTCATAAGACCCCTGCCCCCGACCTTGTTCATTTTGTTTCCACGTTTTCACTATCTTTGCTGCCTGCTGAAACTCTTCTGATTTCAACAACGATCTATCTGAGCTGTATTTTCCACCTGCACACTCACTCTAAACTTACTTTTTTTTCCAGGTATTATCCCTCTGGAGCGCTTATTCCTGAAAATTTCCAAAACACACACACTTACACATCAAGGTCTGGAGGCCCACCGAAGGCAAAAACAACTCCCAGTCTCCCTGCAGACCTCCCCCCCTCTCTCCTAAACCTCCTTTCTGCTCTATCCCTCCTTCTCTTCCCTCCTCCTCTCTCGGTCCCCTCGCTGTCACAGTTTTTCCACTTTCCTTGGCTCCACTTTACGACCCTCCCTCGTTTGGAAGAAACTGCTCTCGTTATTTTTTCTCTCTCTCACTTGTGAATGTTTATCCGGCTTGAAGATTTTTCTAAGTGTATGGGCTCTAAAGCAAACGCCGTTTTTCTTCACAGTTTCGTCCTCGGAAGTCGCTTTTTAGGTGAAATATTTCAGCTGCAGAGAGTCTGCGTGTTCCTGGATGCCAAGGTGAGTAACAGGCTGTCAGCGAGATAACAAACAAACAAACAAACAAACAAACATAAACTAAACAAAACAAATATAATTTATTGCTTATTGACCTGTCAATGAATGCACCTTTGTTTAATTGCTTACTCGTACACGTAGCGTGTAGGCATGTGCTGTTATTGCACCCCAGACGGCGAAAACGTCAGTTAATCTCATGAAATAAAAAAAGGATAAATTAAATATGATTCATTCAGTTAAATACCGATTATAGATCACTATAATTTAAGAATATAATATTCGTGGAGTCTTACTTTTGGTACTTCATTTTCAGACAATACGTACTTACTTTTACTGGTCGTGTTTTCATTTATTCATGTTTCTGAACGTGTCTTTACATTTCTTTGAATACTTCGGCTGCCACTGCTTTCATCAGATAATGTGCATCAATATTCAATAAAATCCCCCGTAAATCTGCAGACGACCACTTTCATACTGCTACATTACAACATAATACACATGTGAACATTATTAGTGAACTTGTCCTCTAAATAAGATTTCACGTTTCTGTGTCCTGAATGTATTTTCTATGTTGAATCATAATCACCAACAGTAAAGTCGTCTGTTGGGTACCATGAAGGTGTTGGAGCTGAATTATGTGGTTGCTGTTGCGGTTGATTTGAAATCACATTTTTACATTTTTGTCTTCATTCATGTGAAATGCATCGTGTACACTTAGCTTTGAAAACTATACTGGAACAATCTACTCAAACTTGTGATTGATTATTAGACATAAAATACCTTTGAAGGTCCACATTTGTTGGTCAATATTTGTAGCACAAGATGAAATATGAAAAGGCAGCCTGTGTTTAACCAGATATATAAAGAAAAAATTGGATTTTAAAGTCTAACTGTGTATTAAAGTTGAATGAGAAGCATTTAATTGATCCTGACGAGTCCCATTCTGTATCTTTATTGTAAACCAGTGATTGCTGTAACCTCAGACTGTTAAGGTTCTGAGTTCAAACCCCAGGAAATCTCAGGAAGGCTTGAACCCAGAACTGGATGTGTGTCCAAAAACATCAATGTTAAATGTTGAGACAGATGAGGAGTAGGACAAGTAGGACAAGAATAATCAGAAAAGATTATTCTTGTCCTACTTACAAACTGTCAATTCAGTTCAATTCAATTTTATTTAACAGCGCCAAATCACAGCAACAGTCGCCTCAAGGCAGATAGACAATAATACACAGAGAAAAACCCAACAATCACATGAGGAAACACTTTGGTGACAGTGGGAAGGAAAAACTCCCTTTTAACAGGAAGAAACCTCCAGCAGTCATGTCACATAACATCTGTCACATATTAGTCATACTTTTTTCTTTTTTAATTAAAGCACTTGTTTAAATGAACTCCTGCCGTTGTGTCACCGCTTCGTGCACTTGCACACTTTTCCTCCCGGGTGTGTTTTTTTTTCTTGGCGTCTCTGCCTCTGCTTTGAAAACGTTTCCAACTACTATCAAGAGACAGCGTGACTCAAAAAAGCTCTGCTCGTCTGGCATGTTTCCTCCATCAATTCATGGCAAAGGAAGTTGCTGGGAGTAGTTCTGCTCTTTTCTCATCTTCCTCTGTTCTGTTTGATCTTCATTAAGCCGTTCAGGTTTCATCCCTGTTCTGGAGCACCTCTGGGTCACAGAGGAGCCGTGATTCAAGCCAGTGAAACGTGGCGGCAAGGTGGCTGCAGCCAGTAGTGCTGCGTGTGTGTACAGCGCACACATCCTGATGTGATGGTGTGTGAGTCAGCGTTCGTGTCCTGTTAGTGAAGTTAATCAGATGAGGCAGATGGAGTGTTTTCTCTGCAGATGTGAGCGGGTGCAGTGGATTGTTTCTCTTTTTTTGGGCATGTGTGAAGTCAGTAACACAATAATGGATGTTTATAGCACTCTGATATGAAAGAGCGCGTTGATTAAAAGGAGTTTGATTACACTGAAAAGGAGAGAGTGCAGCACATTTCGGGAGGGCGGGAGACGAGGGGGTCACTAGCTGAGCCGCTGGATTAAAGAGAAACCAGTGTAGAAACCTGGCTTGATGACAAATTGACATGTTTATAGTTTAGAGCTTTGAAATGTTGAACTCCTGCACATGCATGTGCACTGTTTTGGAAACAAAATGCACGTTTCCTTTCCTCTGTGGAGATGTAAAATCACCGTAAATCACCGTAAATCCAGCAGTTAATGTCTGTGACTTGTGAATGAAAAGCTTTTTGATTAAGGGGCCCTGACATCTTTCGACTCATAAACATCTGCATGGAAGGCGAGATATGATTAACTATCAGAGTAAATCTCAGCCACCTGGTCTGGACTCCTGACCTCACATCTGCTCTGGCAACTGAAACACCTCAGGAAGTCTCTGACTGCAGACTGAACTTTGTGTGTCTACAAATATTCCTAAAAGCTCATTTTTAAAGCTCATATTTAATCAATAAGTTATATTCTGGCTGTTAAAAACGAACTGAAATGGGGCGTCTTTGTTTTCCGTCAGTGCCCTCATATGGAATCCTCATTGGTTGACAGAGTGTCTGCCCTCTTGCAGACTGTTTCGGCTATCAGTGGCATAATAGTGACCCATTTTTTCTCTCTGGTCAACCAACAAAAATCGCCTCCAGTCTGACAGCTGGAGATCCGGCTGACTGAACATCTGTTTGTCCAGGAGAGGACTTGATTTCAGGCAGGCTATTGGATTTGTTTTGGTTAGAGATGACACCGGCTAGAGACACAAAGAGATGAAGTGGAACTGGAGAAAAAAGGGCTCAGTTTAAGTTACTGGATCCCCCGGTGCTTGGGCTTTTCTAAAATTTATTGTGCGACTGCATGGGGCAGCCAGAGTGTCTGCACATTGTCTTTTGAATGTCACTCCTTTTCTTGACAAAGTCATCCCTGATGGCCACACAGCACAATGTAACATCACAGTCTGAAGGCTTTGTTTACATTATCCATCGAAGCACGGCTGCTGCCATATAGAGTTACGTGCACGCTCGCAGATTAGTCTTTTGCACACTGATGCCATCTTCAGGAGTTATGCCCTGACTTTACCTGGGCTTATATGAAATATATCTCAACATCACACAACATTTACTGCAGATATTTGTAGGTGTGACTCTTTACACTGGGTGTAGTGGACTCATGAGGTGATTTAATAATATCGTAATGGCTCTCACTGCGATGTACGCCTTAAGGAGAAACTTCTGTGGCTGCGAAAAAAAAGAAAGTGCTACAAACGAGTTCGTCCTCTAGAGTCGGGCTCCAAAAGTGAGTCAGTCCTCGTAAACTTCCATTGCCCAACTTTACAGTAGAAATAATATGTCTGCAGACTGGTGCAATGTTGTGTTTGCGCATATTAGAAAACTAAGCAGTGGGCTGCTCACTTTATTCTCTAGTCCACTGATAACACTTTGATTACTTTCCATATCTGCAAGTCTTCTTGGGTCAAAGGGATGTAAACGTGACGTTGAGATTTCGTGTGTCTGTCTGTTGTCTTTGACTGGTCTGCTGAGATTTCAGATTACAATACAACAAATACGCTTGCGCCTGCTGTGCTATCTCCAGCTGTCTGTAACAGAGAATCGAGGCTTAAGTCTGCATTTCACTAGCAACACTTAGTCTCTAATTTCATAAAGGCAGATGTCAAAGTGAAGGTTTGAAATGGTTGACATCATGGCCATCAGAACATTGCAAGTTATGAACTTAACTGTGGATTTGTTAGGCTTAATAAATGATGCCAGTGGAACAGCGGTGGGTGCTGTGTTGGTGCAAACCACCAATAATGGGAAATTTTAGTGTCAGGATGATGACCAGGACCAGTTTCTGTGGTCAGAAGTGGTTGAAAATAGCTTCTTCAGAGCGGATTTGTTCTGAATTTTGAAACTTTCAAACTAAAGAAGTTTTCTTCTAATTCATTATTGATTAACTGAATTCTTTTTTTCATGTCTTGCTGAATAATTTCCATTATGCCTCGCATTTTTATTACTGGGAAGTCAATTCATTATAACATTATTTTAATACTACATTTTTCACTCAAGCAGTTCCAGAGATTGAGGTTAAATACGTTCACATAAATCATTAAAAGCACCGTCTATGATTATGTTAAATCACTATTCTACTCATGCTCTCCCTTTTACGCACTGGCGACAGAGTCTTCCCTATTAAAGTTCAGAAGATGTAAAAAGTGGCCTGTATGAACTTCAAAAAGTTATTTTTGATGTAAAAATAGTCGTCAGGAAAACGACAAAGAGCAAAGGGAATTCAAAAGAAGGTGACGCTGGTTGAATATTCCTACCACAGGCTTATATAAGGCTCTCAACCCCATGTGCTCTGCAGCCGTGCAAATAATTTGGAGCAGATTGGAGCGCGGCCCTCCAGCTCAGGGGGTTTGGGTCGCTCGCTCTGCTCTGGCACCGGAACAGCTTCATTGGGCCTCGGCTCAAATAACCAGTTATAAAAAGTAGAGGTCGAAGGGTTTGGAGCTGGAAATGAAGGAGGAGCCAGGGGCGGGTTGATGGAGTGACCACAGACTACTTGTACTGTGGTGAGGGTCTTCCCTGAAGTTGCTTATGTCGGTGGTTGTTCTGGGTGGTGGGTGGAGCAGCCGTGGAGACATTGTTCATTAAGACTTCGTGGGCTTTTGCTGGTGTCTGTGTCTTTGTAGGACGGCTGGAACCAAGTGAAATTTGAGATGTAGAATTAGAAGAAATATGGTACCAAGTTCACAGCCCAGGAGGCTTCTCGCTCTTTGTCTCCACCACTGTGATGAAAACGAGGTTATGTTTTTGTTATTGTTTGTTTTCATAGCCGCTGAAATCAGCCGTGCGGATGGCAGACAGTGTTTATTTTGTCAGCCATAAGAGAAAATATGACTTAACCATGCAAGATGAGAGGTTTGCATGTGAAAAACAAATGGCCTTTATGTCATGCTTGGCACCACGTGGACATGAACTGCTAGAACTCTCGATGCTTTTCCTGAGTTCAAACCCAGATCCACTCCACCAGCTGCGTTAAGCTCCGAGTCGTCCATCTTGCGCTTTATGAGAGACGTATTTTCTTCTTTTTGTCTACTTTGTTTTTTTCAGGCCACTTCTGAAATACAAACCTAGGCCCCAAAATAGACAAGATGACAGATTATCAGCATACCCATTATTCAAAACAACACGAGCTCTGTGTGGAAAAAAGAGTTCTTTGTGGGGAAAAAGGACACTTAGAAGCCAAGTGGCGCTTGCTGTTGGAAAATGCGAGAGCAGCAGGTCTGATAACACCTTTCAAGGATTCTCTTTTATGTGTCGCACTTTTTTCTAACCCCAATTTATTTTGTTTACATGCCGGAGGAAGCGAACATAGAGATGCAGCCCTGGATGTACAAGATGTTTCCTATCTGCTTCCTATTGTTTGTCCCTGTTTTCATTCCTGTGGTGCTCTGCCATAATGAGTGAAGACAGAGCAGAGGCAGAGTGGACCTGTGGGGCTTCTTTTGCCCTGTGCATGAAAATCTAAGAGCTGGAGAGCTGAAGTTATTAGCTGCAGACAGATGATAATGAACCAGAGATTTGTAGTCAGTTAAAAAGTAATAAGAAAAGCATGCTATCTTCAAAGACATAATAATCAGTAAAGTGCTGACAAGATACTCAGCGGTAGCTTTTGAGTTTGCAGTGTGTTAACCACAAAAGTGGTCTCTTGGCTTGCTCGTTAATTGGTAAATAGTTGAAACTAATTTCCAGCAGTAGTTGAAAAGCCTGGAGAATCCTCACTGTGATGGAAAAAAAAACCCTCAGTGACTCACAGACAACCTGCTGTGTTTCCTGCTGCTTCTGTTTGCCTCTGGGCATCCCGAAAAAGAAAAAGTGTTAACAGTTTCCCTCGACTTGGTTTCCTCCAGTCGTGAACATCATCACAAGATGACAGGCTCCTGCACCTCTCTCCCTCCTGCCATCCTCAGTGTTTGCCCTCCCACGGTGTTGTTTGCCCAGGATGTCCTGTGCGGTGGCTTGACTCTGGCTCTTGTCTCCTCTTTGCTCCCCGTCTTCCTGCTGTGTTAAACAGATATGAGTGTGTCGTTGCAAGAAGCCCCAAGAGACAAATGTGTTGCACAATGCAGATGACCATGCCAGGGCTTTCAATTAACTACAGCACATTCTGCAGAGCCCTCTTTCATCTTTCGTTAGCCGCGAGGCAGCCAAACAAAGTGAATTAATGGCACCACCTGTGGGGGCTGAAACAGTTTCAGTCTAGCGACACTGCTGGGAAAGCACGGAGAAACAGACTAAGTAAAGGAACATCTTGGAGAGTTCACCTTCAGGGTAGCACACGTGGCTCAAGTTTTTCAGTGAAGAAAATAAGGCTCGAACTTCCAGATGCTTGCAGAATGGGGCCCATCTGGAGAGAGGGAGCTTTGGGGCTATATGTGAAAAAATGGCTCTAAAGTGATCACTTTAATAAGTTACAGGTTTCCACCTAGTCCTCCAAAAAGGCAGCACACCATGTGCCAGTGGTAGGACTGTAAATCAAGCTCTTAACTTTTAGGAATTTACTGTCCCCAGCTGGACTTCCTGAAAATACAAATAGAGAAGCAAAGTCAGAAGAGATAATGACTGAAAATGACTCTGGTGAACTGTACCTGTCCTGGCCTGCTGCTGCTGCTGCTGCTGCTGCGTGCATATTGGTCCAGGACCTTAGTGTTATCTGGGTACCATAGATACGTCGGACCACATTGAGAATCCATTGAGATGCACATCTGTCTTCCAGGATGCAGCTCCGACTCCCCTCTACCACCCTTCACACACAGGTTTGTTTGGTAAATAACTGATTCACAGCTGGGCGTACAAGTGCCTCAGTAATCACGCAGGAGAAAAAAGAACTGAGTGGACCTTAACAGTTTTGAAAAGTTGACATTTATCTAAAAAGATAGCCACTAGACCAATGTATTTATTTATTTATAAAGTATTTAAATACACTAACACTCCAAAGTCAAAAAATTGCCAAAAATTGTGCATACGAGATAAATGTAGCTTTAAAACTGGTCTTACTCTTAGATTCAAGAAGTTTATTGTCATATACACGGCAAAACACGAGTGGTTACGCAGAGCAATGAAATTCTTCCTTTTCGAGAATTTAAAGTGTAAGTAGTTATGCAACACTGTCACAGTGGAAATATATACAGAACACGGAATATTAAAATTGTTTATATTGTATGAAGTTTTATAATGTTGTATATAAATGTACAAAATTGCAAATTTAAGGGTCAAGATCAGGTCAACAGTATGGATGGACGGATTGTTAGCTAAACATACTTGATATAAAATCTCCAGTTAAAATGATAAATGTAATGCTGCAAATTGTTAGCTGAAGTATGAATAAACAACTGAAACTGCTAGCTCAAGATGTCAGATAAACAAAAAGAAAATGATGATAAAAATTATTAATAAAAGCTTAAAAATCATTATCTAGAAGTTCTGCAGCTAGGAGGTAAAATTAAAAGATAAAGGTATGGATGAAGAAATTGTATTTTGGGTTTGGGTATAGCTAAACTAGGTAAAATGATTAATTAAAAGAAGTTTATTAGCTAACAGTACGGCCGGCAGTTAAAGTTTTTAGCTGAAAGTTTGGATGAACAAACAGTTTCCAAAATTTACTGGATAAAAAGTGAAACTTTCAAGCCAAAAATAATAACACATTCTCACTGATAAATGAACGAAGTACAGATTTTGTTTTAAATGATTGTAAATGGACACATTTGAAATGTGGCGTAGATAGAAAACTCCCTTTGAGGAGAATGTGGTGAACCTTGAAAGCACCAAGTTAAGTCTTATTTCAGGTCAGTCCTGGGAACAAATAGCAGAGAAAAACATCAACAACAACAACAGAAACAGATAGCCACTAGAGCTCAAATCGTTTCCAGCTTGCAGCAGCTGCAAAGAGAAAAAAGCTGCCATCCACTCACATTGGATGTGTTGTCTTAATCAAAACCAGATGTGGCATGGTTAAAATCTGTTACTGTAAATGGCTCGCTGTTTCATTCTGCAGTGACTCAAAGACTTGCATAAAAGCTGCTGCATGGGAACGTTATCCGCAGTATGAAAAATGTTGTTCTTAAATCTACTGTCACAGTGAGGATCAGGCTTCCCATGATGTTACTCAGACGCCACAGACATTCAGAGGGATCAGTATAATGTTGTTGGTCACCAGACCCCCCAAGAAGGCACATTTTACCCGAAATAATAAAAAACAAAAGACTTGTCACAACTGTTTTTAAACAGCGGGTCCTGATCTGTATTATCGAGAGCCTTAAAATAATTGTATAATTTTGAAACTTGTTCAGCTTCTGTGCTTGTAGCTGTTGTGGAGATTGATCGCCAAACGAGCTCGGCCACCACGAGGGCGAAGACCGCAAGCTGTAAGCAAGCTGCACGTTCTTCAGCCAAAACAAAAGACATAATGGAAAAAAGAGAAAGCCCGTGTCCCTGGGTGCACGGAGATACATGGAAGCAGGCCAGGTCTGTGCGTGCACATCTGTGTTTATGATGGTGTTGAATGGTGAGTTTCGTGCTGACTTGGCACTTTGTGGTTCAGAGTTTTCCGTTAGTGGCTTCGGTGTGATCGCCCGTTTCCCCTTGTAAGAAACTACAAGTCAAACAAGTGATTGGAGAATTGCATGCCAGCGATACATCAGCAGTCAGTAAAACAGATTGAGATTGAGTTTGCATATCTCACTGCACTTGATAAACATCCAGATGTGTACAATGCAAAGACTACAGCTATTATAAAAGAGTCTCGTGTTACAGCCATTAGGAAAGCATGTCAATATTTGATGTGCTAGTAAAATATTTGCTAACACCAGCCTCAAGAAATGTTGAGGCTGGTGTTATGAAGCTAATTGTCTTACCCCAAATAAGCCAGAACAAACAGCATTCCACTCACAGCACTTGAAGACTTCCTTGTCTTCTAATGCACGGGCACCAGCAGACTACTCAGACCTGATAACGAAAGTTATCCCTGCATGGTCGTCTGACTGCATTGTGCAGAGCTTCTTGTCATGTCAGGAATGTTTGGCTTTTTTGGTGTTTAAATTCTCCAAGAGTGTTTGGGGGGTGAATCAAATCATTGTGTGTTTGTCAGGTATAACACTTAGTACCACCCTGTACTAATCCCAGCTCTGGAGATACTTCTACAGCTGTCTTTTTGTTCTTTATTCAGTTTTTTATTTGTTTTCAGGGCTTGTTTGATTTCTTGTTTGTTTGTAAGTCTGGACAGGGAGTCTTTGATAAAGATTAGTTGACTTATTGTGGAGGACAGTTCAGCAACGACTCTGGTGTCCTCTGTGCTCTTAGTATTTCTTCAGAGCCTTGAGGTTTTTTGGGGATTTTGGTGTGTTTTATCCTCCTGAACCATTCTCCACTGACATGCACGTCTCTGAGGAAGTCTCTGTTTCTCACTGAATAATTCATCTTTCTTCTGATTGTGTAATCATTTCTAAGATACCTGATCTTGTGCTGTTGGGTCTAATCTTCACAAACCCTCAGTCCAGCACTTCTCTGACTCTGGGGAAGCAGAATGGCAGTCAGACGTCTAACATTTTCTTTAACACATTTTTTGATTCCCACTATGACTCCGTCCGTTGCTCAGCAGTGTTTGTTTGGAAGCTGAGGAACAGCTAAATAGTTTTTTAAAATTATGATGTTTTGAACAAATGAGTTAATATGATCACAATCTTCATCTTTACAGTTTTATATGTTTTACATGTCAAAACTTATTGTGTTTTGAAATGTTTCTAAACCTCTTAAAAAAATTAAATGTCATCTCAGAGTCTTGGAGTCTGCTGTTAATAGATGAAATGAATAAAGAGGACTCAGAACTTGTCTAAACAGCTGGTTGCTAGTTTTCAGCAGATGATATTTAAAACATGAGTAAAAAGGTAATTAGTTTGGGACTGTTTTTGTAGGGCTAAAAACAAACTGTACTTTTGTAATGGAGCAGGATGTTATACCAAATACGAAGTCGCATTAAAGTTGAGTCTCTGATGAAGGGAGCATGCCGCCTAGTGCAACAGTGTGGCTCAGTTTGTAGTAGTTTTTGGACAACAGGGGGTTTCATAGACTTTGGTTACGCATTTAGTAGTAATATTAGCTCATTGTTGGTTTTGGATGTTTCTACATTACAGTAAGAAAATTATTTAACATTATCAAATGGATCCTTGTCAGATACATTAAAAACACTACTTGATGTTTGTACTGGTGGGGAGAAATGAATGTAAACAGTGCTGTAATGGAACCACACAAAATTAATTAAGAAGACATCCAGCATATTGTCCAACAGTGACAAAGATCAACACCAAGCCCAAATAAGCATTAGAGAGAGGCCTAAACAAGTGACACATTCAATCGGTGCTTGTTTGTCTGTTTAATCTAATTAGAGACGTTATTCTCTGATAAAGGAGCTACTCAGAGACATCACTAACAACGAGAGTTGATGAACTCTCTAAGACTTCCCTTGAGGCTTTCTTTGTTTTCATTGGCTCATCCAAAAATTTCAAAGGCGCTCGACCCTGTGCCCTGTTCTATATATACAGCGCGCTAATAAAAATGAATCAAAAGTGTTGGCTGTAGCTTCATGATGGAGACACAGCAGCTTTGTTTCCCACAACTTTCTGACCCTGAACGAAGAGGACAGAACATTTGTTTGAGGCAGTAATTAAGTGAAAAGAAACATCTTAAGATAAAAGAAATCAAATTTCATGGTGTAGAAACAACAATGGAGCAGAGCCTCTGATGTTTAAAGAGAATTAGGACCAAAACATCAGAGGATAGCGTGATTAAATGTTATTGAGATCCTGGGGACAGTGTGAAGTGTCAGGGAGGTGTCACCACAAATCAGATTAAGTTCTACATAATAACCTTTGCAGTGTGGTGATTGTATGTGGTGGAGAATGAACACCCGCAAAGGTGGGAACCCTCTTGGAAGTGGAAAAAATCAATGGTTGCTGCTGATTCTGTTGATGTTTTTTTAATTTGGGGAACAACTGTGAGCGCTGTCCAGGGTTTGAGTGCTTTATAAGGGGATTGCACAGGTTGCCTGGTGGGAGGCAACCTGTCTGCCATCAATCACACTCTGACTCAGACTGGTTGCAGTCACTCTCTTAGAGAAAGTTTTCAAATTGCTGCCATCTGAGTCAAGTCAAGTCCGTTTATTTATAAGCTTGTTAAAAAATAACAAGCATTGACAAAAGTGCGGTACAACAAGACAACAAAAGCAATAAAAATAACACAATGTAGAAAAACGGACGGACAAAAAATAATGTCAAGGCTCGGTTTTAATAAAAATGAGTTTTCACATCAGTGCACATCTTCTGTGAGCTGCCAGCAGTTAAAGCTGTCTTTGAAAACAGATGCTAGACCTCCACCACGACCAGTTATCTGTAGGTAATGGAAAAAATGACAGTAAGGTTGAAGAGTTCAGAAAATGGGCTTAACTCACCAAAAATACGCCAAGTTTCAGTCACAAGTAAAAAATCCAAGTCCTGGGAGGTGAAGAAGACCTCGTTAGCTGTTGAGCTGGTGTTAGACAGAGTCAGCGTGATCGAGAGTGACTGAGATGGAAGACCTAGTCGGGAGGTCCGGTGCCACCGGGTTTATCCATTGGTAGGGAGGTTCAAGGGAGCACCAGGAGGTGAAAGGGACAAGAATACGGTGTTAGGGAAGTCAGTCAGTCAACTCATCTGCAACACATCTCATTTCATCAGTGGACCCAACTCAAGTGGTTTCTAACTGGTTTTATTCTGTTATATTCATAGACAGTAAGAGCAAGGATGCTGAGCACTTGTGTCATTTCACAGTTACGTTACAGCATCACTGCTTGTAGAGGAACTGCTGAACTTCTGAATGAATTCTACGACCAATAGAGTTTGAATTGTTGCAGCTCTATTGATTATCACTGCCACGTTGTCACAAACAGATCTAATTGCATGTAACTGCCACCTTCATCTTGCTGAATTCCAAACCGTTCACAGACCGCTTTTGGTCTGATTGCGTTTTGTTGCTGCTCTTTTTGTTTGCTGCAGTTTCTTCCAAGATGGCAGCTGACTGCGAGCGGTCGCAGACCTGCTGCCTGCCATCAAAGGCAATGAAACTGCAACATGTTTACACGTGGCTGTGATCGTTTTGTCCGTGCCGTTGTAACGTCACACAACCAAATGATTACAAAACATACATTTAAAAGTTGAAAATTTAGCCTTGGAAATCAGGTCCTTTTTGATAAATCACTGAAGAACAATTGAGGGCATTTTAGAGCTGCCATAATTTAAATTATTGCTATTTTTCTAGCTAAAAGGCTCAAATATGAGAATTTACATTATAAAAAAAATATTTTGGCACATAGGGAGTCTTGAGGATGTCAAGCTTAGGCTCCAGGATATTGAGTCACTGAGTAATTACAGTGTAAATCTTTTATAATTTCTCTGCTTCTATAAACTAATCAGATATAATTTAATCGCACTGATATTGATTTATGAAATTAAGTTCGATTAGCCCAGTCATTACAGAGTGGTCTTTTCTCTTGTTTTTTCTGTTTCAGCAGTTTGTTCCTTAAACATTCAGCAGATATTTGGAGTGTAGAAATAAATAAAATTTGAAGTAAACTAGGAAAAAAGAGGAGATTTGATTCAATTCAGGGATGTGTTTTTACAGAACAATGCATTATAGGAAAACACTTAATACTCGAAGTTTAGAGCATTTCCTGAATGGTTGCAGTCGGCAGACAGACAGTAGTAAGCAGGACGAGATGGAGAGGAAGTGCACATCTGAATCAACAACTGGCCCGTGAGTCCACCAGATCAGCCAGGTGCCACCGCCATTAGAAATATCCAGCTCAGATAGTTGCAGCAAGAGCCACTGACGTCTGAAATTACTATTCCTATTATGTGGTCAGTGGTTGGATTTAGTTCAAGACTCTGTGGCTACAGGGATGCTTCACAGTCAGTCCAAAGTCATCCTCAGAAAACATATTCTGCCAATGAAATTACTTTCTATGTTTTCTAATCTTTAGAATTTGAAGGTGGTTTAAACAATCCATCCAGGGCACTCGTCTTTGTTGCTCCCACATCTCAGTGAGTGCTTTCTGTAGTACAGAGATTTTTAATTTTATGTAGAACGGTAGCATGGAACAAAAGGAAGAAGTGACACAAAACGTGTCATATTGCTGAATCCAACTTCTTTGAGTTGGCCTTTTGACTCTTTACGTCTCATTAAATGACCAAGTCACAAACAGCTGTACATCAAAGGTCAGAGACTCGTGTTTGAATACATATCCAAGACTCACTGTGGATGCAGATGTCTTATGCAACAAACATCATATTTTCCCACATAAAACAACCATTCTCTGGTGATTGCACGTGAAGTGACTTTTCCAAAGCTCCTCGTGTTCGTTTTTCTTACGAGCAGCCTTGTAATGTTGAGGCTTTTCTCCTCTGTTCTTACTGTGCCCATTTACAATGCAAAGCTATGCTTTTTGGTCACAGTTTGTGTTTTTTTTTTACAAGGACTTTACTCCAGCATGATCCACAGAGCTTTAGAGGACATATAATTACAGCGCTGTATGGTCATGTCCCCCAGAAACCTCAGCTAAAGCCTCCATTTTGGGTTTTCCACCATTTTCACTCACTAAGGTTTGCATAAGACTCTTGTTTTAAACACAAGCCAGACATGACTTCAATCCAAGGTGTTCAAGTCTGTGTTTGTATTTATTTTGGTCCACAGAGGTGAGTCGGGGTATTTGTCACACTGTTTTTGTTTGTTTTTGCCGACTTCTCTGACTTCTCTGACCAATGAAACCACAGTCATCCTGCCTGCGGTTATGGTGTGGAGTGTGGCGGACCAGGCGGCAGTTTACACTGTGGCTCCATGTACGAGTGCACGAGCCTCAAACGTGTCGGAGCAATGCAGCAGGGAGAACGAAGGGAGAGCAAGAGGACTTCAACTGGCAAAAAGCCCAGCCCGTCACAAAAAACAGTCTAAAAGGGCTTATTCTGTGATAGTAGGAATGCAAGACCCACACCAGCAAAAATAACTGTTGTTACATCCCAGATACGCTTCAGATCAAATCCGGTGTCATCGTCTAGGTGACATAACTCCTGAGTAAATGCATTCTAATAGGAAAGTTGGAAAAGAAGGAAAACAGGATTTGTTTTGATTCTCAGCAAGGTAGCCGTTCATGCTTAAGAACAGCGCTGCAGGACTTAATGTGGCAGGATGGATTAAAAGTTTTAAAGTTTCACTCATGCTTACGTTTGCTTACATTGTTACCTCGGGGCTGGTGGGGCTGCTTCTGCTTTTAGAGTGGGAAATCCAAGTAGAGTAGATCACTCCAGATGAAAATTCTGAAACACCAAAACAAGTCTGGTATTTGTTTGGGTCGAGCAGGGTTTTTTACCTAAATGACCAACCAGTCCCTTCATGTATCACTTGGCTTTACCTCAGATAACAAAAGGATGAAGCCAGATGACTTTATCAAAGCCTGCAGGGGAAGGAGGCAGCTGTGAACTGCTGGGTCCATCAAATGTTTCACTTTGACAAAAGGGTGACTCTTGCTTGTGACTGTTACGCTTTAAATTTGTTTTCAGAATAAAGTTTTGCTACAGAAACACCATCAGTTCAGGTTCTTTCAGTGTTGTTGCAGTTGCTGCTGTTTGCTAGTAGAGGCCTCCAACTCTGTGTGAACTTGTGTCGATGTGCTCGACAAGTGGGCCAAAACAAAAGCAGCACTATAGTGACCTTATCACACCGACCTCTGTTATCCACTGACTCTGTTCTCTGTCAGCGTGGTGACAGAGGCTGTGACAACAACTGCACCACCTCCTGAGCTCGCTCGTGAAGTGGCTGTCCAACAAAAACACACACAAACACACACAGATCGTGTCTAACAACTAGTTTATTCTGACGGAATAAAGGGAAAAGGTGTGGTTGTCAAGTCTTAAATCTGTTTCTGCTTTATAACACATAAATAGATTAAACTTTTGTGTCTTTTGTATCCAAGCTTTGAGGTTACAAACTTACAAAAGATTTCATTATAATTGTGGAGTTTTTTATTAATGGTTATGTTATGTTTAAATCTAAATATCTGTGTTTGTGTGATGCAGTTTTCAGTATTTGTCTGGCTTAGAAAGATGTTAAAGTGATATAGGAGTTCAGATTTTGATGAGTTTTGATTATTTTGGCAATTAAAAATCCAAGATACCCAAAGTCCAGAAGGCAAAACAGACAGAAGTCTGACAAGGAGCTCAGTGAACTAATAATAGACACACAGAGAGCAACAGACAATCTGATGAGGACAAAGGGAAACGCAGAACTATATGTATGTATATGTAGGCATGATTGGAGATGAGATACGTGTGGGAACATACACAAACAGATGAAATTCATGCGGACGGGAGCAATAATAGGATGTAAAACCAAAACAAGGCACGAGAAAACTTTCAAACTAAAGCATAACCCAAAGACTTACATGCAGACATGAAGAAACACAACAAATATAGCACAGACCACGAGTCTGTAGGGGAGCTGATACAAATGCTTTCTGTCAATGAGTAGATGTGCGCAGAAATACAGTTTTCCTGCATGGTAACAAACTGGTCATGGAGATTATTCTATTCTATTGTATTGGCCACCAAGGAGCTGACAGTATGGTAAAGCCTGTACAGAGTACAACACTACGACAGACACTGTGAACTCACAAATCCAGCTGCTGTAACGTTACTGTAATTTAACAATAAACCTGCAGTTTATCAGAGAGCTGCCTTTCAGAAGTTTGATGCTTTGCTTCCGTGTAGAGTTTCTCTTGAAGGAAAAGTAGTGAAAGAAAGTAAAGTAATGTTCAAGAGACACAATTAACCTCAGCTCTGGGAATCTAAACCTGAATGAATATAACAGGGGGCCAAGATCGAGGAGGGGGTACATAGTGAGTCCTGCTTTTCTCAGTTAAATAAATTACACCAGACCACAAGCCGAGGCTGCCAAATGAAAACTGGCCTGATGTTGGCACACAGATGACACAGGGCTGACATGATTACTTTATATTTTCCAGCAGCTCCCCTAATTAAGAGCGCTTTAAAGGGACTCGAACCCGAGGACAGATTGGCAGCCTGCGCTGGGCATCTGCCGTTGCATTCAAAGAGCCTGTTGGTAAGAAGAAGTCTTTTGCAGAGGAGGATTCAAATTATTTATTCCCATGTTATTACTGGAAACTCTAGCAAAACTGAGGTTTAAGATCTGCTGACATAATTATAAGATTGAGTTGCAGAGTACGAGGTCAAATGAAGACAATTTAACTGCCTGAGAAAAGCAGACAAAAGAAACAGACTTTGCAAAGGTGCAACTTCTACAGTTCAGGAACTCTGCACCCGGTTGCATCAATCTCACAGATAGCAAACAGCCTAGAGCTCAATCAGCAAAATTCAGACTTCCCAAGATTTCTGCAAGGCCTCAACCCTCCACTCTCCCTCACTAGATCATCCTTTTGTCATGCAACTCCCCCGAGATCCGTCAGCTGCATTTGAGCTGCCAAGAGTTTTCCACTTAAGCACTTTTTTTTCCAGTGTGGGGGTTCTGCTTTTGTGCCAGGGTACCATCTTTTACCGTATACTGAGGCTTTACAGCAGCCAGAGTGAAATGTGTTGATGTAGGCGTTGCATAACATTAATAATGTGGCAGAACTGACAACTACCGCAAAATCTGTGGGTGTGTTTTTAAGCTGTTCTTCTGACACTAAAGTTTTGGGTGGGGCACTGTAGATTTTTAAGGGTCTCTGCCCTCCCCCCCTACACCAACACCCACCCAACATGAGGCATGGCATCAACTGCAGAGTGTGTGCCAGGCTCGTCGCGGTCGAAGCGACCCTGCGAGCCAAGACGATAACCCAGATGCAAGGGATTATGGGTTTTATATTCAGTTTACAGTAACTCTGGTGTAATGTGAGGGTGGGATGGGGAGCTGGGGGAGAGGGGGCTGTGGCTGCGGTCGATGTGTCACACCGAGGTTTCTGTCAGTTTCTGCCCTCCAGCAGTTTTCATACATTTGTTATTGCAGGAGCTGAACTGTAAATTTGCAGCGCTGCAGCTTTCGTCTCCTGTGGAGGGTATTTTGTGATACTCGCGATGATCACAATCAGAGGGCGATCATTTAAACCTCCTTAAGACTGCGACACACACCGCAGCTTTATTGGCCAACTTTTAAGTGTAATGGTGCACAGCAGCCCTTTAATCATGTGCAGTGCGATCAACATGTTGCCAGGAAACATTTGACTTGATGTTTATGCTTTTGGTCTTCGTGTCTTTGTCTTTTGCTGGAGGTTTGGCCAGTTTATAATTCTCAAAAATTGACTTTTTAATGTCAAAGGCCTTTAAAGGGCTTGCATTTAGCCACAGGCTCCCGTAAGTAAGAATTTTTCTCTATGAGCTCAGTTTGTGGAGATTTTGACTTTTGTTCTTTCTGTGCGAGCAGACAAAGAGCTGGGGAAGAAAGTCTGATACAGCACTAATGACTGTTCATTTCTGCTCACTCATTGTTCTAATGGCATTATAATGGAGTTTAACCACTCCTTATCCCTCCCTTTGGGAACCACTGGTTGATTAAATCACTCCCTAAACTTCAGCTGTATGTAGATGCATCAGCTATGCTGTGCTTACTTTCAAGCTGTCCACCAGTGCAGGGACTTAATGTCTCATTCGAGCTGCAATCAGTTATCCAAGAGATTAGAAACACTCAGATAATTCATTATTTTTCTACTTTCTACTGTATTTCTACTTTCTACTGTTTCAGAAAAAAAGTAATAAAAAGCACCTGCCTTTACTTAAATGGGCTTCCAAGTTTTAGATTTAATTTCTGAAATAAAATTAATATTAATGTTTTCCAAAACTTTCTTAATTAAATGCATCTTTTTTTGGTATTATACACCAACATGTAGTTAGACTTTTGATTTCTATTAAAAAAGTCTCCAGCATCGTCAGATGAGCCGGGTTTTATTAGTGATCTTATTGTGAACAGTTTTACATCGAACATTAAACTGTGGTGGGGATCTGCTTTTGATATTACTTACTTAGTACCTGGGTAGCATGAAACAAGACATAAATTACCTGCAGTTTGATTCATGCGACTCTGCCACACAAAAATGCATCCCGCCTGCAGGATTCATAACTCTGCAGGGAAAGTCGGGAAGACAGCCTTCAGTATTTCACCGAGCTGCTTTCCTTTTGTAGCCTCGTGGACTTTTGTCAAGCGCTTTAAAAATATTGTTCAGGATAGAGTCATTTAAAGTTTTTATGCTATTGATTTGAAGTGTGGAAAACCAGGAGAACCCAGACACAGCTTTAAAAAATAGAAAAAGTCTTGACATAGGAGGCATATTTTGTAGATTCTCTGTCTGAATCTGACATCACAGCACCCCGACAGCGTGTATTTGGCAGCTTTCTGTTCTCTTTGCTGCGGCCAGTCAGTTATATCATCAGCTTTTCTTATTTTTATTTTTTAAGTTGATTTTCCTTTCCTCTTTGACTTTCCCTTCCAGTGCCTGACTAATATTTTCTACCTCAGTCAGCTCTGCAACTGTGCAGAAACTAATGCAGAGACAGAAATCTGGGGTTAGATGGAAATTGGCGTCATGTGCCTTGCTTCAGATGTCACTAGACTCTAGTATTAAACTTACTATTAATATTAGCACCGCTGCCTGTTGCCTTTACAGTGATGCAGGAACTCATTTAGAAGATGATTCACTCCCTTATTTGCTAAAATCCAGAGTGATTTAGACCGAGCGCCGTCATCAATCCTGAGATAGACTCACTGAGACCGTCTTCCTGTAAAGGTCATTCAGGCAAGTTGGAGTTATGTCTTAAAATTAAGCAGCTGATAGCAGTCATGTGAAGAAGTGCATGTAAAGTGTGTTCTTCTGTGGTCAGCTTTAGCTGCAACATTAAAGCTATCCACATGAAAACAGCTTTACCTTCTTTTACCTGCGTAACAAACAGAATAGCTTACATACATGCGTTTCATCCAGAAGCTACACAATAACATTACTGACAGACATATAACGCTGAGGACGCAGGGTCACGTGTTTGCTTCTTCAGCAATGTGTATTCTTTTATTAAAAGAGGAGAAAGTTTTTTAAAAAGCAGTCGAAATCTTGCTGAAACACAGGCTGAAAAAATGTGCTCAAACATTTACAAGAAAAGCTCCCAAATGATGTGTTCATCATAAAATGATGAGCTGATTTCTGGTAAAATAGTCATTTTCTTGAACATTTCTAAGTTTTTTCTATTTAATTTTCAGTTTGTTCTCATAAATTTCTGACTTTAATCTAAAACATTCAGATTTTCTGGTAGTTCCACATTTTTTTTAAATCTTACCTTAACCTCCTAAGACCGTACATCTTTCACGGCATACATTTTTAATTTCTCTTTGCTATTTGGGCTGATTATAGAACAGTGGCAGTATAATGTCAGTGGATATCAGGCCCTTGTAGAGCAAAATTTAGTATCTTGGTCCAGACAACCCAAACTGTGATGTCCACATATGTGGATTCCAGGTCCTAGAAGGTTAAACAACCTTAATAGGCCAGTTTTGCTTTTACATTCAGGAGCTGATAAATTAAAATCGATTAATATATCATCGATGTGACCAGGTGTGACTAGGTTTTTACAGTTTTGCATACTTTAGGGGTTTAAACAACAGAAGACACAAAAGTAGGCTGATTTCACAAGCCAATCGAACCCAAAAAGAGTAAAATAAGCTCATTTCTAAACCACACAGAATGCATGAGAACCTCACCAGGTTATAGTCCAGAACATGCTGAACTGGGTCCTAAATTTTGCAACATTTTCTCTAATAATTGTTGTAAAAAGGTGTAAATTGCTTCATAAATGTCACGAGAACAAAGAAAAAAGGGTTTCTCACAAACCCGCTTAGTGTGTCCCCTCCAGTGCTAGCCCCTTCACTGTCATTACTCTTTATTATCTTGTCAGTCTGATGGGAATATTACCTTAATAAAATGGCTTTGTTGCATGAAGTCAAATGAAAATTATTTTAGGGTTGTCAGCACTTACAGATCCTGAAGGGCCTGTGATTGAAACTGAATATGGTAATAACATGAGTACAAATGTCTGGTGAGATTAATATAAAAGCAGTGCATCTGTTTTCATTTGGGCTCTGTTTTCTCTGAAGCCCCTGTGCGGTGGTGGAAGAAGCATTGCTTGGACTTCTAACAGCATTCTGCAGTCGGTGCAACGCGTGTGTGCACGAGCGGGACGCTGTTGACAGTGTGAGTGAAGAGAGGCCGCGCGAATTAACAAAATATCCTCGGATTCTAAAAATACTTCAGCTTATGGGACTCATTTGATGTGTAATGTCTCCAGACATGTGTGTGTGTGTGTGTGTGTGTGTGTGTGTGTGTGTGTGTGTGTGTGTGTGTGTGTGTGTGTGTGTGTGTGTGTGTGTGTGTGAGCGTACGCTCGTGTATGGCACTTTGCTTATTTTCTATTGTTTAAAGAGCCACATGAAAGTTTCCCTACGCTCAGTAAGATTGTCTGTTTTTTTCATCACAAACACAACCAGAAATATGTTGGCGCAGTCGCTACTATTATGGGTTTTTTTACTGATCCTGGTCCAGATTTTACATTATGTGTCCAGTGGATTTGAACTGTGGAGGTGTGTACACATTACTGCCAGCTGGCTGTAAGCTCAATGCATCAAATAGGAGTGGAAAAAGGTTTAGGATACATAAAGCACGCTTTTGTGCTGCAGCCAAACTTGTCCAAGTGAAAAGGTTCAGGACTGCAGTCTGGAAGAAGCTCAAGGAAAATAATGGTTGCTGAATGTAATGGAGTAAAGGCCATTATGTGAGGAGGAGGAGGAGGAGGAGGAGGAGGAGAGAAGAAGAGTCAGTCTGTCCACTGGTCAAGTGGAGGTGCTTTCTCTAAAAGCACCTGCCGTTCTTTGTTGCACTAAAACAAGCAGGGTTGCCTCCCTGAAGACCTCCAGATGATGATACTACCACCTGGAGCTCTAGGCGTCTCCCTGCTCCACCTTTCCACTGTAGGTAACTTCAACATGCAACGCAAACAGCGAGCGACTTCCAAACAGCCCCATCTGCGCTCATTACTCGCTCTTTCTCACTGTTTAAGAATTCCCATGCGGTTTGAAGCTTTTCTCTAATGAAGCACAATTAAAATGAAAAGAAGGTAATGAAAAATATTTACCCCCAGTCCAATGAAGTGCCTTGGGAAGTTGATGACTGCTCTTAATAAAAGCCATATGCCTGTTCTTATAAAATCCTGTTTTTGTGGCACACATTTCTTAGGCGTTGGCTGTTGTGCCAGTAAGTGAATTAACTCCTGACAGTGGGTAGGAGAGCAGTAAAAGGCAGTTTATCAGAAGCAGGAGATTCGTGCTGCAGTCGTCACCGTGCCAAATCTCCAGCAGAGATAACCAGTCGCTGGACTTTATGGAAAGGCGTTCATTGAACTGAGATGTTTATGCTGAAGCGCTTCGATAAACACGTCACATTATCTTTTTTCCTGGTCTTACGTTAGCATATAGAACAATTTGGTAAACATATCTGAGGTGGCTCTGACGGGAAATGAACAGCTGACCTTGGCAGTATTAGAGGCATGCATTATTCATCAAGCTGGAGGGAAATTTTTTTTTTTCGTTTCAGGAAACATCCCAAAATTTCCAAAGCGGTGACTTGAAATACAAACATGCACATGAAAAGTGAGCAAAACCACAAATAAGCGACATACAGAAGGCAGGATAGAAACTACAGCCAGCCACGAGGCCGAATCTGCAAATCAGAGTTTTTCCACTGGCTTCGAGTTTACATTATAAACCTTGACCAATGTTTTAGTTCCTTAAACTATGACAACAGATCTTTTCATGTGACAACATGTTAAAATATCCATTAAAAATCCAATCTGGGTTGAAAGTTGATACTCTTTTCCCAGTACCAGGACCAGCTTGCAGCTGTTATTCAAGCACAACCTCCTGCCACTTTTCAGAAGCGTCCTTGCAGTGCAGTGGATACAGCATTGCTGTGCTCTGTTTATTGTTCCATGTGTATTAGAGGTGACAGCTTTTAGAACAGCCCAGTAACCATATTTATCTGGTCATTGTTTCACAGCTCTCATTTATTCTCTAAATTAAAGTTTTGATTAAGTTGAAGTTTTAAAAAAAAACGTAGTTTTTAATATGTCACTGTGGTCATGTTGTTGTTTTATCTTAACACTCTCCTAAGTGTCTTTGATCCTTCTGAGCCCACAGCTGTCTGTTCTGGCCTTGAAGTTGTTAAGGTGTGATTGTGGTTGTTGTATATTGTGTACAGTTATGTTAAGGTAGTGTCGTAGCTTTAACAGTTTATAGTCACCAGTCCAGTGCACGAGTACGTTTTATTGAGCTTGTTGTAAAACTTTGGATTTCTTTTAGCTGAAAGAACTGGTTGATCTCTACTTGCCTTTAAATGAGGACTCAGTGCAGGAGCATAGAGAAGCCTAAACCACAGAGAGATGCTGCAGCAGGTGTTAAAGGTGATGGTGCTGTGAAAACTTAGGGGTAAAAATAGGCCCACAGCCCCTTTTTTTGTCATTTTTTATTCTTATGCCAGCACTGAAGGGGTGATATTTTCAGAGTGAGTCCAATGTGCCGAAACGAGCAACAATAAATGGTTACGTTGCTGTGACGCACTTCATGTGACAGCTCTTCAGAACAAATTTTGATGTGACATAATGTTCCTAAAATTCTGGATGGGAATTCACGATTCCCATAGGAAAAATGACTTGATTAGTGGATGTGTACTCTGCCGAAGTCACTGGTGGTCATGCTACAGCTATTCACCAAGTTCAGCTTCTTGTCATGAAACTTTAAACAAACATGCACGACTCCCTCAGGATTTCAAAGGGTTTTGCAGACTATATACAACTCCTGAGAGTGATAGCAAGAACAGTGTGAGCAATCCAGAACAGGACTGAGGATGTGGAAAACATACTGCAACATGCATGAAAAGGAACGTCACGCTCTGTGCTTGCTGTGTGGACCGCCTCCAAGTTCTCAGGTTTAAGGTTGCAGAGAGGCCTGAGTGGATTATGAAATTTACATGTATGGATACAGCCGTGTTCTTGGAGAACATGGATTCACTTTCACAGCTTTAGTGACTTTAAGTGAGGTCTAATCACAAACAACAATGAAGAGATTTTGTCCACTAAGAATCTTAAGAAAGAAACTTCTTTCCACTCATCAGAAATCTGAAATGTTTCCACATGAGCTGCTTGACTGAAAATACTCTCAGTCTGGGGTTGAAGTGTCACCGTCTCAACATATCAGAGAGCTCTCAACGGTAACATGCAGCTGATATGAGAAGCTGTGACCAAAATTCTGTCAGAGGGGAATTGTTGAGAAAACAGTGAGGACTGGACCGATGGCAACATAATGTCCTTGTTTCGTTATATTCCCACGATGCTTTCACCAGAAGGCTCACACAACCAGCCTTCTGAACTTGTGTTCAGGATATTTTTAGGGGGAAATCATCTTCCTTCGGCTCCTTGAGAGCCTGACAGGGTCGCCCGAGCCGAGGCGCGCTCTCTCGGGCTGATCTCTGATCGGATCCAGATGCTGCTGGAGTGTGGAAGGGGACAGCACAGGAGCGTGGAGGCTTCACGGCAGCACTGATTGATAGGGGTCAGGATCAAGTTAGGAGTCGCATTTCCTGACTGTGATCCCTCTTTCTGTCTCATTTTCTTTCCTCCTAATGCTCTAACCATACCCAGCCATCGCGTCTGCTGTCACGGTGTCTCCCGACGCCTTCATTTAACTAGAATTTGTGGGTGCCCCAAACCAGTCTTTCAATGAATCTTTCCATCCTCCAAACTGTGAAGTGTTAATAATAGCAAAGCAAAAACAAAACAACGAGTGTAAAACTCCAGCTGTAGAATATTTTCCACAGTGTGATTGAACAGAAGAGGTTTAAAGCTCAGATTTGTCACTGTTGCTTGTTCCATCAGCCAGTCACATATGTAACATATGTCCACTGTAAGTCTCTGCTTCTCCTTCCCTTCAGGACCATGCCGACCCTGCAGAGCTCTGCCGTCCTGCTGCTTTTTAGCATCCTGATTGGACTGAGCTGCTCTCTGGACCCAAGAGACCCCAATGTGTGCAGCACGTGGGAGAGGTGAGGCCTGCTTAAACACACAAACAAACAACTGTCACTGCTATGATACAATGTAATCATCATACATTGCATATATGAAAAAATGCAATTTACTAAATTTAAAAGTTAAAGTGGTCAGATGAGACATTAGGACACAAAAACAGCCAAATAAAAAGAACATTGGTGTTATTTATGGTACCTCCTCTGTGGAGGCTCAAAGTCAACTTTCTAATTAAATTTCAGCATCACTTTTATTGCTTTAGTCATTTGTGTTTAGGATAAAACTATTTGGGTGACTAACAGACCAATCAAATGCAAGAAAACAGAGTTCAGTCAGACAATTTACTGTAAAACAGATACATGACATGTCTTTACTAAACTGAGGCCACAGTATGGCAGACATTTACAATGGCATCGAGTGTTGTTGATGTCATCTACACCCAGGGTGTGTGCTTCAATTCTGTCAATTCCATCTTTCTCACAGACTCTGTGGAAAAGTGCATCTAATAGCTATTTAGATAATTCAGACAGGACTGATGATGATGACGAACAGCACTGCCACTCATAAAAAATCTCCTGTGAGTGGGTGTAGTATTTACACTGTTTCTGCTGTTCTGCCTTACAGCTTCACCACCTCAGTAAAGGAGTCCTACTTGCATCCTTATGACCAAGTGGGAGAGGAGCCCTGCTCGGATCCACGGACTTCCTACAAATGCATGCGCCACAGGTAGCTGAAGCAGAATGACTCATTTCCTTCCTGACTTCCTCTTCCTGCCAGGGGATAGTCAAAACATAATGTGCGCCCTATGTTATTCTTTCAGGATCACCTACAAAACAGCCTACAGGCAGGCGGTGAAGACTGATTACCGCAAGAGATACCAGTGCTGTCCAGGCTACTATGAGAGTCGAGGCAAATGTGTCCGTAAGTAGCTGTGGAAACCTTTGCACTCTTTGCTCTTACTCGTGCATCAGTGTCATGTTACTAAGACAGAAAGGTGAGACAAATCGGTCTGGAGAACTTTTAACAGAGACCAAAACCGACATTAAAGTTCTCGCTACAAGAATGAAACAAGATAGATGTGAGTAATGATTACACTGTTACATTTTTCCTTATACTAAAGATGTACAGCCACAGCGATGCTACTCACTGGTTTCACTTAACAAGGCAGCAAAGTTTAAAGTTATTAGCTAAGTGGAGCAAGTTACATACAAGTGGAGCAGGTGCGATGCACGGACACAGTTATCTTCTAATTGGTGTCTCACAACAGGCTGATAAAAATACAAGGCTGTGTCATAGACAGACATTTATTAGATAATTCTATTTAAGTGTATTTTGTTGCACTTCTATTTAAAAACAGGAATACAGCGAACACTGTGCAGAGAACCTCACCAGACAGCTCTCAGGAAAACTGCAGTTCCTCTTGTGGCCACTTGTGACTGGTTTGAAAAACAGCCCAATCCCCTTTGACTTAAAAGGGGATTCCCTTAAAAGGGAAAAACTTAAAAGCATTAGAAATCATGTGAACAGCTGGTGTTAAAAACAGCATCCCCCCCCCTCCCAACCCCCACCATAATAACAACCGTATTATTGGTTGTATAACTCGAGCTTTAGCCGGCACCCTGCAAGGCCTCATCTTCAAATTCAAGTCACTGAATCTATCGAGGATGAGAGATTAACAGAATTATCTGAAGGCACACAGCTTATTGTGCAGCTTATTGTGAGGCACAGCCTGTCCAGCAGGTTTCTCAGGGACAAGATAAGTGTCTGTGCATCTGTACAGGTTGTGGCTGCTGCTTTGCTCTGCCCTGTCATCCAAATATGTCACCTTTTGTCTTTAAAAAAAAGCTGACGTGGAAGCCGCCAAAATACTAATGTTAAGGCACTGAAACGAAGAGTACAAAAGGAAAAGCATTCTGACACTGGCTTATAGACAAAAACAACATCAACCAAGTCAGTCAGTACCAACACACTGATTAGTTTGCAAGCAATACTGTGCTACATTTGTGCACGCAGTAACTCATTCACATTACTCGAAGAAAGTGTTTTATTTCCTCTTTTTCCATGCAGTGTGCATCGTCAGTATGAGCAGCACGTGGCACACAAATAACCAAAATTGTAGGTTCACTACCCACTGGAGTTTCTCATCCTGCTGGCAGTAATTGCTGGAATTTTTCAGAAAAATATATTTGATGTGTTTTCATTCCAAGATTTCACATCATTTTAGGAACTTTTGTTACAATAGTTAAGCTTCTGTTGAGTTCAGACGTGCGGCACTGCTGCCTCTGCAGCTCAAAGCAAAGAATGCTCCATATCAGTGTCATCATTTGTATGAATTCAGCATTTGATCAGCTTGTTTTCATGTATCATGATGCAAAAATAAAGTATGTAAGCTCATTTTTTAAATAAGTAAGTATTCTATATCCTATATATTCATTTTTTCTACTCTAGTGATGGTGGCCTTAAAGTAAGAGGAGCTAAAGCAGCTTGTTGGTAGCGGATGAACTGACGGGCTGCACCGAGACCCATTAAAACCTGAATCATACAAAGATTCTTCAGTAAAGTCAGAGAGTAAAAATATGACGCTGGAAATGAGTATAATAAATTCATTAAAAAAATTACATTATAGAGTAGTGAAGCAATTTTACCAATCCATTTTTACAGCTTCATTTTAATTAAAGTTAAAACTTTCATCCACATTGATTTGATTTGTGCCTCAGGTATTGTATAATCATGTTGTCTTATAATTGCTGTACATCTAAATGACCCCAACTTAAATATACGTGGAAGTATTTGGTGCTCTTTTAAATGCCATCACAATTTGAACTGCAAAAACAAAACAACTTAACAGGTAAACTCATAATCTCATCATTATCTAATGTTCTGCTGAAAAACATGGTTCTTCTTGCTCATGAAGATGTTACTCAAGGTGTATGTACACCTAAACAGTGTGACACGCTCATCACCCACAGCAGCCTCTCCCACCAGGACAGTTTGCCCAACAATGTAATGTAAATTGCTCAGAACCAGCTTGAGGAACATGACAAAGATCCCAATATGCCAAATCTGCCTCCAACCTCTCAAGATCCCCGTCTGACTGAGCATCCAAGGAATAAACTGGTACAAACCCAATTTTCTGTGGCTTCACATTGCAAGCCACACGACTCAGAAATCCACCATCCATGCCCTGAAGGGGCAGAGTGGGTTTGTTGGTACAAGGGAGACACAATATTAACCCCACTTGTAGAAATAAGACTCTGTAGGTGGAAGTTTGAAGTTATCGGCTTTTTCACACAAAGGTGGGGCGCCTGAGTTTGTCAGTTTATATTAAAAAAGTATTTTTAATAATATAAAAGTTGTTCATGATACACTCAAAACAATAATTCTTTGCCCTCATGGACACAAAGCAATAAATGTGAGTGAAATAAAACTGAAATATATTAAATCAGGTAATTAATCATTAAGGAAAATATGATTTGAATGTATACAAATCAAGTCAATTTAATTTGACCAGATATCATTAAATGTAACATTTTCCATTGTACTTATGTAACAAAATGAAAAGTTAGTTAAAGTCAGCATTCTGGGTTAAAATATTTGTTTGAGTGTATTACCACCGATGAAGAGACCCAACTGTCATCATACAAGGACATGTTTCTATTGGTCCAGACTCAGTATGTCAGCTCTCTGGACATACTGATATAATGGAATTCAGGCACGAAACACATTGAATTTAAGACATGAGTAAATATTACATAAGGTTATAGTACTTCTTTATTAAGAAGTATTCTAATGCAAAGGGCTAAAATTTGCAAGAAAGCAGTAAATACGTGCACATTTAAACCCTGATCTGCAAAGCAATTCACCCATTGTGCATCACTTTGTAGCTGATGGTTAGTTAGTAACCAACTGATGTTGCAAAGGTGACGCTGTGTAGTGTATTTACCACAGTCAACAGTTTCTTCAGTCCTGTTGGTATTTGCTTCAATCACTTGCCTGAAACATGACGCAGGTTTAATCGGGAGCTTTGTGTCTCTCTCCACATGGCTGCTACTCTCTTCTTGGCTGGTTTAAACAATGTGACTGATCAGTGTCGTCGCATAGGTTGAAACTGTTGCAGCTGTCAGCAGCGCACTGACACTCTCTTATTGCTTACAAACAGCAGCGACAGATATAAATAACACGAAACCACTCGTGAGGCTGCATGGTTTGAGGAAATTCTACAGTAGCTTCACAGACCTTCCCATTCATCGCTGGATGATCTTAGGAGTAAAGTATGATAATAAGAAGGCTTGCGTGCTTTGTGCTTGAAAAACTGACATTTTGTAGACGGATGCTTGTCGCCCAGCAGAGATAATATGCGTTTACGGTTGCCTATTGTGTGCCACCTTTAGCCCAACCTCTGATTTTCATGACTGACACGAGAAAGGCCAGAACGGAACCAGATGAGCGTGTTTTGAGCTTTGTAATTGAAATATCCTCCATCGACGTGTCATCTATAGCTCTGAACCCAGTTTCTGTACAATGTAGTGTTTTTTTTCTAAATATATATAATTACCTATAATTATGTTTACCTTGTTCGTTTGATGACATGTTAGATCCCCAAGTTTCCCTCCCCCAGTATCCGCACGCCTTCAATTAAAGGGGAAAAAGTAATCAGTAAAATTACTGTTTATTGAGTTTGAATTGAAAGAAAAACATGTGCATTCGCAGCACGTTGCTGTCAGCAGAGAAAACGCTTTTGTAACAAAAAAATTAAAGAGATTTGTAGTCTCCAGTCATAAATGCATGTTTGAATTCACTTAATTAACAGCAGAGCCGTTTATGATGTTGGCTTGCGCACAGCTGAGAGACTCTTTTTACAAGGAAGCTCCTTGACAGTCTGAATGGCATCTTAACGCTGGAGCTTTCAATTGCATGGTTGAGCCCAGCTGTCGAGCTGGCAGCTCGTGCGCCGCTTACGATGGGTGGAATACATTTACAGGGAAATAATACAGTTGAATAGATTTTGATTGTATAAACAACTCGGATTTGTTGCTTTGAAATCTATTTCATGGTGTTTAATGATTAAAAGAACAAAATCATGCCGACATGAAGCATAATTAGTAACTCTGGAATCTTACAAAAAATGGAAATGGAAAAAGCTTAGCTGCAAGGATTAATCAATCAATGAACCAAGCAGTAGAAAATCAATTTGTCATTTTTGTGATGATTTGTTGCACTTCTGTTTTGCATCATTGCAAACTGAATATCTTTGGAGCTGCACAGAAGACGTCTGAAGATGTCGTCCCAGCTTCTAGAAAGTCATCTGTTATTTTTTATTTGTTTTACTTTAAAGAGATTTTGCAGACTTTTACACAATGATTCCACAAAATAATCTGCAGTTTAATTGTTTTCTTTACTTCAGCTTGTTTCTTGCAGTCTTCAGTGGCAGACAGTGACTCTGACTCAAACTTGATTTGAGTGAAAGTGAGTTTGTTCTTTCAAAGCCAGGAAAAAGCTTTTTGCTGCCATTGATTACGACAACGTCTTATTCACATATCACTGCAATGTCTCTGTAAACCGGACTCATCACAGCGCATCAAGTCTAACTTTTAAACCAATAACTCATCGCCGTGTCCTGTAGTCTGCTGTTGGCCGGCCATCTCGCTCTTGAGTCATGGGTATGTTTTTATTTACGAGGCCATGCTGGACAAACTACCCTCATATCTTCGGAGTGATTTCATGGAGCTCATCGTCCAATCATAATCTCCCAAGACACATTTCCCGCTGCCTGTTCCAGCGTATGAAGAGAAAACAGTATGTTTGCTACTGCAGCCAGTATGAGTTTGCAGAAACAAATTGAGTTAAATATGTGGTATCCTTTAGGTAAAAGGCTTAACTAACCTAGCAGTAAATTGTTCTTTTAGTCTGGACTGTATATAAAAGACGGACATAGGTAATGCAACATCACCAACTGGTTAATGGACTCTGGTTTTAAAGCCTTGAGTTGGTCATTTTGATCATCACCACCTCGGTTTATTGAAACCAAGCATGATAACAAGGGATACTTCTTTTTTTTTTTTTTTTTTTGCCTGTCCCGTTTGGCTCTTTTGCCATCAGAATTGTTGTCTAAAGGCAAAGAAAGATGCCCAACGGATTTACTTTACCAAACTGACCATCCCAGCCTTGCCGTAATGGTCCATTTGATTCACCTTTTATTGTTTATTTTATTTTCACTTACTGAATATGGGACAGACTTGACTGGGGGAAAGAAGGGGAGAAAGAAAGAGGGAAAGAGAAACAGCTGAGAAGAGGGACGGGGGAGAAGGGCAAAAACCAAAAACCAACAGAATGAGCAGAAAAAGAAAAAAAAGAAGAAAAAAAGAAAAAAAATGCATATATCAATCACCTGGGTCACCTGCTGAGAAAGAAAAAAGAAAACAAGCAGAAGAGAACAAGAGTTATAGAATAAACAACATCACAATGATATATGGGAATATGACAGTAAATACTAAATGTTAAACATTATTGTGCAGCACATAAGATCAACAGAACACAGTGTGCTTTGAGGTAGGAGCCAAAAAGGGTGTAGTTTGTGGGTGTGATCACCTGTGTGTACACCTGTGAGCATGGACGCGCTTGTTTTTTGTTTTTTTAAAAGGTTCCTTCATGTAATAATCTGCTAGAGGGTGTGGGGGGGCCACAGCCCCGTCCTCCAGGGCATGAAGCAGGTATGGAGGAGATCAAAACTCCAGACATCCAGAGGCCCCCAGAACACAAGAGACCAAGGAAGACCAACAGAGGGGCAGCTGCGCCACTGTCCCGGAAAGAGCTGAGGAGAGTCCCAGATGAGGGCTCACTCAGCAGCCGCGGAGCAGAAGCCAGGGGGAGTTGCAGTGACGCGCCCGTGAGCTCCGCCGGCAGCCAGCCGTGCCTGAGTGACCGAGCCCCAGGCCCCGAGGCCGGGGGCACCCCACCTCCGAAGTGGCCCGAGCAAGCCCCAGGCTCCAGGCCCCGATAAGCGGCCGCCAAGGAGTGAGCCGGTGTGTACCTGGACGCCCATCCCCGGATACAAAGAACCACCAACGCACCGACGTCTGAGGGAGTCCGCCACTGGCAGGGGAAGTGGTGGTGGGTGGAGATAGGCCTCCAAACCTTGGAGGGCCTGAGATGTCCCCAGAGAGGTGGCGTCTGATACCCAACCTGACATATAGACACAGACATACAGGCACACACAGATACAAACATCCATTCCCACCCTCATGCTCTCATATACACTTACTCCACACTCAACCAACGTGGAGACAGACATAAAGAGACGCTGTACACACGATCACACTCCCCAAGCGTACTCTAAGCCCCAGGTCTAGGTACCCTTGCCCCTGGAGGGGGGGAACTGCACCCAGACCCAGGTGGTGTTACCCTTTTCCCTGCGGTGGGGGGAGGCAGACCGCCCCGACTCCGCAGCAGCAGGGAGGCCCCACACTCCAGGCCGCAGTCGGACGGCCAACTCCTCCTCCTAGCCCCCCCGCTCCAGCAGGTCGCAGAGAACGGGGGTGAGAGAAGACTCCAAACCTCCCTCCACCCGCTCATTGTAGTGTTGATGCATGTGTGTTCTAAGGTGCATTTAAAACCCAGGAGGGCTTGGAGCTACCTGCCAGAGAGCAGCAGGTAAGCGCATGGGGATACTTCTACCAAGGATACCTTGGCTGAGCTATGATGTGAAGGGATTTTGCAGTGATACCAGACTGACTGAAAAAAGCAACATATCAGACTATTAATTAAATAAATGGTTGTTTGCATGTGAATGGCTTCAGTCTGTACCATAAAGAAAGATATGTTTTTAGTTTTTTTTAGGATCAGTTGTTTTGCAGTGATTTGAAAGGTTAAGTTGGAAGGTAACTTATAGGTCTATAATTTTTAAAATAAACCCCAAACCTTCAGTTTAGTTCAGTTTTATTTATATAAAGCCAGTTCACAACAATGGTCACCTTAAGGTGCTGTATATTGTCGGTAAAGCTCCTACAGAATTAGAAAGAAAACCTCAACAATCAGACAGTTTCATAGTGCAACACTTGGCCACTGTGGGAAAGAAGAACTCCCTCTCCACAGGAAGAGGCTTCCAGCAGAACCATGCTCAGGGAGGGGCAGCCATCTGCCACCACTGGTTGACATAAAGAGACAGGAAAGAACACACACGGTTGTCAGAAGATAAAATCTGATGATATCCAGTAGTAATATAAACACATGGAGAATGAAATAGGTGTGGAGAAGGAAAACCTAGTGCGTCATGGGAAGTCACTGGGCATGGCTGAATGGATGGCAGCATAACTACGGGATGGTCTAGGGTCATTATATCCAACCCTAACTATATGCTTTATCAAACATGGAAAGTTTGAAGGCTATTCTTTAGAAGGCAGACTCTCAGAGAGGGCGTTTGTCTCCTGAAACCAAACCCGGAGCTGATAGCTGAGCGCTCTGCCTCCCATTCCACTTTTAGAAATTCTTGGAAACACAAGCAGTCTGAGAGTGAAGTGTTGGGCTGATACATGGGTCTTTAAGATACGATGGGGCCTATTGTATGTGACGAGATGGATTTGAAATTTACAATAAAATGCAGAAGTCAAACCTGCCGCTGAGACCATAATCTGGTGTTTAGTGAGCGTCATTTTCTCTCATTTATAAACGGACTACTTCCTGCACCAGACTGATCACCCCTTGCTTGCAGATAGAAAGAATGCAGGTTTATGCATTGCTTTTTAAAAACTGCGCATGTCAATTTTTCATACACACACCTGTCTTTTAGTAAGTCTTCATTTTCTTTGTGCCCTCATACTTTGTAACCTGGTTTTTACAACAGTTTTATTTGCGTGCCTGATGTTGGATCGTCCTGATTGAAAGCACTTGGCGGGTCTCTCTGGAAAAAGAGGTCACCAGCCTCAGTGGAACCTGGTTAAATAAAAAACTACTGTGCTTTTGTGACATTATCCAATTTTCTGGCCAAAAGCTTGAGATAACGTAAACATTAAAGCTTCTTTAAAACCCTGACCCTTCTCCACAAATCTGTTTCTAATTCTGTTCCTTCTCACCAACAGCTCGCTGCACTAAGGAGTGCGTCCACGGCCGGTGTGTTGCTCCAGATCGCTGCCAGTGCGAGGGAGGCTGGCGAGGAGATGACTGCTCCAGCGGTATGAATCAGCCTTCCTCTCGCTTACAGACATTTCCTCACTCTCGTCTCTTCTCTCATTTGCTGTTTCTCCTGTTGCTTTCGTCTCTTTCCCTTTCCCTTCAGCTCCACAGAAAAAAATACACTTCACATTCACAACAGGAAATGAGCAATGGCCATTAGTCAAGTGGCTGATCTTCACATACACCTCTCCATCACACACTGAAGCCTCTCCAATGGAAACAGCAAGGGAGCATTACCGCATGCACAGCAGTGACTCATTTATATCAGACTCAGTCCAGAAACCAGTTTACTAGTCCACAAGAAGGCTGAGCTGAACCTCCAACGTTCGTTCACGGTTACTGACAAAAAAAGAAGAAGCAATGTCAAGTCAGCTTTTCTTAAAAAAGCAGACATGTGCTGTTAAAATAAAAGGAATAAAACAATCACTACCTACAAACACAAGCAGTGAAGAGGTGGTAAGATAAGTCCTGTTTCATGCACAGAAAGGAGTCCATAAAGAAGAGTTAAGGCTGATCCTGCTGCACTTTTTGGCTCCTGTTACAGAACTGAAGTCAGCAGAAATGGTTATATAACCACTGAGAGTCGTGAATCTAACCCTGTTTGCCTTTTTTGAAATCTTTTTAAATTTGATCATCCAAACAGTGGAGTGTGAACTCAGAGCTGCATTTTTAAGGGGCTCCTGTTTCCCCCGTTTTCCACTATATTCAGGCCCATTTCATCGCACTCAGCTGGGTCAACAGTACACAGCCCCCCCTCTTCTGTTTTCCCCCATTCGTTTGCAGAGAGCAGGAATTAGCTTTAGCGGGTAGCGGTTGATGCCTTGACAGTGGGATGATGGGAAGAGGAAATGGAAAATGTTACCCCACTCTCCTTCTTTTGCATGGCTCACTTCTCTCTGTCTCTTCTTACACCTCCCTGCTACCCTAACCCACACTTTAAGTTTCTTCTTTTCTTTTCTCCTCTTCCACTCCTTTTTCTTCTTGGCTCCTGTAATGGAGTCTTTCTTGGCAAAATATGACCCCACACTTCCTGGATGCCTGTGTGTTGAGCTAGTTAGCTGTGGGAAAGAGGAGAGGGGCCTAATGTTTTCATACTGAAAACATTCTGAATATAGAGACTAGATTTAGAAGGGGACATGGCTCAGCGTGACAAAAAAATAGAGGAGGGGGTTGGGATGAAATGGACAAACAGGCAATGAAGCCTCTGGTATTCCTCACGGATAGATTTTCTAGCTCCCAGCAGGTTTTTCAGGGACCCTGAAGGGTGAATTCCAAAAATCACCAGTGAGTGCTGCTTGTTAGGTGATCAGGAGATTATGTGGACTTTGGATGCAAGCAAAACCCAAGGCGCTGCTTGGACAATACACACGGGAAAAGGAAGAATGTTCCCATCGTGTCTGTCTGCATTCTTCATAAAGGACACTGAACACATGCCAGCTCTGAAGCGTGCAGCAGTTAGTGGCTTTACTTGCATGCAGTAATGCAGATTCCAGTTTGAATCACAGTAGTGGTCAAATTAATGACTCGTCCTGTGGCTAAATAGTCATATCTTCAACTCAGAAGGGAGGAGGATTTTCTGTTTAACTTTATTTAGAAATTCTTTTTTACAAGATTAACTATTTTTAATGCTGTACATACGCAGGGACAGAACGCCAATGCCACTGAAATATCAATAAGAACTCAAATTAATTTATAATTTAAGCTTGTTTTGTAGTTTTACTGCCACAAGTTGAGTAGCAAGGTTTGTTTTATAGGATCATTCATGTGTATGTATGCAAGTGTGAGGTGCATAAGAGCCGTGTGATCCCGTGAAAATCCATATTTAAGGTTTGCAATTTAGGATAATGTCACTTTGATTAAAAAAAACTGTATATATATATATATGGCTGCTTCCTTTTATTGGTCACCACAGGGGCTCATCTGCTTCCATCTCACCCTATTATTAGCATCCTCTTATGTAACACCAAGTCTCTCCATGTCCTCCTTCACTACATCCATGACTCTGTGGTCTTCCTTTTTTCCTCCTGCCTGGAAGCTCTGTCTTTATTATGCTTTGTCCAGTATATCCACTCTCTCCTCTGCACTTGTTCAAACTGTCTGTCTAACACCAGTCTTTTCTAATCTTGTCCATCCTGGTCACTCACCTCCAGCTCGGCCTCCTGTTTTTCTGTCAGCGCCACCATCCCCAAACCAAACATCACAGCAGGTCTCACTGCCATCTTGGAAACCTTCTCTTTCACTCTTGCAGCTGTCCTTCTGTCACACATCACCCCTGACACTCAGCTCCATCCTGCCTGCACTGTCTTCTTCATTTTTCTTGTGGACTGTCTGTTTTTTGGGTGGTTGATCCTAGATTTTTAAACTCAACCACCTTTACCAGCTCTCCTCCGTACCAACTTCATCCCAGCCTCCCCCGCCACACTTTTATTCTGTAGGATAAATTTCTCTAATCAAAGTTGAGAAAATGTGTTTCTCAGATATTTCATAGTTCAAAATTGAAGGCCATCATTTCTGCATGTGTTACTGTGATAACCTATCAGGCACAGGGCAGGTTCACAGATGCAAACAATTAGAAAGGAAAATGGGCCTTCAATGCTCCCTTGACATCAACGTTTGGGCAATTTTGACTCTATTATAATGATTAAATCAGTGCTGGACATAGGTTGGCTAAAGTACGTGAAACAAACAGATGTGAATAATTAACTGATGAAGGACTCAGCCAGCTGGGAGCTCAGAAATCACATCTCCAATGAGGGAGTGATGATAAGATTTGTTTGATAGCATTTGATTCTTGTTATGTGTCATATTATGAACCGATTCATTATCATATTTGTGTGGAGAAGAGCCTGCTAACTCTCAAACTCGTAACACTGAGTAGAAACGGAATAAAAATGCTTCCATGTGAATCAGGTAAGCAGAGGCTCTACTGCCTACTACTAATGGCTCAGTTTGAAGTCATTGTTTTGCAATGTGCAGCTGTTGGAAAACTATGCCAGCTCTGATAAACGGAGGTGATAGTCTTGGAGTCATGTAATTCTCATGGAAATCGAGAGCTGGTTCCCAACTGGAAGCAGTACTTGATTCTAATCCATTGTTGTACTGCAAACTGTTGTCAGCAAATATCCAGTTGTGGACATCTACAGTTGCAAAATTACTAGACATAAATCTAAAGCATCCGTATCCAAACATAGTTTTTTAGATGTGTTTAAGGACATACAGAATCATGTTTTGGATAATTCTATTGGCCGCTGCAGGTTTGGCAGAGACTTGGTGGTGCGAACATTTAGAGTAACGGAGCCCTGTTTGGGCCTTTTGGCTGTTCTGTTTCCACTGAAACCATGTGTCTCATGATGTGATGCAGCAATACTGCAACAGCTTGACTGTTCAGTTCAGTTTAAAAAAAAGTGAGACAATTTAATAAGTTGTATTGTCGGTTATAACATCCAACTACTGTATTTGGCAAATGTTAGTGTTTGATATTACAGCAGCCTGCACTCACTGTTCTTTCACACCAAAGCAAAGAAACATTTTCACATGCTATGATTACATGGAAGCTGGGGAAATCCATATTTGTGCAAATTAAGACATGTCAACATGAGCAAAACATTTGCTGCATGTATGTCCTGAAAACCCTTACGCTAGGAGGGCAGTAAAGAGAGAGCAGAAAAAGAGAGGGTTCGGAGACAAGTGAGCAAAGTCATAGCAACTAATGTTAACATGTGAAAATATGTTTCCATAACTTGATTTAAGCTGTACTGGGTTCCCAATGCGACTGCATTCATGTGGAGGAGGATGTGATTACATGAAAGAAAGCTTTTTCTGAGTTTTCATAATCAGCGTTGAGCAAGACTCAGCAGTTTTGGGGGAAGCTCAGACATGCCTTAAATGGTGACTGCGCTTGTTTTCTCTCATGGCAAGAACTCAGAAAGAGGTCCTACAGGCTGGTTTCTGCAGTAAGAGCATGCACAAACATGCAACAGATGAAACAGTTTCCTGCAACAGAAACAAGGCCAATGTCTCCACTGAAGACATTTTTCTTTTTCTTTGAGCGAATGCAGCTGATACAGTAGCAGCACTATCAGACCACTGCATGTTTGATACCTCTTATACAGCTATATCAAGAATAAATTGTCCATATCCGATATTGAAAGCCCAAGTAACAAGCATGGCAAAAGGGATTTATAATCATTGTATCGAAAGTTTAAATTCACATATATCCAGATTACTTATCCTCTTGAAAATCAATTTCCACAGTAAGACTAATAAAAATGGGATTATAGCTTCCTGTTCACGTCCACTCTGGTAAATTTCATCCACTCACTCAAACAACTGCTGGTTGTATCAGCAGTCAGCTCTCAGAGCCCTTCAGTAAATCTGCCCTGGTGCCCTGGAGAATGTCTGTGTAAACATAATCGCTGCTCCAGCTGAGTTTCTCGTTACTCAACGTGACATACTGCCTTCTCCAATGCCCACACAGAGAACAAGTGAAGTTCTTTTAAACAAAAGAGGCTTCGAGTAAGTGCAATAAACTCTACAGTCTGTGGCAGCGCGATTTGCTCCACGACAAATTTGGCTGTACATGCTGAGAGTAACAGTCAATGCAGTTCCTTGTATTTTTCTAAGCCGTGCTCGGGCGTATGTTCAACACCGGCAAAGGTGGGAGTGAGACACATACACGCATGGAGTGTAGCTCACAGAGCAGAGGATGATTCACTGCAGGTCAGCGTGAAATTGTTGGAAACACTTTTAGCTCTGGAGAAGATAACCGACTCCCATCCATCAGTTACGTCAGTGTTATTGGATATCACGTTTTCTCCGATGTCCAAGATAGTCGAGGTAATTGATGAGAAATTTTAAGAATGCACCCATGACCAATCTGGGTTCTCTCCATGGACTAAGATCTCTTCATCATGAACTGAAATCCAAACCTTGTGTGAATTTCCTCTGCGTACAAGCCTCGAGAGCCAATCACCAGGCTCCTGCATTATTTTCCATTAAAATCCTCTCCATGCAGATCTCCCTGCCAATTCCAAATTATCTGCCAGTAACGTAACATTTGCGAGCTAAAGGGATAGATTTGGTTGAGGAAGAATGGCATCAGACACTCCCTCTCTTGTTGTTGTTGAACAGGGCACAGAATCTAATCACATTTGTTTCTGTTTGTTTCCCATGACATCATATATTTGAGCGTACATAACAGTGTGTGGGGAGGAAAATCAATTAGGAGCAACAGAACGGACACAAAATCATCATACTTGCACCGTATGCAAGTTTCAATAATCATGTGTAATTTTATTTTGACTCGGTGTTTTTATTTCATTTCCAGCATCGCAGAGTAGCTTTGACTCACTGTTTAGAGAAGCAGGAGGTTTTACTGGAAAACGACTGGTTTAAATCACTGGAAAATGTGGGCAATGAAAGTGAGAAGCTCCGTCGTGTGAGTGTGTGCAGTCGTGTGACTGCACGAGCTGTGGGGGTTGTGGAAAAAAACAAAACAAAAGGACAACTTTTCTTCAGAATAAATACAGTAATGCGATGTCCTGTATAAACACATGCTCAGTCTGATTTTTGGAAAGACGTGTTTGAAAGCTGAGCTGAATCCTTTTTTAGCTGAGATCAATCAGGACCACTTCAGCAGAAAGAAGATCATCGTTTCCATCTGCTGTAATCGGGCCGCGTGGCTCTGCTCTGCATCCTGCCAGTTCTTCCTAAAGTCTCATCCACATATGAAGTGATTGCTTGTTTCACTTAGACTTTAGAACATCATTATGTATGTTGTACTTGTATTTCTCACCTCATCACATGCCAGTCAGTGGTATCAATTTCTCCTGTTGGCAGTTGCTTCAGTTGCTTCCCTCAAAGTTGAGAAGAACATATCTCAGGGTGTGCTCTCTTCTCATTGGTCAGTGTTACTCTGACTCATCTCTGCAAATTGGTGAATTTCAATGACATTCCAGGGTCTGTGGTCATTGAACAGTTGCTAGTCTTCTTCTTTCTGAACACCCCTCAATGCGCCATTTACGGTCCTGCGTCAGTTTGTCTTTGTCTACACAAAGGGATTGTGGGACATCAGCCCATGCAGAGACGAGCTTGTGGAAGTCCTAAAAAAGCCAGCGATTCATCCCCTTATGGTGAGAGAGTTATGTGTGGGTCAAATGCTCATGGCTGGAAAAGTTGGCTTGAAAAGGGGAACAAAGATGAAGCATCAAGGATCAAAAAAGTTTTTAACACTTGGCCTCACTCCACTCCAGATGAGATCTTTTTATATTCCCCAGAGCTAAACACCAACAACGGCACAAACACAAAGAAGAGGAGCCCATGTTGCAGGTTCCTGTATTTATTTCGTTACTACCCCCCTGGCTGCAGTTAAGAGCTATAGAAAAGCTATGGTCATACGTGGAGAGCTGCAACAAGAGCCCCAGTAGATGACAGAGCATGCATGGCAGCAGACGTGACATTAAGTCAGACAATTACAAGGAGAAGCTGTGCAGCAGGCTGAAACAGGTTACATGTGCCCCATATGAGATCTGAAGGTATGATCTGAGCAAGCCAATACCATGATTGCGGTATAGATCTATATAGGAACTAACTCTTTCAGTTTGAAACAAAATCAAAAGATATATAAAAATGTTGGAAAAGGCTAATGTTTTACATGATTCAGTATACTGAGTTTGCCCTTTGACCTTTCAGACTGTGACGATAAACACTGGGGAGCGAACTGCAAGCAGCAGTGCAAGTGTGAGAACGGAGCTCTCTGCGACCCTGTGAAGGGATCATGTCGCTGTCCTCCAGGGTTCAATGGACGCTACTGTGAAGAGTCGTGTCCAGCAGGCACATTTGGGAAGCGCTGTCTGCAGAGGTGCAAGTGTGCAACCGGAGGATCCTGCGATAAAGCAACAGGAGAGTGCATTTGTCGGGATGGATTCACAGGGACTTAGTAAGTCCAAACAAACAAAACAGCTTAGCAAATTTCTAAAATCCAACACTGACTTTGTAAAAAGTGATAAAAATTTACAGACATTGGCAATGTTTCTCTATGAAGAACTTACTTTTCAGTTTCATTCAAAATCTGACTCTTGGGTGAGATTTGCATGAGGCCACCTCACAGACACCACAGCTGTGCAAGCACGATGATGACAAAATGACAAATCCAAAGTGCCGACATTAACCATATTCACCAGCTTTCCTTCATCTGTTAATGCTAACATTTTCTTAGCAGCCGAGTCTGTACTTTGTATATGTATATATTGCATACTTTGACAATTATCTCACAAATTCTGGCCCCATGATGGTGCTGGATTAAAACTCAAAGGGTAGGCAGTTATTTCACATTTCTGCTTGGGGAATAAATATTGAAAGCACATCTAAAGTCTGTGAGTAACCTTGTGGTGACACTAGAAGAAATGTTAGTAGATGATTATTGGGAATGTAAGGTACAAAAATCGACTTTCAGCTCCAGGCTATGGAAGAAATTCTGATGGAGAAATATGGTCAGATTCTTGATTAATCCTAAGAGTCGAAGCAGATATTCATCCTAATGTGCTGAAAGCGTCTGGTGAGCAAAAGTAAGATCACACTAGACATTTGTGGGACTATATTTAGGTTATCGGATGCAAGAAAATATACAGCTTGAAGATTGATACCTTGTTAGCAGTTGTGTTAGCGGTAACCAAGAAGTTAATCAAATCAGAATGATGCCTGACACACTAATTAGAAATGCTGAAGAGATGCACACCAAAATAGCTCCGACCCCTCGGGGCCTGGACCTCTGTGAGACGTTGGCAGCAGATTTTTTGGGTCCCGTTTATTATGGAGGTGCGGTGGGATGAATTTAGGATTGGGAAGCCATGAGTGCCTGTATAAAATTAGATTGCAATCCATCTAACAGTTCGGATATTTTAGCAGCCTTCTGCGAGTCGCTCTTGCTAAAAGTTAACAGTGTATTTTCCTTTTCATTAAGAGCCATTTTTAGAATATTGTACTTTGTTAGTTATTTCTTTTGGGAGACATTTATTACAGCACTTGATTAGACCCTACTTAATTACCCGAATGTTCTCCAGAGGTATGTTAGACCCTCATCTTCCTCTTTGCTGATCCATCTTTTTATTTGTTTCCGTGAGTTAATTCGAAGATTGAAAAGAGACCCCGATGGTCTACTCTGTACTCCATGAGTCATCTGTTACGCCCTGTTTTTTAGATGCCCCTGAGGATGAGTAAGCAGTAAAAACATTTCCCCACTACACATTAGTGGAAACTCTCATTCTGCCAATGTGAAAGCACAACACTCCACTTTGAGCTAAATAAAAAAGGCGGCTTGGCAACAGAGATTAGGGGATAAATCTGGGTCAATAATTGTGTGTATTTGTAGCGTTTTCATATCATCCGTTTTAGAAAATGTAATATCCTTGCGATGGTTGTAATCTCTAATGTGATTGGTTAAAGACACATTCCGCATTACCGGAAGAGGAATTGATGGATCATCTTGATTCTTTTTACATATTCAGCTACTTTTAGACATAAAAACTGCAGGAAAAATTCTAAAATTGAGTCCAGAAGTTGATCTATTATGTTTTTCTGTATTTTCACAACTTGTTACAACAAAAGTACGCAGACCAACATTTCACAATGCACAACACACATGGGCTACAGCAGCAGAAGACCACACTGGATGCCGCTCCTGTCAGCTAAAAACAGGAAACTGACCCAACAAAATCAGATGACAACAGTTTGGGAAATATTACCTGATCTAATTAGTCTCAGTTTCTGTTGTGACATTTGGATGGCAGGGTCACAGTTTGGTGTAAACAACATGAAAGCATGGATCCATCTTGCTTTGGATCAAAGCTTCAGCTTGTTGTTGATTTTGTAATGATGTGTTGGATATTTTTCTTGACGCACTTTGAGGCCCTTAGCATCAAGTAAACATCAAGTATTTATGAGCACAGTGCAACCTTCTTTTGACGACTGCTTCCGGCAGGATAATGCACCATGTAACAAAGCTCAGGTTATACTGAGCAGCTTTTATTTAGCATAACAACGTTTAAATGATCCCAAGATCTGAGTCTAATAGAGCATCTTTGGGATGCAGAGAAACGGGAGATTTAAATCATGGATGTGCAGCTGACAAAACCACAATATAAAGAACATGCCTGCAAAGTGTTTCTTTTCTTTAAGTTGAAAAGAAACTTAAAGAAAAGAAAAAAATATTCGCCAAGATTAAAGAAAAAAAAAGCTGGAACCATAAGTCCAAGTGAAAGACGCCCTTTAACCCATTTCCGGTGAAATTTGCCAGACGGCAGAAGGTCCTATAGCTTGTGAAATATATGTTTCTTCTTTATTGAGCATCAATCAGTTTTCAAAAGGATGAATAAACTAGCTGCCTTTTTCATCTCAGTTCTTCCACATTCATGGAGTCTGCAAGTCCACCCTGGAAAGTTTAAAGATTGATAAGGTTTATTTTGAACTGCGTAATATTCAACACCGCTCTACAATTTTTTTTTAATGGAGCTGAAAATGAGTACTGCAGGTTTCTGAGTAATGTACCAACACAAATGCAGTCTTTTGTCGCTAAAAGCAGTTAATTGCAGTCAGGAGACATTAAGCCATCTTTTTTCTCCCCCCAGCTGTGAGACCTCGTGTAGGAGGAAATGCCAGGCGCGATGCCCGTGCCAGAATGGTGGCATCTGTAAAGGCAAAGGGATCTGCGCTTGCCCACCTGGATGGACGGTATATTTTGAGGCTTTCTGTTACTCATGCAGGTTGCCAGGTTTTAAATTAGCTCGTGTTTCATGTTCCAGCTGGCTTCGAATTCTGGAAAAACAGTCACTTTTTTGTAACACTGACATTTTGAAAGGATGCACTTGCATGACTTGCACATGTTGTTCTGATTGCGAGCCCATCTGACAGCTCATTATTTTCTCAGTGAGTGCAGAAGCCGATGGCATTTTAGTTCATATTTTTGCAATAACGCATCTATATCCAATTGTCTTTTTTGTTTTTCTGTGTGCTTAATGATTTTTCCATTCTGCTGTTCAGGGTCCAGTCTGTACCGAGCGATGTCCAGAAGGAAGGTTTGGGCCAAACTGTACTGAGGAGTGTGTTTGCCACAACAACGGAAAATGTGACGCTGAAACTGGACAGTGTCAGTGTGCTAAAGGTTTCACTGGTCACAGGTAAGCAAGTGAAAGTGGATCTTTGGACAGCATGTGGTTGTTTCCGCCTTTTCTTGCTTTTCCTGTGCAGGTGCCTCTCCAGTATGCTTACCGGTGCCACGTCTAATGTTTGGATTAGTCACCGACAGAGAAAAGTTGTCTTCTCGACATTACAATTGAAACCTTTGACTGGAGAAAGCATTTTAAATTGTTTTGACACTGTCATCCATTTTTTTTGTCTTCAAATTAAAAGGCAGCCTGGTTATGATTTCTTGTAAGTGAACAGGAGTAATTTGAGCATGTTTTTCTCCAAAATTCAGGCAAAACCAAACAGCAGAGGCACAGGAATGCAGAACGTTTAGATTTGGTTTGTGCATACTGTGCTCAAACACACATTTGTATATTTTATCCCATTGCCCCAGCTTTTTTCTGTCTGTGTGTTTTCCTGCATTAAGGTGTAAGGAGGAGTGTGCTGCAGGTAGTTACGGACAGGACTGTAAAGGCGTGTGCGACTGTGCTAACGGTGCGCGCTGCTACAACATCGATGGAGCCTGTCTGTGCGAGCCGGGCTTCAGCGGTCCGCACTGCAGGGACAGGATGTGCCCAGACGGCATATATGGCATGCACTGTGAGCGCACGTGTCTCTGTCAGGACAAACACACACTCAGGTAAGAGCAGCTCTTACATGAGTCTGGCAAAAGCTTCATTTACTGCTTTGAATAGTGATGCATGCAGTGTGAAGTGAAAAATTAAAAAAACATTCTTGTAATTTGAATTCACATATTTGACGCTACCCTTGTTCTACACTTTATGTTGCGCTGTTTAACCAAAGGGTGGTTTTTTTCTTCTTCTTTTAATAATGTTGTAGGTTTTACAGGACACACAGTTTTATTAATTATATAGTTCGTGTTCACAACACTCTCAGATATTTCTCAAAAAGATCCTGAACAATAATATTATAATAACTGGTTCATAAATATGTGTTATTTACTTTATCTGCATAGTATTGCACCATTTTAACTGAGGCTGATGGCATGTTATTTATATTATCCAACCATCCATCCATCAGTGCTTATATTAAGCCAGAAAGCCATGTTTTCCAAGTCCTTCTGAGGGATCCTTCCCAAATGAGACCAAATGAGATCTCCTATAATAATCTTGTCTATTCCAGGATCTTCATCCAGTTAGGTTTACCTGGAAATTCCCAAGTATAGGTTAAATGTTATCATATCGTATCATAATGTTGCAGCACAAAATGTAATTAAAGAGCTGCTTTAAGCAGACCACACAGCCACAGATGTTTTCATTTCTCAGGCCTTTGCGGGCATCACGGAGCCTGATTAACATCTTATGCTGCAGTGGCTCCATCAACCATAAAGTCAACCAATGAGATTATTCTCCAGCTCAGAAAAATGGCAGCATCAAATATAATTTCTTTAAAGTGGTTTCATGCCCCTCTGCAGTATGAAGACAAGTACTGAAGTACATGTAGACAGGCGCTGACTGTGGGTTTTCTTTGGCATTAGGTCCTCTGTTTCTCACTGCTCCATTCATATTTATGTCTGCTTACACTCTCCAGCTGCCATCCAATGAAAGGAGAGTGCACATGCCAACCGGGCTGGGCGGGACTATACTGCAACGAGACCTGCGCTCATGGTTTCTATGGTCATGGCTGCCTGGAGCCGTGTCTTTGTGTGAATGGAGGGGTGTGTGATGGGGCCACAGGACGATGCCATTGCGCCCCGGGCTTCACGGTCAGTGGTAGAGTAGATTAACGACTCATGACTCACTTTCTATACCTGTTGTGTCTTCATGTAAACCAAACTTTGGGGGTTACTGCAGGGGCTTCACTGTGAAAATCCCTGTAAAAGTGGCACCTATGGCAAGAACTGCTCCCTGGAGTGCTCCTGTAAAAACTATGTGGACTGCTCACCGATTGATGGAACTTGTTTCTGCAAAGAAGGTGATGAATAAAGAAAAACAATCATGAAGGAAAACTGGCCAAAAGGAAAACAAAGACTTACAGTTGATTGTGGGTCTGCAGGCTGGCGAGGTCCGGATTGCTCCATCCCCTGCTCCGAAGGAACCTGGGGTCCAGGATGCAATGCCACGTGTCACTGTGCCAACGGAGCAAAATGCAACCCTGCAGATGGATCCTGCACCTGCACGGCTGGCTGGCAGGGGGCGCGCTGTGACCAACCGTGCCCGGTGAGTATCTGGAGATACTGGCAGGAGTTATATATAATATTTACCCTTGAAGTTGTAAAAGATGTTGGAAAACCAGGTATTAAATAGATTCATCCTTTTACAAGACAACAGGGAGCGCTGTTTTTGTGACACGTCTGTCCTATACAGCAGTGTCTTTAGTCTCAGACAGTTTTCTCTGTAGGGCGACAATAAAACAGCCTTGAACCTTGAATACGGATGTTGTCAGACACCATACCTGCACACAAGTGCACAGAGTAACAGCAATAATGCTTTTATGACTCAGCTCAATGGGGAAACTGGAATGTAAACAAATATATAACATATATTGTTATTGTGTATTTAATAAAAATAACCTGTCACAACAAATCAGCAGATAAAGGTAAATGGAGATCTTAATTAATAAGTGTGCAATAACACACTGAATGCATATAAAATATAAACAAAATAAAAGCAGTGGTTGTCACTTTGTCACAGATGTCACTTTGTCACTGTGTAACATAAATGCTCTCCAAGATAAGAAAAGTCTGGTCTGTGTTTAGTCCATGTCACACTGATGAGACGAATGGCGTCTTTGATAAGACTGACACTCAAATCATACGGCTGATAATTCTACGGGTTGTCTGTTTTCTGATTAAGCAGCCCGTAGAAGTGTCCAGCTTTGAATCCCTTACCTCGCCCTCTGTATGCTTCAATCTGCATTTTGGAAAAGTACCCCTCTTGTCTTTGCGATGCCAGCCCACCAGGCTGTCTACACAACATCACATTGCCAGTGTAGTATTTTGTCTCACTCTGACTGGGCTGGCCGAATGTGGAGGAGATTCCCCTGACAGTTCTTTGCCCGTTGGCACTTGTTCATTGTGCAGATGGGCACGTTTGGGCCTGGCTGCCTGAAGAGGTGTGATTGTGTTCATGCCGACGGCTGCCAAGCTACCACTGGGGAGTGCCACTGTCTGCCAGGCTGGTCTGGTAAGTGATGACGTCCTGCTGATGTATCGCTGCCAGCTTGGCTTTGGTGTCACAGATGAGTCTGGTCTGATAAACTGTGAGCCACAGGTTTTAAACCATCCTTGCTCTCCTTTATTCTCATTGTTGTGTGACTTAAAGAAAGTCTAGTTGTAAATGTAAGCACTGTCAGAGCCAATCAGATTTGTACAATTAATCAAGTTTCTTACTATCAGTTACTAATCTCTGTCTCTCTTATCCTGTCTTCCTTCTCTCACCCCAACCGGTCGCAGCAGATGGCCCCGCCCCTCCCTGAGCCTGGTTCTGTTGGAGGTTTCTTCCTGTTAAAAGGGAGTTTTTCCTTCCCACTGTCGCCAAAGTGCTGCTCATAGGGGGTCATACGATTGTTGGGTTTTCACTGTATTGTAGGGTCTACATTACAATGTAAAGCACCTTGAGGTGACTGTTGTTGTGATTTGGTGCTGTATAAATAAAGCCGAATTGAACTGAATTACTAAACACCAATTCCTTCCTCCTTCTTTTTCATATATGACCATTTAAAAAGGGAAGGCGGTGATCTTAAACATTTGTTGCCTTACTCAGCTGTCCAGATGAAGTTTTTTCAATCTGAAATTCATTTTTCTGATTGTCGCGACACCACCTGACTCGACCTGTGAGGTCTAAACTGTAAGCCTTTGAAAACAGAGCGTTTCATTTGTGAATACATTTTTCTCCTGTGTTTTAACAAATATGGGACAAAAACTAAACCTTCTAACATGCATGAAATATTTTTTACATTTGTTCCAAGAAAGTCATTTTTTTGCTCTGTCTAAGAGATATGATCTGGCTTATGTTTATGACCTCACAGGGTTAAAGTCATACATATTGCACTCTTATTGACCTCCAACAATTCTTCTGTTGACTCGATGAGACTAATATTTTGGGGGTTTAGAGAGGACTCTGTTAACCTAACACGTGTGTGTTTCGTGCTAGTGAAGGTGAACATTGACATGCTGATGTTAGTGTTTCACTCTTACGTCCATACCCCAGTGCAGCCTCGTAAAGGCTGCTAGACTGGCCCAGTATGAAAAGCACTTTTTTCTGGTTTTGCACCTCCCATCCATGCAAATAAAACAGGCTCTTTGTGTTTCGGGGAAAACATGTTAGTTACAGTTTTGAAAAATCTTTTTGGTGAGAACACTAAATTACCAAATATTTCAGAGTTGGCTGCTCAGCAGCAACCTTTCTGAAACTGTTAACCACTAAAACCCCTCATGTTCCCATTTCTCTCTGTTCCTGCTTATCATTTCAACTACATTTTTATTATACAGTTATAACCATGTTTTTATGTATTTAGATCAGTAACTGATTTACACTTGGGATAGTGAAAGGCATTCTGCTCTTTGCTTTAGCAGATGTAAAACTGTAGGTCCTTTATTAAACTAAATGATGTGATTAGAGTCAATAAAAGTTGTAATTTCCTGCTTCGTTTATGTGCTCACTGCTTCATTTCCTTTAGGTCCCCGCTGCAGTGAGCCGTGTTCAGAGGGCCTGTGGGGGCGCCACTGTAACCAGACCTGCTTCAAGCATTGTCCAAACAGCGACACGTGTTTGAGGGAAACTGGAGCGTGTGTGTGCCGCCCAGGCTACTGGGGAGTCACCTGCCAAAACAGTGAGCGTTGTATCTGATGAGTTAATAAAAAACGACTTAAAGACTCGCTCGCTGTATGCATTGTCTAATATCAGCCCTACTGTTTCCCTCAGAATGCAGAACGGGTACGTACGGTGACCAGTGCAGTATGACGTGTCAGTCCTGCGGCCAATCATACCGCTGCCATCATGTGACAGGAGAGTGTGACTGTCTACCTGGATACACTGGGCCAAACTGTGACCAAGGTGGGCTTTCTCACTAATCAGCAGTCATCACAAAAAGCCGCTGATCTTTCATTTACAAGTGAGTGCAGGACATTTAGCAGGTTCTTTTCTGTGGTTACAGTTTGTCCAGCTGGCTACTTTGGAAAACAGTGCTCTGAAGTGTGTCTTCCCTGTGCCAACAACTCCACGTGCAACCACCGGAACGGTCACTGTGAATGTTTACCAGGCTGGACCGCTATCGACTGCTCCAAACGTGAGTGCCACAGGATTTCATGCAGAGATGAGAGCGTGGACAGTACGGTGCTTTTGATTTGTTTAGAGTATCTACAGGGTTAGAACTTGAAGTGGTAATCTGTTGATTAATAATCACTATTTTAACTTCCCAGCAGCCAGGGCCTTGCTTTTATCCATAGACCCACTCTAATCATTGGAAGCAGCCAATGTGAGGCGTTGATCTGAGCATCTTGCTTTGCTTTAGAGCTGGAAGTGACCATATTTAAACTACCAGCTGTTGCCAGTTAGCTTAGTCAGCAAGCAGCAATCATAAACTGTCCAGATGCATCACAGAGAAACAAACACCTGCTAATTAGTGCTCGACTAACAAAATACTAGAATTTTCACCAGAACAACTGAAACAAAACAGATATTTGCATTAAAAAGCAGCACAAACACAGGACCAGCTCAGTGACTCAGATTCGCTGAGATGAGGCCTAACAGAATAATAGGAGCAATCAAGTGAGTCCTGTAAAACGTCAACAGATATCTCATACAGATGCTGCTGAAGGGGAAATAAGTCAGAGAAATGTACTTTGTTTTCCAGCGTGTGATCCGGGACGTTTCGGCCAGCTCTGTGCTCAGACCTGTTCCTGTCCAGCCAACCTCCTCTGTGACAGATTTACTGGAGACTGTGTGTGTGAAAACAGAGGCGACGACTGCAAGCAAGGTACGGACCTCATGTTAGCAGAAGTTTGGGAGTTATAACACTGACATTTACAGTACCTTACAATATAAAGCTCCTTGAGGCGGCTGTTGTTGTGATTTGGTGCTATATGAATAAAACCGAATTGAACATGTAACCTGTAATGTGTTCATAATAATAATGAATTAATCATGAAAGCTGCTCTGGTTGTTGTACTTGAGCTCTCCTTCCACCCTCTGCTTGTCAGACTCCTTTCAGCAGACGGGGAGCGTCATGAGTCGTCTTAATCCTGGAGAGAGGGAGTCGTGGGGGGCCATCGCCGGCATCGTTGTGCTTGTCATTCTGGTGGTCCTGCTGCTGGCTCTGCTGCTGCTCTACCGCCGCAGGCAGAAGGAAAAGCAGAACAACACCCCGACTGTCTCCTTCTCCACCAGCCGCACCGTCAACTCTGAATATGCCGTTCCAGGTACAGTCTGAAGATGCTTCTGTCTGCTCATGCAGAGAATGGCTCATCCCACTGAGCGCTGCATGCGTAACATAAAACGGACACAGATTCAAAGTAAAATCTGACACATCCAGTCAGACTGTTCAGAGTTTGAAACATCAGAATCTCAACACAGGATTCATCTCCTGTGGATATGAGGTTGAATTACAGCAACAATAATTTAGCACTGAACTTAAACCTACAATGTGGTAGTGTGTAGCACCATGCAGTTTCCAGTAAGGTTTGGTAAGTGCAGACGGGGGGTACGAGAACATCGCTGGATAATGACAATCTGACATGTTCAGTGGGAACAATCACCCAGTATTTTACTGTCATGCTGGAGCGTGCACAGGCAGCTGCACCTGAAAATCCAGTCACCTTAGAAACTGCTTTCATCTTTACTTTCATACGTTTGCTCTTCTTTTTCCAGCACGGCTAATAACACACTTTATGCACTTTGTGGCAAAACAGGAGAAGTAATGTATTTGTTCATGTTCTTGGAGACGAGTAACTTTTTTTTTTTTTTGCAGTAAAGCTAACGTGTTTCAATGAGAAGAATGTTTTGTGTCTGCAGCACGTATGTTGTTGATCCTGTCCAGCTGGAACACGTCACCCCGGCACGCAACAAACCGCCTTTAAAATAAAATCGAGTCATTGTATTTGAACCAAAACCAGGGTCTTTTTCTAAATCTTACCCTGTGCAAAATCGAACAGTAGTTTTTGATCTCTCGTGAGGGACCAGCACTATGGTTCTAGTGGTTTCCACCAACATAGGTCACATCACTGCCAATCACTCCACCCTCAAACGTGTGGATTTTTCACTCTTTTGGAAAATATTATATATTTTGTGTACATAGACATAAATTAGTAGATGGGAGAATTGTCATTGCAGCCAAAAAAAAGGAAAATTTGTGTTTGTGGATATAAATTTGACTCTTTGATTAATGTGTTGATGTGACGGCTGATTTTCACTTTTTGACTTCCCTTCTGGAGGTTTAAACTGACACTAAAACACTTTTTAAGCCTTAAAAATATAAAGCAGGATGTCAGAAATCAACATAACTATATTTTTAAAAAAAATATGTTTTCTTTTGGTACAACAGTTGATGACCGAATGTGATTTAAGTGGACTTGAAGGCCACCTGAATAAGGTTTATTATGAAAATAAATCACTGAACAAATTTTTCATATAGTATGTTAGAATTGGAAGAAGAAGGCATGGTCAGATATGTTTCAAACTTCCATTTAATTCAGCCAAACGTATTTGATTGTTTTACAAACTGGTGCAGTAAACTAGATAGATATCATGCTCAGTGTCAGCCATTTATTAACTGCAGTAATTGAAGTCATCTTATACATAAGGGATAAATTAAATGTTGCAACAAGTGGGACTGTGGCAGATTTTGTGGTGTTGTTGAGGATTCTTATTGAATCCCTGTAAATATTTATATTTGTGACTGCTGTCACTGCTGACTGCTAACATGCCTTTGCAGAAGAAGATTCAGCCGGTCAGCGATCTACGCTGGATATTGAGTATTTTTGGAGAACTGTGATGTTGATGTCGTTTGTATGCACAGTGCGGTTTCATGTCTATCTCACTCTGTGTGATTGTGGAATGCATTTTATTGACCTTGAGGTAATTTAATAGCAGCAGACGTGATGCCATGTGTTTGTTTTCGTCCTGCAGATGTTCCTCACAGTTACCACCATTACTACTCCAACCCCAGCTACCACACACTGAGCCAGAACAGGCCTCCGCTGCCACACCTCCCCAACAACCACGACCGCACCATCAAGGTGAATGTCATCTCTGATATCTAAGGAGAAAGCTTCATGCCTCATTGCAACTGAAGGGCAGCAATGGGAGGAATATGTCATTTGGACAGTCAGCAACAGCTGGCTATGTATTCAGGGGGTTGTGAAATCATATGATACCAAAACGTGTAGACGCAGTAGGTCATTGGTCCTCAGCGCTTCATTTGGCTTTTGTACATTTGCGACGGTTTATCATTTTTCCTGCCTTACAGAACACCAACAACCAGCTGTTCTGCAGTGTGAAGAACGCAGAGAGGGAGAGACGAGGTCTGTTTGGAGTCGAGACCAATGCCACTCTGCCTGCAGACTGGAAACACCACGAGCCTCGCAAAGACTCAGGTCCGTCTAGGTGACTCTCCACTGCGTGATTCACATAAGGATCATTTAGAGGGCACACCTGCAGCTGTAGACTAGAATAAAATGAGCACATTAACATTTACAAGCTTATAAAAGCAAGAACCTGGTTTCCTGACCTTCTGACCACAGCGGCATTAAAGTAATCAGCAAAATCTGCAACTGCTGGCTGGCGGTGAGGGGTGTGTGTGTCTGTGGGGGGGGGGGGGGGGGGGGGGGGGGGGGGGGGGGGGGGATGTTACAAAATAAGACATTACTGTCATCACATTATCTTTGCCTGTCTCATAGTAATATAACAGAGTGATCAAATTGTAGTCAATAATTAAACAGTTATGTCACTTAAGTTAAATGCATTCTTTAATTACGGTCATAACAGGTGGAAAGAAAACGTCTTGTGCAACATTAATCAGAGTTCATGTGGGATCAACCAAACGTCTTTATTTTCACTGAAGAGCAAGTATGAAGCTGAAGTGCAAAGATCTCATACGTGTCCTTTCTTAGAAGGATTTGTGCAGACTTCTGATGATATTTAAAGTTTAATATTATATTATTATGACTAAGTGGTGACCTCTGGCAAAGTGAGAAAGCAAAGAACTGCTGTTCCTCTGATGGCCATGTCCACAGAGTTAAACCTTTTTAAACTGTGCAGCAAGCCCACTAGAGGCTTGCTGCACAGTTTTGCTGTCCACCCTTATATATGAAGGGGGGGGGGGGGGGGGGGGGGGTGCTATGTCATGCTTTTCTCATTTTCTCTCATGTCCTGATGTTAGATGATTACAATCATGATCAAAGTTTTAAATTATGAGGTAAATGTAAAATAATCCCTGCGAGCCAAAAGCTTTTTTAAAGTCTGACATTTTCTTGTAATTTTGTGCTGAGCTAACATCAGCTCAGTGTGGTCTTTTTACACAGTCATCTCAGGGACACCAAAGGCACATGAGTAGAGAAGCCTGGCTTACAGGCACCAGGGTTCTGGTTGCAGGAGAGAGGAGGGGCAGCCAATCAGAAGACAGTGGGGTTTTTAGGGAGGGGAGGCCTTTAAAGCGATAGGAGCTAAAACAGTTTGTTGACAGACCTGGAAATTATTGTTTGAACAGTGAAAAGTATTTTATTGGTATCTGAAAATGAAAAATTGGAATATAAATGAGAAGAATAAGTCCCTATCTATTTTTGATCCAAACACATCTGCTGTAGTTCCTCATTGGTAATGAAAGAGTTAAAACATAGCTGATAATGGAGAATAACCTCGGTAAGCTGAACTGTCAGGGATCAAAGTGTCTCAGTCAAATTTAACCCTTTTTTTAGGGTCTTGATCAGAGTTGTGCGTGAAGCTTGGAGTGGAGTGCAAAAGTTTAGATTTCAAATATTTCTTAGGCTCTTTTCAGTAACTGCGCCAGCATAGCTGCTTAAACAGGTAATGGCTGAGAGCCTCAGGCCAGGAAGAAGCTTAAGTAGTTCCTGCTTATAATCTCGAGCAAAGTTTATCGACCATCACATTTCCTAGTCAGCGTGGCACACTCGATATGAGACTATAAAAATAATAAGGACTTCGTAAAAGGTGAGAGTTGCATTGCCAGCACCTATCACTCACCTGGGATTGATTTTTACAGGTTTCCACAGCAGTTTATCTGCTTTTGATTAGCTCGCTATAAAGCAAAATGAAGACGTCTGATTTGTCTTTTATTGTTAACAGGAGCTTTTGGCATCGATCGGAGCTACAGCTACAGCGCCAGCCTCGGAAAATATTACAACAAAGGTAGTTTATCACCTCATTTTCTCTCTTTTCTTACTTACTGCTGAAGTCTGAGGTTAGCTGTGGAAAAGCTGTCCAAAGTATGCTTACAAAGTATGCTTTATTTAGACAGTCTATGGATGACAGTGTTCTCCACCGTCACACCTTTATCCATCAGATGGCTTTTCATGAATTTTACACAGACATTCATGGTCCACAGAGGCTTTAACTGTGGGGACTTTTCTTCTAACACCCGTGTAATTTTTTAACAGCAAGCTTTGAGTGAATTAGATGTCCATGTAAATTGGTTTCAAAGGCCCCCTCTGGGGGAACTCTATGTACTTGTGGAAAAATGTAGCGTTCGATCTCTCGCCGCCATGTGATCACATTTTTTTTCTAGTGCTTGTGACATGTTGAATGTTTGTTTTCCACATTTTTACTTGCATATTGTTGTTTTAATTTTTATTTGATCTTATTCCTGTTTCCATGTTTTATCACTTCTATTGCTTAAATGTTATTTTTATATTTATATTTTTTTATTTATTAGTTTCTATTATTTTCTGATAGTCTGGGTGGAATTGGACCCAGGCCACACAAAAGATCAAGCCTTCTGTCATGATTTGCACACTCAGTCAGATTTTATCTTCTTCGTTGTTTATTTTCTTTGCATTTATTAAATTATTTGAATCTCATTCATTTTACATTATCTGTAGGTTGTTTTGTTTTTTTTACTCACCTCAGCTCACACTTGACCTTGAATGCCACGTCGAATCAAGTGTGCTGTACAAATAAAGTTTGGCTTGCTTGTTTACTGATGACATTCCCATCATCCTCAGCTGGACTGTTTGTTTAGTCCCATTTAGCAAATGTTAAAATGCATGTTAAACAAAGACAGTAAGCTCATAACATGCTCGGCCGTGGGCTGTGTGTAGTGGTCCTGAGAGCTCCTCGTAGCGCAAACACATTTAAGCAGACTGAGAAAACATTTTGACTGGTCTGAAAACACAGACGCAGCAGACGGCTGAGACGTGCTTGTTGCAAAATTCAGTGACTCATGAAGCGAGTGATAAAACAAAGAAACCATCAGACAAACCGTAAGCTTACATCCATTTTTTTATTGTCCCCTGGAAACATTTCTGTTGTAATTGGTCTTTTTTCAGTGTCTCTGTGTTTGCGGCTCTTTAAATGCTGCACCTCTGCTGTCACTGGGGAACATTTTTTCTCATCTTGTTTGTTGCTAACACGGCATCGTTCCATAAAGAGACAAAGAAGTCTGAAGCTGCTTTTTGGATTATTTAAATATCATTATTGAATATTGCTCATGGAAAAAAACACATTTCGTCTCAACAGGCTCACTTACTTTAGGCAGATCTGTTAAGCCTACAATTTCATCAGCGTACAATTAAACTAAAGCTGATTCCTTATTGCTGTAAAAGATCATCAGCACTTTATAAAGAAAGCTGAAACTTCAGAAGCTGTCGTCGTCCTCTACTGTCATGATTTGTCTCCTGAGCCCAGAGGAATTCTCAGGCTTGTAAAACTGCTAGAAATTTCAATTTCCATGTCAGTACTCGACAGTTACTGGAAGTCCTTTGTGCTGCCTACAAATTTACGTCAACAGTCATTAACTTGCAGCTGTACAGCAATTTACAGAGCTGCATACTGATGAAAATCTCACTTTTCATGGAGTGAATGCTTCATCTAGTAGGCTTAGGCTTTAACTCTCAATCATGCTCCATTCTCGCTCTGCATGGACTTCATATGCAGTTAATCTCTCAATATTTGTTTCCTGCAGAGCTGAAGGATTCGGCAGCCGTGAGCAGCAGCTCTCTGAACAGCGAGAATCCGTACGCCACCATCAAAGACCTGCCCGGGCTGCCCCTGCCCTTCTGCCCCCCGGAGAGCAGCTACATGGAGATGAAGTCGGCCGTGCCCAGGGAGCGCGCGTACACCGAGATTACGCCCCCGCCGCCGTTCCACACGGCCACCTTACGCAGAGGTAAGCAACACTTCTGACCTCAAGCAAGTCCGAGGAGTGTTTTACACTTCACCACAACCTTCTTAGTTATTGTTATGGTTAAACGTCCAATATTTCCATCATACAAACATCAGTGGGTCTGTTTGTGTTTTTGAATGAACCAGTCTATTTGGATCCAGCTACTCTAACGCTAATTTTAATAAGAACTATGAGTTTTTAAAATTAGGAATTGTAAAGTAATCGTAAGGTGGGAACTAACTGCGATTTACACTATAGAGACAAAAATACTGGACCACATTACACCTACAGCAGCTGAAACCTGTGCCGTGCAGCTCCTGGTACAGTCTTTGTGCTGATGTTACTGCCAGAGGAGACGTGGAACCCTGCAGAGCGTTAGCACTTGCTGATCCCACTCCTTAATGTTATGAATTTTTATCTGTAGAACAATCCGTTCTTTTGACTACATGATTTTATACAAGCGCGGCAACAGGACAAAAACACCTGAATTCAAAGATTAAGAGGTGTGGCCCAATATTGTAGTTGATTTTACATAATTCTTTGGATTAACTTGAGTTTATTAGGCTACAGTGCTACCCACGGCACCATGGATCCACCCGCTTTGGGAGAAAAAACAAAAAATAGCAACTCTTTTAAGGTCCTTATCAGTCAAACCTTAAAACAGGTCTGTGGCCTGTTAGACAGCTGGGCAGGCCAGACTTCCTCAGGTCATGGACCAATGAATCAACATCTGTTTGCCACAAATAAAAGACTAAAGGAAGAGGAAGGGCAGGGGAGAGGAGAGGAGAGGGAAAAACAGGAAGCCGAAGGATTTTCTTCCTAGCTTTTATTGTATTGTGGACACTAGTAATGCATCAATATGCAGTCAGAGGAACGAAGTGTAGGTCTGCGGGATCAAATCCTTACATTCATCCACATATTGGATTGAGTCCAGTCTTTTTTTCTTAGACAAATCACTGCAATTTGCATTCACTCTACCTGAAACAGAAGACTGTGGTTGTAATGACAGAGCCAGCTTTGTGGCCGCTCTGTTGTTTAAATCACTGATTCTCTTCTCTGTATGACTGCAACATTTGTAGCTGGTTTTTAAGATCTGACATCCAGACAAGACTTTTGAAATGAAGAAAAGCAAAGTGCAAACAAATCCAGTCTAGCCTAATTTAACTAAAATTGATGTTGAAAATTAAGCTTGGAAAAACTTTTTGCGTCAGCACATTTTGCAGCTAAATACAAACGATTGTAGATGAGATGGATTCTGAGCAGCAACTTTTTCTGCAGTATATTCTACAATAAGTACGCATGTCATAATAAACGAAATTACCTTTAATGTCTTTAAATACTCTGGCATGGATCCAGAACACAATGACTAAGAAAATGAGTCATTTAGAGAAAATACACACTTCATGTAATAAAGGGTTTATAAACATAAAAGGAACAGTAAAGAGTAAAGACAGGGAGGTGTTTCCACTTCATGGCATGACATCGACGTGATTATGCGACACTGCTGTTTGTTACTGATGTTTTTAGTTTATTTGCTAATATCCTCGTTCAGGGTGCCCACATCTGAGAGCTAGACTCTTATTAAACGATTTATAGATGATGTTATTTAAATTTAAACAGAGGGTGAATGCACGCTTTTCCACCCTGGAGTGTGTGGGCTTTTAAAAAGCTTTATTTAGGACCGAGTTCAACAAGTTGAATTAAACACTGAGCACAGAGTAAGCTCAGACTGTAACGCCAAACCAACTCATCCAGTCAAGTCCAAAGCAGCAGGACTGAATGCACAGATGGGTTTTTATTTAAAAAATAGAGTCAGCATATTTTCCAGCACTAAAACAAAGAATGGCAGCCTGTTTGGTCCTCACAGCGAGTTCTTTTCCCCCTCAGAGTGTCAGAGCTCCCACGGCCACGCTCCTCATGAGGACCCACAGAGCCACTACGACCTGCCGGTGAACAGCCACATCCCGGGACACTACGACCTGCCACCGGTGCGCCGCCCCCCCTCGCCCTGCCCCTCCCCCAGGAGAAGCCCTCAGTGACAGCGTCAGAGCAGCAGAGCAAATTGTTCCCTTCTGCTCGCTCCGGGGTTGATGAAGAAACGGCTAATTTTATCTCTGAAAATCAGAGCTGCAGACCACCAACACAGCAGGGGCGAGGAGTCTGTCCTGCCAGACGAACCTTTGTTTACAGTGGATGCTTTGCTTTCAACTAAACACCGCCCCCTTGTGTGCGCAGAGCGGTACTGGCGTCTCCGTCACAGACCTGTCATCCAGACTGAGGAGCCAGCAGGCTGTGTGGTGACGCCCGCGGGGCTTCAGCTGCTTTTAACTCCCGAGGGCAAAACCCACCAGAGGATTTGATGGCTAAAAGCAGCGACTTGGGAATGTTTGTGTGTTTGAACTCTTGTAAACATGCTGAAATATTTGTTTTCCACACCCTTTGCGTGCTGCTGATGCATTTTTAACGGGCCTCTTTTATCAGAGCTCGATTTTTCCTTCGTCTCGCTTTTCAGGGTTTTTATTTCGAGTTGAATTTCAGTGCGTTACATTTTCAACATTTAAAAAAAAAAAAAAAAAAAGGCAGCTTCAGCTGAGAAAAAAGACGTCTTATGACAAACCAAATTTTATAAACAGAAAAAATACCACAGATTTTTCTTTTTTAACACCTGGAAGCCAAAGTGAGCAGCATTTTACAAAAGTTCATGTTGTGTTTTTTCAAAAAATAAATGCCATTTAAGGACTGAAGTGTGTTTCTTTAGAGAAATGTGGCTTATTGCTGCTGTCTGAAGAAAACTGTGTAAATACAGAAATGAATATATTGTCAGCCTCTGAGTATTGTTGAAGCGCAGCTCTTCTGTTCAAATAAAGATGCTGTTATGGGTCTCATAGGACACCTTATGAACTTCTTGTGTATATATTAATAGATGTTAAATGGTCAGTGTGAGTTTGGGCACAGATATTATGATAAAGCCATCAGTGCAGTGCCTCTTTTTGTCACAATTAAAGGGCCATTTCACCCAAAACACAAAGATTTTATTATGTTTCGGTTTGTTTTTTTAGACCTGGTGCCTGTGTTACCCATAATGCAATCTCTCTGAATGGATCGCCTTTTGAAGGATAGCCATGAGATACTCAGGCCAGGTCTTCTGCTGCTCATTTTTTACACATGCAAAGACAAAGATAATAAAAAAACTAAATGTGTTGCTGGCTGACAGATTTATGAGGCTGCATTTTGGGGAATTAGTTCGTTGACTGTTTATTGTAATTGAAGCACAGCTTGCTCAAACATGATTGGTCAATACAACTTCAAGAGGACTAGAAATGGAAACCTCAACATGCTGGGTACCAGAGCTCATCGTCTATAGATTTTACAGTCATATTTAGGTTATGGACGTTACCCTACTATGAGTGGATTGTGCATAGTGATTGATGACTTGACAGCTGCCTTTGAAGTGAATCCCAAATTTTAAGGACAAAGCATTAAACATTGGGAAGGCTGGATTACTGAAGATTGTGGGCCAGACAGAAGGCCTGAGCTCTATTGTCTCCATCGCTGGACAAAACTGTGGAGACTTTGGGTACAAAGCGGTGTTCAGAGATTCAGCGTCACGCGGCCTCCTCTGCTGCAGTTAAAGGTTTACAGAGTATTTGTCCAAATATGCAACAGCTCACACCCAGTCTTAAGACGTCTCCCTTCACCCTGACCTCACCACCAACAGGTTTCAGTGGAACTACTTTTTGTCAAGTTAGTCCCGATAAAAAATCATTGACATTTTTAATGATGAGAATGGAAATGTAATGTGATTGGCTAAAATTAGTGGCGATTATTGAACTGTGTGTGTGTGTCTGGGGAGCAGACTGTAGTCCCGATTGTGTTGTGGTTCAGAAATACTGAAATTGGTGTATTAATGTAAAAATATTGACCTGTGAAGTTCATTTTCCTGTCAAGTTGTTAACAGAAGCCAAACAGGATGTACGTCGTGCTTTTAGTGCTACAATATTGTGCAGTCATTTATTTTTGAATGTAATCCTGGGAACATGTGTTTGTATGATGTAAATAAAAACTCTCTGCACTTTTCATGGACTCGACCTTTTTCAATAACAAGGAAATAATCACAACCGTCACTCATTGGAAAAAATACTTTTTACTCAGCATCGCTTTAGAAAATAAATTGCATCAAAGTGTGTTTTTAATGATTTCATGATCTCACACAAATCTCATTTCAAGAACCTTTAACATTAATGGCTTTGGGTGATATCTTTAAATCTCAAGCCCTTCAAAGGATTCATGAGATCTCCACCAAGACTCGAGGAAGGCCGGAGTTTACAAAGACCTCACAGTGTGTTTGTGCATCTGTGGTTGTAGCGAGTCCTTGTTACTCTGGTTCTTAATTACACCCCTGACGTTTCGATGACCTGATCTGAAGCATTATGTTGTGAATATACTGCACAACTACAGTTATCATTTCTCATCACTTTACATGTAGACATTTGACAACTACAAGATTTCTGTTAATACACATTTATACTGTAGACGTCATTTCTCTGATTGTCAGTGACTTCATGAGACACGCTGAGCATCAAACTACCTAAAAAGCACAATTCAAACCATAGTTAGGTTTACATATTTGTTTTTCTCCTGTCTGTAGCTTTTCTGTGCATCTAGCCCAGTTTTGAAGAGATATCAGACTTCTCTTCAATATGTTGAAATTAAAAGTGCCAAAAAACATTTGAAAATTCAGCATCAATGTTTCCAAAAATCATGACCGGGTCATACTACTGAGCAGTTTGATACAGGAAGTTCTTTCTTTGTACGACACTACATCTGATGCTTTCCTCACTCTGCTGGATAAACACTGCATCTTCCACTGACGAGCAGCTCATGTCAGCTAGCTGCACGCTACTTTCGGTTGGTGGATGAAGTTAGAAAGAAAGTCGTTCCTACAAGAAACTGTTCATAAAAGGTCTGTAGATTTTTTTTGAGTACCAAGGTCATGATTTCTGGTTTGTTCAAATGCATTTTCCAGTACTCTGAGCACCACAACATGAGTTGCATTATATTAACGAGAAGGCGGACATCTCTGCAGCCGTCTCCAACCCTGGAAACACCAAGACAGCATTAAAGGGCAGAGGACACAAGTTTCATTTTAGGGGTGAACTGTCCTTTTGTGGCCGAAAAATTTAAAAAATTAAACTTTGCAGAAATTGCCTTTTTTTTTTTTTAAGTATAAAAAGAAAAAACCCACACAAAAACAATACCACGACAGCTATCAAGTATCTTCCACAAATGCTTTGATATGCTTTCCACTGGAGTATAAATGAGTTAAGCTGCCAGACTAGACTACAAATCTACCTGCTGTGCATAACTGGCAAAAAGCAGTGCATGAAGCCAAAGCTACAAAGTCACACAAACCCCTCAATCTGACAGAGGTCCCAAAATCAGATCAAGGGATTTGCAAAGTCGGTAAAGCTTAGAGGAAAGAAAGAAAATTCAAAGCCCTTATGACCAGCTTTTAGGAGCAACACGGATCGGAGGACAGCTGACGGTCACAAGACTCCCATATGAAGCATGTGAGCGGGAAAAACAAAAACTGCAGATGTTGCCTCTGAAGGCACATCTGTATTTCTAATCGGTTAAACAGTCATGTCCAAAATCTACTGCAAATAGAAACAGAGCCTATTAATATATACTCTCTATATATGGCACCCAATCTATCAAAAAACAGTACCTTCTGCTGACATTCCCCCAGGTACAAAATAAACCTCTCCCATCATGATTAAACGCACTCAAAGCCAAGAAGCACTTAACCAGACACATTACCCAATAATTCCCTTCTTTCTTTAAACATTCCAAAAACATAATGAATACATTCGTTGGGGAGCGAGCCGTGTACATATATTCATCTCAAGTACTCATTTTCTCTGTGTGCACCACAGCTGCCCGACAGCATCACATAGAAAACATATCATCACCCCGTTTGTTTAAGGCTAAGGTGAAAAAAAACAAACAAAAAACCCTGAGCTTACATCGCTTTGGCTTTCTCTGGAGACTTTTCCTACAATATTTTATCCATAAATATAGCACAACACTGCTCCAAAAAATGTTTTAGTTGTAAACATTGGCTTTAAATAAAGAATTGATCTGTTTGATGGGAAACAAACATGATTAACAAAGTCCAGAGGAGCCATCCTCCTCTCGCCTGTACGGCTGTTTTCCTGATAGGGTCCACTAGCTGTGCGTGTTGAGTGTTGACAGCCTGGCCATTAAATGTGAAACCCCGTCTCGGATCGAAGCACAAGCCCTGGTCACTGGAGCTGTGTGTGTGTGCGTGTGCGCAAGCAGAGCGGAGAACAGCACGAGTAAACAGCAAACATGCAGTAAAATAAGCTGAATATACAAACTTGAAAGCTATATGTGAAAATCCTACGCCCTCTGCCAAAACCTCAAAGCAAATCTAACCCGCAGAATAATCTGAATACAAAATAAGACACAATCATATAAAAAAATAAAGACAAACATCCCGACGGTAGAAAAATCATTCTCCCCTGTGGGCTGCAGGAGGTGCTGGGTTCAGGTGAGGTGCTGTCTGGTTTTTACATGATGGAGCAGTTCTCCGGCTTCATGCGGCCCTGAGGAGGAGACGACAGGAATATTTGATTTTTGTTTAACAAAAACAACTATTTGTGTAATTCGACACCAAATGCTTCATTTGCGGTCCTGATGCTTAGAATACAGATTAATAAAGGTGACTTTTTATTGATAGTGAGTCTTTACGAGGCGTTAAAATGGGAGCTGTGGGGAAAACGAGCGCCGTGTTTCTGCACTGAAATTGTGCAGCTGAACTTTAGAAATGTCCTTTTTTAAAAGCCACATGTCTCAGTTTAAATCCGATTTCGGTTTCGCCTCTTGCTACATTATCTTCTGAAGCTTTTGCTAAATTGGGGGAAACAACCGTTAAAAGTGAAATGAAAGAAGCCGTTTGTTCAGCCCTGAAGTGGTGGAGGACTTGTGTTCATCATTCAGCATGGGTGGGCATTTCCAGGCCTCGAGGGCCGGTGTCCTGCAGGTTTTAGATCTCACCCTGGGTCAGCACACCTGAATCAAATGATTAGTTCATTATCAGGCCTCTGGAGAACTATAAGACATGTTGAGGAGGTCATTTAGCCTTTAAATCAGCTGTGTTGGATCAAGGACATCTAAAACCTGCAGGACACCGGCCCTCGAGGCCTGGAGTTGCCCACCCCTGGTCTAGAGTAACAGAGAGATTGATACAGATTGATGCATGTTCAAAGTTTCCATAAGCTTACTCTGCTCCACCACCACCACCACCTCCTACCTGCATCTAGGATTCTGCTGCTCTGAGCACCATCATGAGCAAATCCACACACATCCTGTTGTTTCTCATCACCTCAGTGTTTGCTGTTTCTGTGATCATCATTTATGTTTTTGCATCTAATAATAATTCCAAGTCTGCAAAGTGAAAAGTAACATTTTTTTTTTGCTCATGTTTGATGTTTGGGAATCTGTCAAAATGCAGCGCAAACCAAAAATTTTCTGCGACTCTAAACTGCACTTTGTATCATAAAACAGTTCTTGGGAAATAGAGAGAGGGAGTATTTGCAATCTTGGATCCCATTTAAACTCCAATTTTGTTGATTAGTAATTAAATTAACTGCAGATGCCACACGCCAAAAGTCTGTTTCAGATGCTTAAACATCTTACAGTACAGAACTCCAAAACATGTGGAACATCTGGGCATTATTGTGCAACAGGAAACTCTAAATTTATAGATGAATAAGCAAAAAAACCCACACATGTTGTCCGTTTTCTGTGCGTAGTCGCCGCCAACAATTTTAATCACTAATAGAACCAAATATTATACGCTTTGATCCTAAAACACAGTTATTAATGATGCTGTATAATTGCTGCAGGGATGTTTTGACTGTGGAGTACCTGTCTGGGCTCATTGGTGCCCATGAAGTAGGAATGTCCTGGGAGGCCTTCAGCTAGACTGCTGCAACCACCGGCGCGCTCCTTCGGCTGCCCGCAGGAGTCGCACATCACCTTGCGGCTGCGCAGGTTGTACTCGTTGTCTGCGCCGCTTGTGCTGTGAGCTCCCTGCAGAGGGCGGCACACATCAGTTACTCAACTGCTGCTTAACTGCTTAGTGGTCAGGTTACTATAGACTGTATATAAAAGATGGGCAGAGTGTTCAGGTCTGAAAAGTGAAGCTTAAGCCTTAAACCTGCATCCGGTCAGCAGGGGGCGCCTCCTCTGGTCGCAACAGGAAGTCGGATTGTTTTGAGTCTTATTTTATGATCTCGGTATTGTTTATTACATCATTTTTAAAATTAATACAGAATAAAAGAAGGTGGGGTTAAAGGCGTGGCAGCTTTGAGTAACATGCTGAACAGAGTAACACAGGAGGAATTTACCATGTCATCATCTTCATCATCGTCATGGAACAGGGTACGGGTCACTTTCCTCATGGCCATTTCCTGATGGCAAATCAAATAAACTCAAGTCAGACACTGCAGTTAAAAAGAAGAAGAAAACTTTACAATACAAAGTGAGTGAAGTCGGACCTCTCCATTAGCACTGATGAGGGAGGTCTGCAGCAGGTCGCCAGTACCCCAAGAGCTCTGGCTCTTCCACACCAGGTCAGTGGGTGGGTTGTGGGTTCCACCACCAGATGCAGCCCAGACCTGTAAAAGTCAAACATCAGAGAATTTGTAAACTGCACTGAACCAGTGAAGGACTGAAAAAGGAAGCAAAAGGAATATCTGCCAGCTATTTTGTGCTTTTTGAGGTGATCATCTCAGTCAAATTTCTACTTGTCTTGATTTTCCTTTGATACATTTACACTCGTTGAAAACTGAAATACAACTTTACTGTTTTGGGGCTTTTATCGATTGTGTTTGCAACAACAACTGCTGGCTGTTTGTAACCATGATGGATTCCACGTGTGTCACCCATTCTGCTCATTTTCAGCTCCATAATCTTATTCTTCAACTCCGCCAGAGAAGCTTTCGACGATTTCCAGCTTAACACGTATTTAATCTCATATTGAGCTTTTTTCATGCATGCACCAGTTTGTCCTTATATCACTTTGTTTTTACTTCATTTATACACAACTGGTCTCTCTAAACTGCTAAAATGTTTGTGAAGCATTAAACAGAAATTCTTGTGCTGACATTCAGTGTTTCCCATCTTTCATTTACAACATTTTGAGCCACTGGCAGGAAAGGTGAGAAGTAATTCATCACAACATGACTAAAACAAAAATGGCACCTTCGAAGCATCGCAGCATCATTAGTGTCCAAACATATTCACAGAGTCTCTAAAAAGAGGCAAAGAAAGGAAGAAGGCTTGGTGTAACGTACAGTCACAGTCCCGCCGGCCTTCAGAGTGAACTTGTGGGGAAACTTGTAGATGATTGGGGTTGAATTCCCAACCTGTCTCTTCACTTGCCAATTGCCCAGTGATTGGTCCTGCATAAGAGAAAGTTGGAGAATGATGATTAGGCAGAGTCACAAATAATTCACCTAAAGACACTGGAAATATTTTTTATAGCAGAGGTGAGGAACTCCAGGCCTCGAGGGTCGGCGTCCTGCAGGTTTTAGATGTGTCCGTGATCCAACACTAATCATTTGATTCAGGTGTGTTGACCCAGGGCGAGATCTAAAACCTGCAGGACACCGGCCCTCGAGGCCTGGAGTTCGCCACCCATTTCGGTGTGCTTGTATAGTAATGCACAATCTCAGCTACCTCATCAGCCTTGTTGCTGAGACGGATGTATCTTCCCTCCATATCAACCTCGTCCACCGTGATGCGTCCACTGGCCGAGGCTTGCTGACTGATGCGAGTCTTGGTCACAGTGTTTCCTGTCACGCTGGAGGTCTCGCTGTCATTGTCGTTGAGGCGGCGCTTCTTTGAGACGCTCATCCCAGAGGAGTTGCGGCTGCTGGAGGCAGCGGCGGCGGAGGAGGAGTGGTGCACCCGGGTGGTCTGAGAGTGGCCTGAGCCAGAGGTCCGCGACACCGTGACTTTTGTGGGTGGAGGACTGGGTGACAGACGCAGCCTGGGGAAAGATGGTGGGAGAGGATACATACGAGGTGAGCGAGTGTGCAAATGCACCTGCTGGTTAAGTGCCAGGATTACATCCTTATTGCTCGGGTACTCCATCAAACCTCATCAGGTTAAAGACAGTCAACAGCCTCGTGTCATAATCGCCATATAATTATATCTCTCACTGATTCTGCACCTTGTTCTCCGTTTGTTTTTTTATGATATTAACAGACTGTGGTACCAATGCCAACAACACCCTGAACTCATATGGTCCCATATCGTCCTTTTTACTTTATATGTTGTATACTATAAGAAATAAAACTCGTGCCCAACACCATGAAATTATCAGAAAACTGTTTCCTGAGGTCACGGATAAAGTGAGCAGCAGGGTCATTTTCTCAAAAACCTCTATACAGTTTGCCTTGTTTTCATAATCACACATGCTGCCCCCTGCTGGCCATCAGAAATAATACAGATTTTCTACACGTTATTAATAGGTTTTGTTTTTTTATTTCATATTTAGAAAAACTTTGTTTCTGGTGCAAGCTCTTCACATGTGATACAAACGGCTGCAATGAAACAGATTTATTCCAGGATGAAATGCGGCTCTAAACTCTGTCTGTTAGCAGCTCTCCACAAGAGACTCATGTCAAGACATTCAGGTCAGCCCTTCATGAGGAGGAGCCGATGAGCTGTATTGGCTGGATAGCAGTAGGTTACCTACAGCGACATAAAAGCCACATTAATTTTGATTTGTCATTAGAAAAAAAAACAGGCCCAAATCACATTTGAAGAATATCTGAGTTATGCTCTTCAAACTCATGAAAAACTTTCATGAAAAATCCGAGTCAAATAAGAAAATGAACAATATATAAACTGAACGAAACAAATTGAGCTCTCATGCAGATATTTGTGACTGTAAATATACTTCGGTCAGTCACGTTTCACCGGCGTTGCTGGCTGCACGCCATTAACTTTCTCTTTACCTTAGTTATGTTTTGTCCTGTCTGTCGTCTCTTTGTCCCTTTTTCCGCTTGTGTTTTCTTCTTATCCCAAACAGATGGCCGCCCTCCCTGAGCCTGTTTCTGCTGGAGCTTTCTTCCCTTTGAAAGGAAGCTTTTTTTCCCCTTCCCACTGTTGCCAAGTGTGCCCTGTGATACGAGTGGCAACCTGTCCAAGGTGTACCCCACGACCCTCCCTCTGTGGGTGTGGATAAGTACTCGGATTCCTATGTGTCCCTGAAACTCAGCTGTTGTTGGTAGTTAATTAAAGTCAATTTGGCATTTTTCTTGGTTTTTGTTTACTTTATATATCACGTCACGATGCACCTCACAACGCCCGTACTGAATGCACTGATAAACACACTTCATATTTATAATAATATTCTACTTGCATGAGTCCTTGTGATATTTGTTTCCTCCGCACAATCAGCCAACAGTCCCGCTGGGTGATGAAGTAAGGCTCGCTGTTGGCATTTCAGCTCGACCAAATGCTGCGGTGCATGGTGAAACCATTTTTTATGGCTCTGACGAGGTGTTTAAGGGCAGGGTTTTAAAATAGAAAGAGTACTTTCCTCAAAGTTAGAAGGACTCTATTTACACCCTCGTTACGCTAAAAAAGAGAAAAAGGAAAAAAGAAAGACAAACAGCCCCAAAGCAAAAGCACCAAAAACAAAATGAACCCAAGACTGGTCCACAGGTGTCCACCTGCAGCATGGCAGTGACTCTAATTGGTTATTTATTACACTGCTTGGAGCACAGAAGTCCTCGCCGAGGTTATGGAGCGCTGGGTTCAGTTTTCACTCGTTATCCCCACAAACCAATTTTTCACTGACTTGTTAGTGCTCCCTCTTTTCCCATAACAACTTCTGGCCTTGTGGGCATCTACATGGTTGTAGAGCTGTTTTACAAACAACCTCACCTCTCCTCCTCTCCCTCCAGCAGCTTCCTGTAAGCATGGATCTCCATGTCCAGGGCCAGTTTGATGTCCAGCAGCTCCTGGTACTCATCCAGCTGCTGCTGCATCCGGGCTCGGATCTCAGTGATATCCCGATCTTTGTCCTCCAGCCGTCGCCTCATCAGGTCGCGCTCGCGTGTCAGAGCCTCCTCAAGCTCCCGCGTCTTGGCCTCGCTTGCCGACAGCTGATTCAGAGAGAAGACGCACAAAGGACGCCCAGTTACATTTTCACCACTGCTTTGTCTTGGATCCGAGAAATCCACCTGATGGTTAACAATCCACTGACACGCTGCGAGTGGAAGTACCTGTTTCTGCAGCTGGCTCAGCTGGCCTGACAGGCTCTCCATTCGGATCCGGGTCTGCTGCAGCTCTTCGTGGGCAGCTCCCACCAAGCTGCTGTTCCTGTCAGCTGAATGACGGGCATTTTCCAACTGTCGGGCAGAGAGAAGAGGCAGTCAGCTCCCAGCAGGGCTCAACTACAGCAGAAAAACTACGCTGCTTCAGTCTGACCTTCTTAATAAAGCTCGAATGAACAAACCCAAATAAAGTTATTTCAAAGTAATGGGATGAAGGAGCATTACTTATAAAAGAAACTAAACCACAAGGCCCGCCATAACCACGGTCACAGTAACAGGACAGTTCACCCTTTGGTCTGTAGTGCTTTAAATCCATCTGGGTTCTTTTTGTACGAGTTGCTCAGTTTTGGAAATATCAGCTGTTACAATGTTGACCTTTCCATCTAATGAATCTGAGTAACACTCAACTCGTGGGGCTGAAAAGGTAAAAAGAATGAAGTATAATAAATACGACACACACCCCACAATAATGTAACAACCAAAAAAAAAGTGTCTCTTTCCTTCTATCTACCAACATCGACAGTTAAAAGCTCGCCAGCAGAGCCGCCTGATCTGTGCAGGAAGCAAACTGAGCATCTGAAAAAAAACACTCCTACCTCGTGTCACACCTGGAATTCAAAGGGGATTTTTCCCCCTCATAGTGTTGCACTAAAGTAACTGTTACTGACCACATGGATGTTATTTTCATATCAACAGGTGTTTTCTACAAACAGGTTTTCTTTCAACTTACTGTTAAGATCAATTTCTGCGACTGCAGAGCCCTCAGTTATCTCAGTGTGTGTGTGTGTGTGTGTGTTACAGAAATTTGTAAAGGTAAAGCTTAAAGTTGCAAATTATGTTGAAAATTGGAACATTAAAATGATTAAAATGTGATTTTTTTTCAATATCACTAATAACAGAAAAGTACAATATATATATATCCATTAAATAAATTTAACTTTAATTTTTTTTAGCCCTAAGCATCTTACTGTTTTGTTCTTGGATGTCAAAGTTCATACAGGTTTGAATGTAATGTCCTGTTTTTATCTTCGTTCACAGAATCAGCAAAATCTTCTTCTACCATTTTGTAAGAAACAAACATGATCTGTTTCATAGCTAACAAAACCAAAGAGATCTAAAATCCTACAATGTGTTGCAAACGTCTCCGACACATTTCTCAGATGTTTTATTTAGTTGCTGATCAGCATGAGGATACTCCACCTCTGCCCGTGTACAGGCCACGATGTGTCATTTCTTTTAGTGTGAAAAGAAAGAAATTGTACAGTTTGGCCATAAATGTTTACATCCTGTCATAATGTTACAAGCATGAGCATCTCATCACAGGTAGATATACCCTTCCTTCTCCACAGTGATGCGATTGGTGGGTAAAAAAACAAACAAAAACAAAACAAAAAAAACAGGTTGGACCATGACAACACAGATGGAAAGCCTTACAGGCCAGATAAAAAAAAAAAATGTTTCATTTCGGCTTCGCTTTTAATGAATATACTTGTACACAAAAATGAAGCATTTTGTACGCTAAGATGGTGACAAATGAATTCTTTGAATTATATGAAGTGAAAATGATGTCATACTTTGACTCTAGGTGGTGACAGAACCGTTTTCCCAGGCAGAGAGCAAATTACCTTGGAGTTGTAGGTCTTCTCGATTTCCTCCTTGTAGAGGCGGACCTGCTCCTCGTGCTGGCCTCTAAGGTCAATCAGAGCCTCGGCGAGCTTGCTGTCGAACTCCTGCTGCCGCCCGCTGTCAATCTCCACCATGCGGGTCTCAAAGCGACGCTTGGAGTCACGCAGCTCCTGCAGACAGAGGCGACGGTGTAAGATACAAACACATGTAAACTCAGAGTGGCAGTTCCCATCCTTGTTTGATTTTGTCACGCGACTTGTATGAATGATGCTCGAAAAAGACTGATCCGCACTGATGTTTGGTCCATGCACCATAAACAATAATACAGTCACCAACTGTTAAAAAAAAAACCAAAAAAAAAAAAACTGCCCTTGTCAATTAATGTAATTGTATTAATTAATTGGTTGCTGTGCACGAATTCTTTGTTCAGAGGGCCAACAGAAAACAAATCTCCAAGATATTCCTCATTTGGAAAAAGCACAAAATTGCCAACTTTGGGAAATGAACATTTCAGCTCTATTATGGCATCATTATATCTGCTCTTTCTGTGCAGACTTCTATCTGTTCTGCATTACTAGAAGGAGAAGAAACAGCTCTGAGACAGATCTGAAGGGAAACATGCAAAAACAACAAGTAGGTGGTTGGAAGCAAATCAATATCCTGTGGAAACGATGAAAAGTAGGACAGATTACTGAGACAGCTCTGTAAAAATAGAAGTGCTAAGGTGAAGAGCGGGAACCTCGTTGTAGATGTTCTTCTGGAACTCCAGCTCCTCCTTCAGGGTCTGCAGGCGGTTCTCGGCGTCCACTCTCCTCAGCATCTCATCCTGCAGCTGCCTCTTGGCATCAGCCAAGTTTACTTCCAACTGGAAAGGACACACGAAGAGAGAAACGAGATGAGAGAAATGATTTTTAGACGAAGCATGTAAGCACACAAAAAGAGATCTAATACAGAACAAGGTCCAATCTGTGCTGCTTAATCTGTGAGCCTCTCTTAAAGAAAAACCTTTAGTTCCTTGATTTGGCCAGTAGGTGGAGCAAGGCCACAACCTCAGGAGTAACGTTCATTGATAAAACAAATAGCAAAAGATGCAATTTTGTCTGTCTCGCCTCCACATCCTCATTCATAATCAGCTGCTGGAGGGTTTACATAAAATTACCAACTCCACTGGGGTATTTCTGCTTTGAGATCAGCACCACACAGACAGCCAAAGAGGCTCTGCACTCCTCTGACTGCTGTTCAGCTGATAAATAGCTTTAAACAATCCGTGCAGGTCTGCAGATATTAAAGAGCGACTCCTGCTTTATCGGTGCAAAATGGGCAGTAAATATCCAAGCAGCCTGCACGGACATCTCTCTTCCATTTGCAAATTTCAGGCTAAGCTTCAAACCGCAGTCTACTTCTTTGCCTATCAAATCGCAGCTCAAGGGGGCGGGACAGAACGCACATTGGTGTTTGTGGGATTTTCCCCATTTGAGACCACGAATAAACCACTTCTGAGAGGTACGCTAAACCACAGGACCACGAGGCTTTCACTGTCTTTCATTAATGTAGAGGGAACTTCTTTTACTTTGATGCTAAAGCAACAGAGTAAAAGAAGAAAAAAAAACTGAGCAGTAAATAACCAACAATTCAGACTCCATAAAATGAAATGTACTCGTCCTGCCCACGTTAACCATGTAAGACTTAAGTTTGGATAAAAATGTCTTTTACCTTCGCCAGCTGGGCCTTGAGGTCCTTCACCTCTGCCTCCAGGGTTCGCTTCTCCCCCAAGGCAGTGCTGAGGGCAGCATCTTTGGAGTTGAGCAGAGCTTCTAAGTCCCTCAACCTGACCAGAGCTGCCTCCAGGTCAGACTCCTTCTTGGTGTTCCTGTGACGATAAGGATGACAGGATGTCATTTATAGATTTTTTTGGTACTTTATGTGTCGTTGTTATGTATTCTAACTGTGCTCATCATATCCCTGCTGATAAATGTAATTTTATTCCCCACAGACAAGCATTTTATCAGCCTTATTGAAGCACTACAAGTGGCCGCATCCAGTACTGAGAAAAGAAGCTAATCAAAAATGCCAAAAACTGCAGTTCTGCTAACCACCACTTGAGGCTGGTCCTGAAAGTGAGTCGATCCCCACAGATTCTCATGTTGCAGAAATAAACACAAGTTAGCTCTCCATCCTCTCATCTAAACACTCACATTAGGTCTACAGCCTCTTATAATCTAAATCATTTTAAAAAGGTGCAGCTGTGTTAGAGGTGCTATATAAAACAAAGCTGCCTTGCCATCCATGGAACAGTTTTTGTAGGTGACCCAAGAAAAAGAGGAGAAATAAATAAGAGAACAAATATAAATGCTTTCTATAAATCAACTTCCACTTAGGCTATTGTCTGTATTTCAGTGGAGAAGGTGAAAGAAGGTCCTCACCACAAATCCTTCCATGTAACAGAAGGTCACAGGCATAACATTAAATCCAACATATTTTTTTATTAGGCCATTTATTTCTCTATGTATTTATTTAGCTGTCGACTGGTTTATTACCCTCCATCAGTCCATCAGTTAATGTATTTGGTAACTTGCAGTATAGATTTCCTGTTAGCTTCCATTCAGGTTAAAATCTACAAAGTTATAAAAGGAGAATCTGTTCTTTATCTGTGCCGAGCGATAAATAGCACCAAAGTACACGGCAGTGAGAGAAGCTGTGGATGACACGCTGTGCTGTTATTGGACTCCCAAACTACACATGAACTTCTCTCTGAGACAACCTGTGGCGTTTTTAGAGAACTCGTGTTTGTTCAGAGAACTGTGTGAGGGGAAAAAGTAAAAGAAATCTTGGAACTGCCTGTGGAAAAACTATATATTTCCAGCACAACGTGAAGACAGGGGACGGGTTGGACAGAGGCTCATGCACGACTGAGGAGGAAATGGGCTCCCTATTATTCTATTTGGCCCTGTGGGCCAGGCTTCATTGTCACTAATAATGACCATCTGCTGCAGGAGAAGGCTTCCAGGCTGCTCACACAGACCTCAGAGTCCTCTAGTCATGGACTGCAGGCTGTTAGGAAAGCCAGTGTATGGAGAAGCAGGCAAAAAGACACACAGATACCCCACAGCAGAGTGAACTGACGGATATAAACTCCAAAGCAAAAATGCGTTTATGACACAGCAATCAATATCCGTTACTGCTTTCAATAAAACCCAGGACTTCTTTTTAAGAGGATGAAAGCGAAACTTTGTTTTCCTGAAAAAAAGAGCCAAAACAAACAGCAGGCCAACCGAAAAAACATGCATCACAGGCAGAAAGCGGAAAACCGAAGCGGATTTAGGAAAAAAAGAGCCTACAAGACTGATTATGTTCAGATTTATAAAAAAAAAATTTTAAAAAGGGAAAAAAAGAAGCAGGAGGAGGAGGAGGAGGAGGAGGAGGGCCGCCCAGTTTCTGATGGGCCCAAATCAAATCAGCGTCCTGGCTCGGCCTGCTCACAAACACAGACATACGCAGCTCAGGGAAGAAAGCAGAGACTGATTCACACGTGCTCTTTAAATAACACTCTGGGAAAAAAAATAATCATCAAAATTCTGCAGCACAACATTTTTTTTATTGTTGCTCATGAACACAGCATTTCATTCTTTATGAACAGCTGAGGAATCAAAGAAGATTTTTCACTGTTTTCAGATCTGTTGGTTTTTTTGTTTTGTTTTTAATATTAATAAAGATATTATTGAACTGAAGTGCCTGATGTTCAGACCACACATCGCTTTCTATAAACATCACAAATACTTGCTGGAGTTAAAAGCCTTGCTCATGGGCAGCTTGCCTTTCTGCCTTTCTTTGAATCAACCTCTGTTTGATATGACTGCACCAGAGTAGGAAGGAAGAACGATATCGGTTCCTGCTTATGTGTCGCAACTATTTGTCATATTTGACTTGTCAAAGAATGACTTCATGGCTCAGGTGTAGTGCAGCACAAAATGCACTATTAACACCTACAACAGTTGTTGGACCAACAAAGTTATTGCCTCATTCTGACATGTCAGTCATCACAGAGCTCCGAGCTTCTCCCACTGGACAGATTAGTAACTCGTGTAAAAAGAGACGTGACAACTGCTATAAAATGTCTTAATGGCTTATACTGTTGTGACTGTAATAACAATAATATAGCTTAACAACATGAGGAGGTGCCATGCTCCTCGAGGCTCATATACGTTTCTGGAAACTTATTTACTAAAGTCGCTGCTTTATGTTATTGTGGGATATTTTAAATTCACCGCAATGCTCATTAACATACCCAGTGCACGTCTATAAAAGAAAGAAAAATAACCCAAACATGGCTGTAATGAGAGAAGGAGACAATGAGAGGTGTGTTTTTCATTTCACTTATAAACTCATTTGTTTACAGCTGGAGATAAACATTACCAGAAAGTATGCAGCTCTTTGTCTGGATGTTAATATTTTCTCCAACAGACTGTTTTAACAGTGTGACTCTGCAGCAGACGAGAGAGTGTGTGTGTGTGTGTGTGTGTGTCTGCTGTGACATTCATTAAGGCTAATGGGCCCAGTGGATCAGCTTCAGCAGTGAATTAATGGATGGATGTGCCTCTACTGTATCAACATGCTGCTTTGCAGTTTGTATTGTCCTCGCACATAAAAGAATAAGAAAAGCTTAGAGCTAAAAGACTTGCAGGCCGGGTGTTTGATATTGTGACTTTATACTATAACTAGATTATATATGAACTGGGGTGATTGTTAAGATGTTGGGTCACCCTGTGCAGCCAAGTTGTCACAAGTCTACTGAAAGTAGTGCTCTTGTTTTGTTCTGGTTTTAATCCCTCGTAGACACAAAAGCAGGTCAGTGCTGACAGCATCCATGCTGATGTTTAAAAAAAAACACAAAAAAAAAAAAAACAATGATGATTTTTTTTCCAGTTTGTTTTTGAGATCCTCAAAATCAAAAACTTCTTCCTTAATGTGAACAAATAATAAAAACAAAAATAATTTGACATAACAGATCCCAGGTCCCTGATATCTGTAAATGGCATTTAAATGTTGATATGAGTCAACAAAGACAATAATGGCTCGGTATATTTATAAAACGCATTCAAATAAAATGTTTGATTAAAAGGAGAAAACAGACGTTACAGAAAAAGAAAGCATTTTTAAACTTTGTACAGTTTGACTACGTCCATCTCTCCTTCCAAAGAAAGGTTCCTTCTTGCAAACAGCTCAAATTCCTGACATTCACATTCCTTCAAGCAGACACTAAATAGGGCACAGCAGGAGGGGAAAACTCAGGAGGTCACGAGCACGCTCCATCCATCATGTAACGTACGGGTCCGTGGCTTAACCTCTCAGGACCTTCCTATAAAAAGGGAGACCAGCACCAACACGGACACACATGTGGTGGTGTTGATGTTTTTATTATTACCACCCTCATTAGGTGTCCTTAATTCGTTTAGAGACTCCTCATACTGTATGGATGGAGGCATATACACTCAAACCAGGCCAAAAGGATTGTTTCTAATCAAAACAGTTCAAATGTATGTTCTTGATCACAGTTAAGTCTTGTTTGATTGTTATTGATTTAACGATGGCCCTATTTTGTCTCTGATAAGCTGACTACATGTGAATGCAGTGTCCTTTGACTTTCAGTCACATCCAGCCAAGGTGCTCAACCTAAGCTTTCAAAACGTGACCAATGGCTGATTTCACCGTGTCGCCATCTTTTATATACAGGCTGGAGATCAAAGTCTGCAGGCTAGATGTGGCAGAATGAATTTAATCCCATCTACTAGATAATCGAAAGATACCCTTCACAGGCTGAATGAAAATTTCTGCTGGTAGCACTCTGAAGCATTTCTGTACAGAAATTTCACAGTAATCCGATTGCTGCTGAGATACTTCAGTGTGAAGCAAAGTGGTGGAGTGAAAAAAACATACAGACACTCACGAGAATCCCTAATGGCTTGGGAAAACCCACTTATTTAATTACTTTATAGCAGCTTCTGTACTGTGCAACGCTTTGAGGGACTAAACCAAAAACTCACAATAGGATCGCATTCAATAACGGTTTTATTAAATGAGTATTGTCAGTGGCTTTGAACAGGGAGGTGCAAAGGTGCACATTTGTCTGCAAAACTGCAACTACTACTAATTTACTCACATTTCTCTGAACGTAAAAACTTCGAGCACAATTTCAGCTTTAAATAGGCAAAAAAGGCACGCATGTGAGGTAAAGAACGTTTGAGCCGTTTGCACTCTAACTTCACTTCCTATTATATGAACTACAAAAGAAAAAGGAACTAAGTAATTATTTTACTATAAGTCAGGAACATTAGGACGCAGGATTAAATGGCACGACTGACTCATCCCGACTACAGTTATTATAGTCAAACTCTAATCTACGTATTACAATTAGATGAAGTTAAGTGAAACAAAGAAATATATAAATAAATAAATTACATTAAATAATGATGATTTTAATAAGAATGATTTTATGAACTACAAAAGGAAATTTCTTTAGTTTTAGTCTTTGTTAGTTTTGCTAAATTTTTCAAAGCGACCTGTATAAGCAGGTTCTCATGGATTCATCCCTGCTTATAAATACTGATTTGAGTGCATTATAACATCAATTCTGAACTTTTTACATTTTGCATCTGCAGAAAAATGAAAATAATTCTATGTAGAATTTTTAAAAATGCCAAAATTTCCACTGACATGAATGAAAAGTACAACTAAAAACATTTTTAATGGTAAAAACTGAACTAAAATGAGAAAACCCATCTGGGAAATTAAGTAAAAAGAAACTGAAGTGAAAATAAAAATTGCAAATTAAATACACTCCAATAACTTTGCTCCTGGGAGGTAAGATTGGCACCTTGACTATAAGCAATTTTTTAAACTGAGAAGTTCTGACACACAAAAAAAAACAAAAATATTGCAAAAGCTATTTTTCCCCCTGATGTAATCACAAAATCAAAATCACAAACTGGAATCAGAAGATTACTGCATTACAAAACGCATCTCAATGATGCGCTTCTCTGACTGGGACCTCTCCAGGATGCTGTTGCTGGATGTCTGCTAAAACAGCCAGCGGTGCCTGTGGAGGATGGAACAGCATTGGAAAACCTCATCTGTGTGGCTTTGTGGAGTTTAAGTCTTCTGCAATGCAAAAATTGCAAACATGACAGAGTACGTGCATCTGTGGACCCAACGTCTGCATATACGACCTCAGTGTGTGCTAATGTGAAATGTGCATGCCGGTCCCTCCACGTTCATGTGCGATCTGTCGTGTGTGCTCTTCATGCAGCCGTTTGCTCAGAATTACAGGTTCATATATAAATTAGACAGCAAACACATAAATATTCAATCTCTGAAGACTCAAATTGTTCTCAGGACACATGTGGAGAAACTCAGCAGTTATTTTTAAGAAACTTATAATTAATATTTACAACATCATCAGCAGGGGAATAAGCAAGGTGGTACTGATCTAACAGCTGAGCAAACAAATGCAGATTTGATTAAAATTAAAAGTTTTATATTCTGCAGAGAAAAAACAATTAGATCAAAAACTGAATTTTGTCAAGCTTTCTTCTTGTCTCTAGACAGTAAAACACTTCTTTTTATTTTATTCCACACATTAATACCTACAGCCTAAAGAAGAAGGGAAAAACATAAAATCGTAAAAAAAAAAAAAAAAAAAAAAAAATGGTATTGTTTACGTTTCAGCTCTTTGGAGGAATTTCATTACACATGATTTAAAACTGGCACATGCTGAGGCACAGAGACAAAATGGGAGCTTTTCAGTGGAGTTGGTGTGAGATGGGGGAGAGTAGGAGATGGTGGTGTGAAATGGAAATACAAAAAAAAGACTGAGACAACAAGAAAAAGAGAAAGAGGGGGAATAATGGAGACAAGAAATCTGAGGAGGAGAAGGAGGAGGAGGAATGTGTTGGCTCCGCTCCGAGCCTCGAGGATGACTCACAGCTATCTTTGTCCACCCCAGTAACAAGAAACGAACTCCGCCTCACGGAGTGAAAGAGAGAAAAAAGCCCGCCGTGTCTCTCCCTCCTCCCCTGTTTTGCTATGCCGTTGCCATGGCAACCAAGGCCTTGTCGTCAGGCCTGCTAGCGTGCACATTTCCAGCACGCTGTGGACGCAGTGGAATAAAAAGGTGTAGAGTTTTCTGTGCAGATTTTCAACACACCTCAGGACTTTGAGTGTGGTGCTTTGTTGCGTGCAGCCCCGAAGGAAAGTCTAACCTTCTATTCCTACAAGCTATGAAGGAAAAATGACTGTGACCAGAGCCAGAAAAGAGGCTATGCAAAGACCTTTATGAGGCCTATAAATCTGGAACTTAAATTTAGACATTTTATAGAAGAAACACATTTAAGTATGGAAAGAATTTGGTTTTTGTGGCGCAGTGCGCAAGATACAGCACAAGCAGTGTTTCTGTGTGTCGCTTGCAATTACTAAAAGAAGGCAGAAAGCTCAGGGACCAGAAACTAAAGCCAAAGCAGAACCTGCAGTACCTCCAACAGCCACTTGAGGCTGCTCTGGAGATTTTTTAATTTTTTTTAAAATTAACAAATTATAACCCAGCTGGGGTTAGTCAGGCATTATTATGGTTGTGAGAGTTAGCTGTCTGCTAGGCTTCAAGTCGCACTTGTACTTCTGATGTCCTTTAAAGCGCTGCTAAAACAACTTTTTGGCTTTTAATTTGGCTCCTTCGGCAGTTGGTGGGTGAGCAGTAAATAAAAGCTAATGCAAGTTACCCATGTGTGCAGAATGTGCTGTTTTAAGAGACAAAATATTTGAGACTGTACAACGTCATTGTCTAATCTCTCCATGAACTGAGCCGCCTTTGTTTTTCCTTCTTTGCAGTGATCTGGCAGCCTGGATCATTTTCCTGGCTGCGCACAATCAGATTAAAAGGTTGGGGGCCTCCTCATGCAACCCTTTCATCCATCCATACTGACAGTTCTGAATTTGTGGTTTCTGTAGTATTGGAAAAATTTAACAAAACAAAAAAAAATCCATAACATCCGTTTCCAGAAAGTCTGGCTTTCATCTGCTGGTAGCACACTCTGTGTGTGTTCATGTTTAAATTAATGACACAAAATCAAACGGTTACTAAACTCTAAAAACAAGATTTTTTAATGTTATTTTTCTGTCATTTGTGCTGAAGAAAAAAAATATCCACAAGCCCTCCAAATTCCTCGCAGGAAACCTGGCCAACATATTGCTTCTATGTAAAGTAGCTGCAGAGGCTTTAGACAGCAGCGTGCACACACCGACAGCTGGGAGCTGCTCACTACGACTGCAGTGTTTACAGGAGCAGCTCCCCTGCAGGAGTAGGGGCTTCAGCGCTTTGCACACGTGCACATCAGAGGCTGCAGGAGGAAACCCACTGAGGTTTTCCCTGTTTAAACCGCCAACTTATGCAAGTGTCCACCAAACTATATGGTATGCTGCTATATAAACACAGACACACCCCCTTCTGCAAAGCTTGCTACGGTCTGTGTGGGTGGGGTTTCCTGATGACTCACTGCTCAAACACAGAGGAGAAATTGGGGGGCAGGAGGAGGGGGATCTTCCACATTCCCTATAGGCCATCTAAAATGTTCCCTTTTCCTTTTATAGCCCAGTGTTTCCTTTTTCCAGCTTCACCACGTTTAGTTTAGCAATTCACAAAGCCACTTTATGTGGAGAGCACTGTGGGGAAAAGGTGACTAAGAGGAAGGTTGGTGAATAATGAGGCACCAGGAAAACATGCCAGAGTACAGCATGATCCTCTGCTAATGGCCTTTAAAATAAAAACGCTTTTTATTATAGCGCCTGTATCCAAATGTGCTTTTGGTTATGACTTACTTTCAGAAGTCAAATGTTAAAATAGCAACAAATAAAAATAAATAAATTGTTTTGTTCAAACAAAATTTAACTGCATAAATTATTCTCCAAAGGCGACTTACTCATCACAACAACCAGCTGAATCCCGGCCAAAGTCAAATCATTTGAAGTTTCCCGCATCACTGAGGAAACAGTTTCTCGGTTATCCAGCACAAAACAACACGCAGGTAAAAATCGAAATAAAGCCCGATTTCTGCCTTTAGCAGACATCAAAGAGTTGTTTTCATTTCTAGTCTTGTGCACAATAACTTAAAGTGTAGAAACGGTAATTACAGTAAATCCACACACATTTAAGAAGCTGGAATCTATAATTACAAATAATCCATCAACCCATAAACAATTTCATTCTTCTGCCTTACGTCTCTCACTGACTGTCATGATGGCGGCCGTCCTGGATGTGAAGCAGTGTGTGTGAAACCGCATCCTGTACTCATCCTTAAAATAAATCAAAACCTTAAATATTTTGCTCATTTAAATGAACTACAGATCAGCAGAAATGCTGTGGTGGCCGTTACGCGCGTCCCTGAAATGCCCAGCCCAGACATGACATGAACTGCTGAGGTAACCACAATGAGCTGAACCACAATCACATAACATCAGATATGGTAAAAATGGCAACAATGCGAACACAGCACCTATCATTTACTGCCACTCATCTGCCACTCTGTGGCACTAAAACTATGTGGTGCTACACCTAAATGAAAAATGCACCAGTGCAACCAATGTAAAAAGTTAGGACTGGAGGCCTGATTTATTATACGCTTTTAAAACACGCACTAATTGTGGACATGTAAATGCAACTTTGAACTGGTTTGGCGTGTGTGAGGAACCAGACGGTGTTCTGACACGTTCACACGTATAGCAGAAGAGTTTCCCTGCAGGCTCTGAGATGATATCAGATACGACGGTTGTTGAAGAGAACCTCGAGTGTGGCCTGTGAAACAACAAAGAAAAACTCTGCAGCCTTCAGCCTGATGGTTCGAGTCAGCTCTGCAGCATTTTGTGAAACTTTCTATTGCTGCATTTTTCAGTGAAACAGGCTGGTACTTGACGGTTTCCTGTGTCTCTTCTGGGATGAAGAACACAATGACAGGGATTGTGTGTGTGCGTGTGGGATAAATCAGCAGAAACCGTCAACAATGCGGCCTTTGCCAGAGACCGCCCGTTCGCATCCACATGTGGCAGATGGAAACAGAGCTTTTAGTGTTTGCTTTTTCACAGCAAAGCAAATGGTGACCATGGCTAATCGGCTTCAGAGAGCCAAGAGACGTTCTCTCGTATCAAACTTGGTTTTGTTTGAGCTGTCACCAAAGCAAAATTTGCACGTGGAAATGAGTTCCACGCACTCGCTTTGTCTGATTCGTGCCTGCAGAAATTTGCATTCGCTAAAGCTCAAACACACCATCAGTCAACAAATGAAGAAAGAGAGCGGAGTCCCGCCCGTCGACAGAGCCTGTTAGAAAGTCTGTGTGTGAGACCGCAGACACCAAAGAGCACATGAAACGCCTCTTGTTCCCCTTTGCACGATTAGTACATGACTCATCAGTGGGTGAGTCAGATGCTGGTCGCTGCTCTTTGTGTCAGCTTTTACGCTAACTCTTCACTGGTGTTGAATCAGAACAACTCACACGATAAAGAGCAACGCTGGTACACGACTGCCTCTTCTGCCCCTTGCTTTCAGGGGTTTTTGCAGCCATCATTAAACAAAAAGCTAAATAGATCTTAAGATAAGATTACGAAGAAGCGTTCATGTTCTTTACTATTCAGCGCTTCCTGTTAATCAGACCTGTTAGACGTGTGAATTCCAAGTAAAAAAAAATTAATAAAATCACAGCAGTCCTCCTTCATTAGCTTGCAGGCATTCTGACAACAGGTTAAAGTGCTTTGACTAAACAAGACTATCCTGCTGCTTCACAAGACTTCTTGCAACAAGTCGATCAAACACTTTATTGCATCCAGCCCGAACTGTGCGACAGTTATCATCCGGCTGAGTCCCATTTTAAGTAAAAAGAAAAAAGTCTCAGCCTCATATAGGCATCAAGTTGTAACAGCAGGCTGTTTCTAGTTGCTTCTCCAGCTGCACTGACTTACAACGAAAACGCCAGAAACAGCTATCGTTAGCTTTGAGCTAAATAAAACCCATGTGGACTTAATGAGTCAGGGTTCTGTAGCTTGTGCTAGCGTTTAAGCGGGTAAAAAAAGAAAGAATTTATTCTTGGAGTAAAACCAAGTTGAGGTTGTGGGACGAGTCTAGCGACTGGGTGCTCTCACGCAAAACAGTAAGAGGCTGGTACCGTCGGACAGGAAACACAGGAGTGCTCGCTGTGAGTGTGCAACAGATCAAAGTGACAGAAAAGGAAGAAAAGGCGGGTTTGCTTCAGGAAGACTCAAGTAGTGCCAGGTGAGCTCTAAAAAACAACTCTGCTTCCAGTGATTGTGTAAACTCTGATGCTAGCAAGCCACACCCATGTGCCACAAGTTACAAAACACAAACCAAAACATGCAAACTATTTCCCAGTTTGCCAGAATCGTGTTTGTAAAAAAAAAAAATTTAACGGCCACTTCTGTCACACGCAACAATGCAAAAGCAGTTCACACATACGGAACACAATTAATGATACTTTTAAATGAAACTGGTCAGCTTCTTGAACAATAAGAGCACTGCAAGCTAAGATAAACAAAATCAAGATGGCAAAGCTTGGCTTCCAGTCAGTCCTGAGTCCTAATAAACAAACGCAGCAGTTAATGCAGAACATATGAGCCTGATAGTTGAACGAGATCCCTCACAAACTCAGTGCCCTGCTTAGATTATACAGCACAACTGCTCCAATTTATGTCAGAGAAAATGAGATTTTACAGGTCTGGAAACTGAAGCATTGTTACATAAGTAACCAGGTGGGAATGGAACGGTGCAGGATGAAGAGCGGCCACTCAGTCTACGTCCCAACGGGAAAGTCTTTGGGCAGAGAGAGAAAGCGAGCTAGAGACACAAAGACACAGAGAGAGAGCGAGAGACTCTTTGGTGTCCCACCATCTTAAAGCGATTTAGCCTGTCCATGTGCGAGTGACTCATCGAGGGTTTGGCTGCCTCTGCAGGCTCTGTGGAAACTTTCATTCTATAAACATCACTAAAACACACAGAGTACGACAGCCTGCCAAAATCTCAGTTTGGTACCAAGTTCTGGTCCACTGAAGTCCAAGGCCGAGTCTCTCATTACTCACACACCAATAAAGCCAGCAGAGAGCTGTGTAGAGCGCCGTTCAGCACATTTACAGGCCTACTGCATCTGTTTTCCATCACAAAGTATTCTGCGAGGGCCCGAGAGAACAAAACACCACCAGCACTCACAAGCTTCATCTGCAGAATATCTGCATCAGAAAAAATGCAAATTTTCAAGAAGTTTGTCACTTTTCTGATCTATGCGATTACACATTTATGGGATTTTCCTACTTCTCAAATGAAAAGTTATGAAGCTTCATATCAGGGATTTGGGAGACTAATGATTTCACTGCTAAAGCATAAAATATGGTTTTGTCAAAGTCGCTGGCACTGCGTAGCTGTCCCTTCATTTCAGCCCACAACACACTAGACTTGGCAGTACTGGGATGCTCATAAATACTCGTCAGCATCACGTTTAAATGCAGGACAAAAGGGTAATGTTGTAACAGGCCGTATTTGAAACCAAACCAAGATCTTTCCGCAAAGAAACCATTCAGTTTTTAGTGCCTCAACCAAATCAGACTGAGTCAAAAAAAGCAAAACAGGAAGTGTGGCTGTAAACAACCACACCTACAAACTCTACTCGGGGCTCTTTAAGCCTCTAAAGGTGACTTATTATGCTCATTTCCAGCGACGTGTTTTCACTCTTCTGCTTTGCATCATTCACAGTTCAAACTAATCGTGTTTATCATTATACTTGGTGCAGGTCCTCAGCCAAGCCGTTTTAGCTCTCTTCCCCTTTTAAGGGCATGCTTCCTTTATACCAACCTTCATCTGATTGGCTGCCCCTCACAAATACAAGATCTGAAACGTAAGAGTGAAGCTAATGTGCTCTGTGTCTAATATGACCACATCAGAGATATCCCATCTCTGCTGAAACGGAGTGTTTCGATTATTTCTGGCTCAGCGTTACTCACACATACACTGAGCTCATTATTTGACACTTTGGTCAGCATGTCTATACACCAGTGTAACAGTCAACATGACAGAAACACAAAGGATCCCAAGTTTTCTTTTTCCAATTTATGAAAAAAAACAAAAAAAAACAAAAACACTTTAGATTAATCAATAAGGGAAAGTGTAAATTATTGGCAGAGCTGACGTTTCTCCTGCTTTTTATGTGCAACTTTTCCCTGAGTGTGTAAATATGACAGAGCTGAATATAGACTTTAAATGTTTACAGCTAAATATAAAAAGCAAGTCAAACACACAGGATTAACCATAGTTTAAAGTATTCTTGATTAATCAAACTAAAAAATAAAAACACAAATCTCTTAATCTAAAGCAAGTAAAATGAATCAAAAGCTACTCCTGCTGTTTGAAGTCAGCTTAAATGGAAATGCCCCTCAATGACTACGTCTCTTTAGGACAGCTCAGGTATAAATGAGTTATGACTCTCGGGCATTTTTGGGGCGTCTTCAGAGCTGTGACACAGCGACACAAAGAGCTGCATGATCCAATTTACATCCCTGCTGGAAGACACCCAAAATCCTGGACTGCTCTCCGAGCTCTTATCTGCCCGGCATGACTCAGTGTGACAGACGATTGTCCGCTGTCACGTAATACAAGCTGAGATCATCACGAGGGAACGCAGGGCTTCCCCTCGAGGCAGCCAGAAGAACAGAGGAGGATGTGATCAAACGACATGAGAAAAGATATCGAGCAGTGAAATCTGCTGCGGGTGCTGGATGGTGGTCCGCTGCCCGCTTCTGGCCTTAATACAGCGGAAAACCTTTCGTATTTTTTTTGAAAAAAAGGTTTCTGGAGAGATGGATTTGAGAATTAAATGCATTTATATTCTTTTATATGACGAGTTAAAATGTCTGCTGTAACAAAAGGTCCACTGATGCAGTGATTACTGAAGCTCATGATGGAGATGGTTTGTAATGGCAGCTGCGATGGTGTAATGGTGATGCACTCAATTATGAATGAAGAGGTCAGACCTCGTGCTTCTCTCTTTGTGTCCAGACACATTCGAGAACTCCAAAATGGGTTTTTCCCGAAATTTAAATAGTGACATGAGCATCAAACCCTTTTAAAAAATAAAATAATCCTGCTCTAACCTAATAACAGCACATTAATGGCATTCATTATTAACTAGTCTCCATAATCAGTCTTTAAGAGGTTGGGAGGGGAATTTTGGGTCTTATTATAATTTTCAATTTTATCCTTTGTCTTTTGGTAAAAGCCCAGTTTTAAATTACTGCAAACAGAAATGTTTAAAGCATTTGATGGTTTTTGTTTTGGGGTTTTTTATATTACACTGTGCATTTTCAAACCTTTCAAACATTTTTCTTAGCTGAACATTTTAGAGATTGCAAGGAACATTGAGAAAATATATATAGAGAAAAATCAGCCGCAACATCCACATTTTTAATATTTAAATCATTTAAAGTAACGATAATAAAGAAAATATAGTAAAGATGAAAGAAATAAAAGAACTTTCTGTATTTTTGAAAGGATTTGTCATTTTTCTTAATTTTTATTTTGAGAATAAAGTCAAAAATGTTGAGAAAGGAAAACTGCTGTGTTCAACACATCACCGACTGGCTTCATTCTCTACTTGTTAATGAAAAATATGATTTAATGATGATTTTTTTTTATTAGGTTTGACTATAAAATCAAAATAAAACTTATTCTCCACATTTAATTCTTAGAATCAAATAAAAAAATACATCTTCCACCGCACGAGCCTCCTGACAGGCTCCTGCTCATTCAGCAAACCAATAGCTTAATGATGGTGTTTCAAGCAGACAACTAAAGAAATTAAAGGCCCTGAAAGGCTGAATGATCTGGAACAGATGCTCTTTTCCATTTTAGGAAGGAACTTTTCCAGCAAACATTTTATCTCAACAAAGCTGACAGGAGCAGCTTGAATGGATCCTCCTGTTACACACCATCACCCATTAATAGAGCGGATGTATAACACGTTACCTTAGCGACAGGTTTAGAATTTACCCCGAGATAAATATAGAAACTTTACTCACGCGAACTCAAGCTGTGACTAATATTAGACGGCTTCCTATGACGTCCGATACTTGAGCGGGCTCCCCCTTTCACTTCTCGTTTTCTCCTCACAGGAGAGAGTTTGGTCAGATATTGAAAAGCTTCTGTTTATCACACTGTTGTTGCTCAGGGTGCTGGCATGTACTGTGCAGCTATGTGACATGTTGCACAGGGGGAAACAACAGCGCCGGACTGCAGTAAATACAGCTTTGAATCTAAATGAAGCGTAACAAGGAAATTTAGTTTATCAGAAAATAAACAAACGCCTAAAACTGACCATAAACATAACAAATGTCTGAAACATGCGCAAGTCATAGTTCATAATACAGTAGGCAAATTGTAAAAGAAAGTATTCACAGTTGAGGAAATGGGATGTGTGATGTGATAAGTGCATTTCCTGCAGTGCAGTCTGATAGCCGTTCTGTCATAGTTGCGCTCAACATTGCACATCAGTCCATGAATGCAGTGTTAGTGCATCTGCTGCATCTTTGTATTGTACTGCCTTTCAGTCTGCAGCTGCTCCTAGACGTGCTCAGCCACGTCTGCTACAGTATATTTAATTGATTTTTGTACCGTTTCAACAGACTGCAGAAGAAAAAAAGAAGTCTGAGCGCTTCATCAGTGTCTGCCACACCTTCACGCACATCGTTCAGACAGGTGGGGCAAACTCCTCCATGGAAAATCCCTGCTTTGTGTCTGATCCTGAAAAAGGACTTAGCTATTTACTTTCAAATGCTGCACTGGTGTCTGAGCAGCTCAAAGTTGAGTGTTTTAAAACGTCTGTTAAAAATGGCTGCTGGTTATGCTGGCATAATGCTACAGCTACAATCACAACACTCAAGCCTGTGCATGCAGAGTCAGTGCATTTATTTATTATTTTTTCTAGTTTAATTTCTTTCCTCCACACTTGGATTTACTTTTCATTTCCATTTCACTCCACACTAAAACCAAAGGACACGCCCAGAGATCCTGTGTTAATGCTATTATGTTGGGACAATATTAGGTGGTGTTTCTTTAGTGTCGTGGCCGATGGGTGAATATAAACCTTACATCATTACAGTTGACAGTATTTAAAGTTGTTTCCATATAAACACTGAAAAATGGTTTTGTTGGCTGTAATAACTTCTCCTGCTCTTACAGCAATACAGGAGAAGAGCCTTCGTATTGTGGTGAGTAATCATTAGTAAATATGAGCTTTATATGAGGTTTCATTCACTTAAGTTTAAATCCACAGTACAAAATTCCCTCTTTGTGTTTTCCTGCAGCAGACCAAAGACCTGACGCTTCAACTTAACTCAGAGCCTTCTGCTGTTCAGTGTTAAAACACAATTCCAGTGTTTGTCTTGTCAGTTTCCACTTGAATGGCATTCTGAAGCAATCTTTTAATGGATAATCGAAGTTCAAGGGGATAATCGTGGATATCTAACCTCAGGGTCGATGACTGTATTTTGTTGCCCCTGTGAAACACTTTGTACTGTGGATTTTGAGAGGTCGTCTATAAATAAAGAGCTTATTATATAAATGCTTAGATTAGTGTAGTTTGCATAGCAGCACAAAGCTAAAATAAAACGTAATATGATGACCAATAATTCCTTTATCAGCCTGGTTAAGGATTAAAAATGACCCTGCAATAACACCCTCATACAAACAGCTACACTTTAGACTCTACGTGAGACAACGCAGGCGCAGTGCTCCAAGTATTCAATGAAAAAGACCTTGACAGTAACGTGTCTCCTCTTTAGTGTAGCTTTGCCTGGTTTTCAAACCTGAGCCATTTCAAGTGGCTCCAGGCTTTAAGTTTAGACCTGTTTTAAAATTTCCCTCACACCTGCTTTTCACCACAATTTTAAATTATATATGAGAGAGGTTGTCGTTCTGACCCCTTGTTGCTTCGCTTCAGGGGATGAAAGCATGTGTCCCCTGCGGTTGTTCTGCATACAAAGGCGTGTGTGTGTCTGCCTTTGGGCTGAACAGGCGTGTCCTGTCAGCCGAACTGCACTGAAGGCTCCACCTGTTGCTGTGTCATGTTTGGCAGCAACAAGCAAGGACACCAGCGAAAAGTCAACACATTGTGAGACTTAACAGCCGCATGTTCGTTCTGCTGCTGCTGTCGCCGCCTGACGCTCAGCCCAGCAGCGTCACAGCAGCCCGTCGGTGTGTATTAACCCTTTAAGACCTACCATAGAACCAAGTTCGCCAGAGCTTATATTATATTTTTACATGCTGTGGAGCCATTTTTGGGAGCATTTCAAGTTGCTATACATCAATACAACCATTATAGCCCAAACTTTAATAATATGTCTGCATTAGGTGCATAGTAATTACATAAATTGCAAAAAAGTGCAATAAACTACAAAAAAATTGAAAATCGTTTTTGTTTTTTTAACATATATTTCTAGTTAGAGAAATTTAAGAGGTTTATCCCTCAAAACTGTAAATACAAAAAAGTTACACAAACTAGTTTCCCACCACAGGAAATTTATTTTGAGTGTCTTCATAGTTTTATTTTTGAAATACACCAATTTTTATATACTGCAGGAAAAACGAAAATAAATATTATAGTGCAAATTTGCAAAATAACAGCATATGCATCAAAATAAACTATTTCCAGCAGTGCAATATGAGTCTTAAGCATCCCAGAAACGACACAGAAAGTCATAAAGTCAAACATAACTTTTTAAAACACATAACAAGTAAAACACAAGCTCATAAGGCCCCGATCGTAAAAAACTACATTTCCGCAAAATGACGTCACTTCCGGTTTCGGGCAGGTCATGCGGTCATGTGATAGTTCGCGCTGATGGACGTAGGAAGTGTTACAAACAGCTGATGGATCGGCGAAGCGTGTTTCTGGAATATCATGTTTTTGTTGCTGCAAGTGATTTTTATGCAGTTTTTGCAAAGCTATATGTGGAAGGAAACTGTGACCGAGGACAAGCTGATGGCATAAGATGTAAGTACAACTCCTCCAGTTTCATATGCAAAAAAAATTATTGCGCTAGCTTACTTGGTTTCAGAGCTACCGGGATTTAAAAATAGTTACGCAAAACAGAGCGTGCCCGCTCCGATCGGCTGTAAAGGGTTAATAAAGCCGACTTCCCGTCACAGAGAGTCCACTCAGCCCATTCCAGAGGCCTTGAAAAAAGGCTCTGAGTCACAACCCCGTCACACAGCCGAGCCAAGGCTCCCACAGCACCATGGAAACCAAACAGCAAACACGCCACTTAAAGTCTAGCAGATAAAGGCAGCTCAAGCCGGACTGAGTGACTCCAGCACACATGCATCAAAAGAATCTGCCTCCTTAGGAAAGTAAAACTGCTGTGGGAGCCGTGGTTGCTCCTGCAGGCAAGAAGCACCGTGATAAGGCAAAGACTGCTGAATGCAATATGTATTAAGCTGATGAGCTTAGGACCACTCAAAGAAAGGTAAGCCACACTAAAGACGCATTTCTCGCAGAGTTATGGATCTTATATTACCGCTGCTGTGGAGGTTAGCCGATTGATTTGTGTGCTTATTTTTCCTTTTAGCAGGATTTTTTAAAAACTTAAGAAGGGACTTGTGTGAAACGTTTCAACAGGACCCAGCCGAGACCTGATGTGCTCCCAAACTTTGGGAGTTTATATGGAACTGGATTCAGAAAAACTTGCATTTGTAGACATATTTCTACAAACATACATCAAATAAAAATAAGGGAAAAAAGGGAGACACACATCAGAAAATCATTGATGTAGATATTCTACTAGACTCAAGGACACCAGTCACGCATGGTGTGGAGGAAACTTTCAGCCTTGTTCTTGTTTCTCTTTGTAGTGAGCCGGCAGCTCAGGCCACACCCACAGTCACACTGTTTCATAGTTCAGATCAGTGTTGGTCAAGTTACTTGGAAAAAGTAATCCCGTTACTTTACTGATTACTTATTTTCAAAAGTAATTAGTTACTTTTTAAAAACATGATTTACAACCTGAATAGCTGATAAAGCGATAGATCTTTCAGCCCAATTCTACTTCTTCTGCATAATCCATCATACAAAATGTAATCAAGTTTAGCGGTTTTTCGCTGTAAAAAGAAGTTTTCTTCTCATGAAGTGAACAACGGACGCTAATGTTTTTGTCACTTTTTATGGACTCAAACTCAAAGTAAGGTCAGTACTTCCACGCTTTAAACACTGCAGCTCATACTCTCTCCCGCAATCGATATATGATCCATTGTTGATCTGCACACAGCTGTTGCTACGAACGTCGCACTCGCTTACGTCACTGTCATGAGACACTCTCGCAAAGAAAAAAAACAAAAAAAAAAAACAACCCCCACGGCTTTAGTAACACAGTAATGCAACGTGCTTACAGGAAAGTAACAGTAATCCAATTACCATTTTTTACAATAGTAATCCCTTACTTTACTCGTTACTTGAAAAAAGTAATCGGATTACAGTAACACGTTACTGCCCATCTCTGGTTCAGATGCAATAAAACGTCAAGTCTTTGAAAAGGAAGCAATTAGCAACTAATCAGATCAAAGGAGTCATTAAATTTGTGGTCACACACACACACACACACACACACACACACACACACACACACACACACACACACACACACACACACACACACACACACACGTGAAAACGCAGCTACTTTATTCCTGAAAAAATGATTTTGGTTTGAGGAACAATCAGGAAACAAAGTGCTGACTGTAAAGAATTAGAGTGCAGCGAGTCGGTATTTTGCATTTTCTCTTTCTCTAACATGAACTTTGCTGCCAACACATTCCTGGGCAGCACTGCTGGCCGAGTCTGATCTGCCGACAGACTCCCCCAACATCTGAAGACGCGCAGACATTCAGTAAGGCACCGAGTCGGAAATTTTGTGGACTCGGGGCGACTTACAGGGGGAAAAATCTGCTCACAATCCTAATAGCTCCTCAGCTAGCTGAAGCTGTTAGAGCTGCTTGATAATGTGGCCTCGGCTCCAACACTCCTCCAATAACACCAGCCTGCATGCCAAGCTACACACAGGGTTTCCTCTAAATGTTGTTTTCAAATAATGAATGCAGCGTCAACCACCTACTGTAATGGAACCGTTTCCATTCCGCTTCCTAACCTCATTTAGATGTAGTGACGAATGCTGTAGCCTAGCTTGATTAGTATCTGGGAACAAGCAGCCATGGATACCGTTTGCTCAATGCATCATTGTAAATATGACAAAATGCTAAATAATATACCAATATGTACAGAAAACTCTTCATTTTAGTACAGAGTTGTGTAAGTTTTGAAATAATGACTCCCTCTCATGTGCCTCACAGTGGTTTGGTTCATTGTCCACCATTCCTCCTGTGCTTTGAAAGTTTCAAATAAAGGATGAATGACAGACATGCGTGTTCTTCACTTCCACCACGCAACAGAATTTAACAAAACAAAAACAGTAAAATTAGACTGCATTTTCATTCAATTTCATGCTTCAGTACGAACTCAATTCACAAATGCCAAAACTCTAAAGTCTTCATGCACCTGTGCAAAGTAATCTCGCCGTGTGTAAAGCTGTGAGTCGACATTCTGTCACGGGGACAGTGATTCCAGCTCAGCAGAGCAGGCTGTGTTCAGCCTGTTTGCCTGGAGGTGTGTCCTTTCCTTCAACGGGGACTGAAGTGACATGACTGCACCTGAAAACTGACAAACTCAGGAATGACATTTACAACCCTGATGTTGGATCTGGCTGCACATCTCACACCGCATTCCACAGACGACAGGGTGTTGCATCTCCTCAGCTGTTCATGCAACACAGGGTGTGAATTCAAAGTATTGCAGCACAAAAGGTAAAATCACAGCAGCTGCATCCACACGTTCACATCACATTCACTGTAGTTTAACCAGCTGCTACGAGACACACCGACAGGGTTTGAAGACATATTTTAAAAGAAGACAAACCTGCGCTGGCTGACGCTCAGCAGTAACAACGCCAGGGAATCCTTAACGCGTCCCCATATAACAATCTGATTCATCGTTTTTTACAGCGCCACAAAGTAAAAATTGGTGACCTATAATCTGAAAAGCATCATTCTTATGCAGCAGGAGGAATACGAGAACATATCAAAGTTACTGTGGAATCACTTGGCAGAAAGTCAGGGAATTCCCCCACACAGATCCCACACAACGGCAGATAAACGTTACATCATCAGTGTGCTGCTGCTTGAAAGATTTATGGATCATTCCCAGTGGTTCCCCTGACTCTGAAGCAAAACTGCATCAGTGTTTGTTTTCATCTGTCCTCTGAAGAGAAATGACACATGCACAAAATCATCAGTGTGTGCTTCTGATATGTTAACTTATTTACACATGAAATCAGTTACAGTGTAGTTTACATCCACAATGTGATGTCAGTACAATAGCAACTGTCTGATAAATGGGTGTAGCTATCCCGACCAGCTGGTTTTTGAACATTTGTTTTGAAGGTTGCATTTTAGCATTTATTTTTGGTCCTTCTTGGATCTGACTAACAAGGACTCTGCATGCTCAGATGTTAGTAACAAAGTAGGCATTTATTCCCACAACAAGCGTGATGCTGTATCAAATAGGACTTAAAATCAGCGACTGGGAACATAAACAACAGGGAAAAAAGTGAGGGCATGTTCTCATAGACTTCTATACAACTGGACCAATTCTTGAAACCAGGGCAGTCGCCCCCTCCTGGCTATTAGGAAGAAAGTCCACACCCATTTGCTCTTCTTACCTGGCTTTGAGCTCTTTGTGCTCCTCCTTGATCTTGCTGAGCTCCAGCTGCAGGCGTGCTCGCTCCTTGGCCACCTGGTCGAGAGTCTTGCGGGCATCCGCCAGCTCCGTCTCATAGGCCGTCTTGATGCCCGACAGATCACGGGTGACCGAGGACTCAGACTCGCTGATGCGCAACCGCAGCCCGGCGTTCTCCGACTCCAAGGAGCGCACCTTGTCGATGTACACGGCCAGCCGGTCGTTGAGGTTGCACAGCTCCTCCTTCTCCTGCAGCCTGGTGATGCGGGCCGGAGAGACGGCGCTGCGGCTGGTGCGTTTTTGGCTCGGGGTTTCCATGGTAATAATGGCTCAGCAAGAGACGCAGATGGGGTGAGTCACTGGCTGTGGGAGAGGAGGAAGACTTAATGAGAAGAGTATCAAGGTTGCCTTCCACAGAAACACACTGCACTGATTTAATGGCTGAATCACAAGTTAAACTTTAACTGAGGTGAAAGCGAAGAAAGGCTCCAGTCTTGCACCACAGTGATTCTTATCTGTCCGCCTCCAGTCCTCCATCTGCTCACAGATTTGTTTTATTAACTCGTTTTGATTTTTTTGGGAAGCATATGCTAAAAAAGATAATGCTGAACTTATCACAGCTACCTTTTCACTTGTTTCCTGCTCCCTTTTACATTCATGTCGATATTTCCAAAACAAACTAACCCACTGTGATAACCTCACCGTCCGCTCTGCTTCAGCTACATTAAACTGCTGTAGGTGCTGTTAAACCACTTTACGCAGCTTGCTCAACACATTTCCCACAAAGACCAACCCACATACCTTTTGCAAGGCTGTAAACACTCTCATAATTACAGTGAAAATATGCAGTTGTAACCAGGGACACTAAAACAAGGCATTACCATGCTGCTCTGCCATCCACAGAGACTCTGGTAAAAAATGCTTTTATTTGTTTAGAGATCAGAATGTTCAGTGGTGATCATTTTGCCCACAGCCACTAGCAACAGCGCTCAATATAATTCCAAAGTGTTGACTCATAATCTAAACGATTGCTGCAGGATGCCCTGATATGGACAAGTATCCATCCCAATATGAGGAGTGTTACATCGAAACCTTAAAAGCTTCAGAGCTTACAGTTCACTGGAAAAGTATACAAAATGAATTAAAATAAAAATGCATGGAAGCAAGCCACACCCACACACAAATAAATACATACATATATAAGAGAATTTTACAAACGAAACACGCAAAGGGAGAAGCTCTACAAATCAAATTATGAGGCTTTGACGAAACTTCTCAACGAGACTTATCAGCACTGTTATCAGTAACTGTGGCCAAACAGGTGAGACTGAAAACTACTCTACTTGTCAGCAGTTGCTCCACTCACAGCCTAACAAGCCTGTCCCACCAAATGGTGGGACAGCCTAACAAGCCTGTCCCACCAAATGGCGGGAATGGGCTCTCCAGATTGGAGTGGGTGGACACACCAAACTCTTCCATCCATCCCCTCTCGCTCATTACCAAAAGTGCACGCGAGAACATGCACGTGGGTGGGATGCATGCACACGCCCACAGGAGCACACACTTACGAGTACTCTCTCTGGACTGACTTTGAATAAATGAAGCATCATTTCAGCTTCCAAAAGCAGCTCCTGAGCATTAACAGGTGCTGTCTGATGTTCAGCTCTTCAGCCACTGAAACGAGCTACAACTTTGACAAAGTTATGCCTCAGAAAAGGAAAATGAAAGCAGCTTTCAGCTGACTGAACGAGTTTAACCAGCTCAAAATGACAAGTATACTAGAAGCACAGACAGCAGCAGTGTCAGTGAGACATAAAGAAAAAGCCTCACAGGAGACAAACATGAGGAAACTCTCTGAAGCTTACCTTAGCTGTGTGAGAGCCTTTTGACTGCAGCCTGCTGAAGGGTGTAAAAGTGCGAGCACAGGATCTTTCTGGAAGTTTATCTGCTGGTTTCAGTGCCTCAGATGATCGCAGTCCCAGATCTGTTGAAGAATGCTGTCTGCTGGTGGGTGTGTGCTCCTTTGGCTCGTGCCCTGGACTGCTTTCGTAGCTGAAGCTCACTGCACATGTACCTACCGCTGAAGAGGGAGACGGGGCGGGAGCACAAGAGAGAAGAGGGTGGGGTAGCGAGGAGGAGTCAGGCTAGGACAGACTGTGTGTGTGTGCATGCAGAAAGCAGCTGCTGAGCTTTATCTCGCTCTGCACTGGCCCTATCTTTTCCTTTCTCTTTTCCCCTCACACTGAGCCCTCGCAGACACACTGACCTCAGCAGTTGGTGCAAGTGGTCTGTCAATAAAACGCTGCGACACTGATGATACCGAGCAGCTCCCAGGTGGGTGAAAGTGTGTGAATGTGCGGATTACACCCTGCTCCTCCCTGCTGATTTGAAGAACACATTATTTCAAGCTGAAAGGCCAAAGACATGAATGAAGAATTCCAGTTACATCAAGAAATCCTGCTGCAGAACGACGCAGAGGTGACCTTGAGCCCTTGTAACGCACCATAAACACAGGCAATGAAACTAATCCAGAGTACATGCATATGATTCATCACCTGTCCACAGTTCTCGTTTTACCCATGGCAGAAAAATAGCCTTTCAGCAAGGTTATCCAAAGGATTAAAGGAGGAAAACGTCCAGGGAATTCTCATATTATAACCCCAGATGATAAGAGAATAATTCCCAAAAGGCATCTTGACAAGCTAAAAGTCTGACACTCAATCCGGAGCTCATCTGGACTTATATTTGTTTCGGCGGGGTGGAGTTAATGGTACCACAGGTCCAATCAAGCTCTGATATTTTCTGTGTGTCTCTGTGGGTGCACACATCTTCTCACCATGGAAATAAACGTTTGTCCATTCATGTGTGCGTCTGTGTATGCGCATGTGGTTAGACGGGGGCAAGACAGCACCTCTGTTTTTGGGCATGGGGCAGGTCCAGTAGCTAAGGGAGTATCCCGGCTACAGCGCGGCCTTCCAGTGGAAAGCAGCCGTCAGAGTCTGAGTCACACGTCCCTGCTACAAACAGCTCACATTTTTAGCCCTTCTTTCCTTTAACCCTTTTTCTTTCTCTTTCTCTTCATCATCATCATCATCATCATGTCCACATTTCAAGTTTTTCAGCTCTCATGTTTCCATGGAAGTCACACAAAGATAGGAATGCATGGTTGGCAGCCCAGATAGCTTTTCAGTAAGACTCTTTTCTCAAGGGCACAAACAATAATAGCATTTCTCATTTAAAATGCCATCACATGGAAACATGATGACAGCAAAGCACCCCGAAGCAGAAAAAGGTCCTAACTGGAATTTCTTTTCACCATACCAGAACAAATCTGGAGATGGGTGACTGATAAGCACTTACAATTTCAAAATCTTACAAAATTCTCAGCTTGTTAATACTTGAAAACAAACCTAATGTTTTCTAAGTGAAAGTTCACATGTAGCAATTTCATCAACTTCTTTTCAGCGTCTATGAGCAAGTCAAAAATAACTGTGTAATGTGCTCCTTTGCACATGTGCAGGTACCAGCACTGGATCAGATTTAACCCCGTGTGTGTGTGAACAAGCCTCAAAACTCATTAATGGTACAGCGGACATTGTTAAATATCTTATTTATGGGGCTATGAGTTAATTTCTTAAGTAAATGTGGTGTCAGGACATTTAGGAGAATTTTTAATGTATGAAGAAAAAAAATACATGACTCACTTAGCAGTTAATTGTACTCACAGACCACCCTGAAGCCCCATCTCTGGTAATCTTAGCTTTTTATCTATTTCAGTTATGTCACAGTAATTAAGTGCCTCCATCTTACATATACAGTCTATGTAATACAAACAGATGACACTATTCTTTTATAAATGTGGTTTGGACAAACCATCATGTTTACGCCCAGTAAAGCACACCCAAAGCATTTAAGCCTTCATCCCCTCAGCCGCTGACTGGTGCACAGTTTGATTCCCAGATGCATTCATCAAGTCCAAAAACAGGAGCTAGCATGACAGACCGGGATGCAACTCAGCAGCCAAAACAAGTACAGAACAATATGTTATCAGTCAGCTTTCCCCCCCAGACTTTACTCACTCGCGCTCTCCTTTTCTACCCTCACCGCATTCCATGCAGGCGCACACACAAAGACAGAAAGAAACCCACAAGGCGTGCCGTCCCATTGTGCAATCCTGACATTATATTTCCCCATCCTGAGCTACTGACTTACTGCTCTGCTAGGAGAAAAGAGCAGCAATGAAGAAGAATTTGAACCAGAGAAAATCTGGCATGGGAACGAAAGGAAAGCTACTAGATCGTTTTCATTCCTGTTCCTCCAACTGAGGAACGCATAAAACATGCACAGCAGTACACACTAATGCTTCCTGGGGTTTTTTTTTTTTTTAATCGCACTACCTGCGGAGCACGTCTTGGATTGTGCACGTTTAAGATAATGAAAAATAACCACACATATTTTATATTGTTTGTTTTTTTAGCCAAAAATCCCTCACCCAGAAAATATCCTTGACTGTACGCTTCATTTTCATAACCTGGTTACATCATTTTGAAGCTGAAAGTTTGCATTTTCAGGGACATGTTTGCTACATTTTACAGCATTTTGATTGAAATACTTGAAAATTGTACAAAGCACCTGTGCTTGTAAAATTCTAGCATTTATTAGCCCGTTAAGGCTAATTGGCAACTATACGCACCCACACAGTCTAGGATGCACCTCAGTAACTGAGCTTGCTGACTCGGCTGATGACGCTACATTTGTTTTTAAATGTGGTCAAACCACATTTGGACACATTAAAAAGAAAACGAAGACAAATTCTCACTCAGTGCTTTAAGGACCAGCATGTCACATCATCGTGTCCATCTTTTACATACAGTCTGACGTCATCTCTGCTGCTTAAGAGATCATTGTTCATCTTCCTATTTTTGCCTGAATCATTAACAGAAGACTGGTGCCTAATGTTTCTATCCAGCGTAGACGAGCCTGGAAATAGAATAATATTTATCTAAATTCATTTTTTCAAATCTTTTAAGGCAAAGCTGAACGTTAGTTTGACATTTTGTTTACAACTACAGTGCAACATCAGCGTCATGTCAAACAGTTGTTTCTTTATGAGCCTCTGTTTTGCTTAGCGTGCAAATTATCTGAAAGCCTTCAGTCTTATGTAAATTCGCCTCGTGATTTTTCACAGTGTGCTGGAGATGTGAAAAAAATATTGCCGAGACGGGAAACACGATGCGCCATCTCTGATGAGGGAGTATTCTAAACAGATAGAAACCACCAGGAAGATCAAAAGCTTGACTCATTATTTCAATCAGCAACATGAGGAAGTAAAACTCCACCGGGGAAACTGCAGATGACACACAAGTCGCTTGGAGGCTGAATAATCCTCAACTACTGCAGACTTAACAACCTGATGTCTACAATGGACATTTCTGTCACCGTGGGAACAACAACAACAGAAAATCTTGCTATGGAGTCACATGTGTTTCCACCAACAGCTTTACAACAGTGTCTCCTGTTACCAGCAGAATTAGTCCCATACTTCACTGTTCTTACAGTACAGATGTACCATCATTTCATTAATTTTATGTTCTACACTTTTAACAACGTAGAACACATAAATCGTTCTTTTAGTTAAGCTGATGTAAACGTAATCAGACGTACTTAAATAATCACATGCCTGCATGTACAGTAAACTACGAGGGCCATGATCCCCTCCATCCTCCTGCCACGAAAGATCCCATTGTAACATGGTTTCAATGAAAAAAGTGCACGTTCATGATGCAGCAGAAAAAGCATCTGTATGTTCACTGAAAACAGATTCAAATTCAGTCAGACAAATGAAAGAGCTGTTTTCAATATACACTGCCTTCTTGTCGCTCTGTATATTCATCATGAAATGTGCACAGAAGTGTTTCCACAACAGTGTTTTCAGCATTTTATCCTGAATTTGTTCTCTGTTACCAGTGTTTCTCCTACAATGAGTCCAGCCTGCTCCACTCTGTGTAGAAAGAAGGACTCGTTTAAAATACAGCCGGGCTTGTTGGACTGCCTCTCAACTCAAGGTTTCACCATCTCATTTAGCTTCCAAACGCTTATCCCAACCTCAAATATAACCCTAAAATGAAGCGTTAAGCCTCAAACAGGTGTTTGAATGGATGTGGAAAAACGAGAGCTGGACAAAAAGTTGTCAGTTTTACAATATGTAATCTCTCTCACGGTCTAAGACTTAAACTGGCTCTCACAAAGATGACTGAACAAGTTTCTATTTAATTTCACGGAGGAATGATTCTCAAGAAAGCTGCAACACACTCCCTGTGCTGCACAGCCACAAAAACAAGTCCGCGCACACACACTCGCTCTCACAAACACAGTATATCTTTTTAGCTGTCTGCTTTTCAAAATAGCCTCTTTGCGACTGCCTGTGTGAGTCATTCAGGAAAAATCTGTAAATTATAGCTGTAACAAAATGTCCTGGATTAAACTCTCTCCAAACAGACTGTGCAATGAGCTGCTTCTAAAATAGAGTTGATATTTGTCTCTGACAAGCCGTCTTTTTAAAAATCAGGAATCGGCCCAAACACAATATCACACATCATGAAGACCCTGCAGAGCCTCATCCTGGACCAGTTCACCTGCCGACCCTGAGTTGGAGTTGACTGAGGTCTTCATCCCCCCCTTCCTCTTCAGCCTCTACATTGCAGACTTCAGCTACATCTTCAGCAGTCTCCTGAACTCTGCAGCAGTGTTACGTATCAGAAGCAAGGAGCACGGGGCTGTGGTGGGTAACTGTAATACATAGTACAACCAGAACAGTCTTCAGCTGTTTGTGGACATTAAGAGAATTACAGCTCTATTGGCACCGTTTCCATGTGCAGACACCGGAGGCTTACAAGTACTCTGTGTTCATCCTGATGCAGAGAATGGCACAGGAACTCATTCCTGCCAGGAGCCATCAAACGTTACAACTACCCACTATGACATCTGGACTGTTTAGACTCGCCATATCTTGTGTTTATTGTCTGTAGTATCATTAAACTTTGGAGTATTTATTTTAACTTACTGTACCTTGAATGTGGCCCTTTTTAAACGTATTTTCATATATGTTGCTTACATTTTTCTAGCTTCATATTTTACATCATATTGATATTTTCATTTATCCCTCCACCTCACCCACACACCGTGATTAATAAAGTATTCTGATTCTGACTGATTTCACAGCGTGGATTTCTTTGGGATTTCCCCGGTTCACGTCGAGAAACAAATAACAAAACTGAACAATCGATATTGACTTCGGTTACCGGTAAACCTGTGTGGCTTCTGTTTTCTGAGCATCAGTATGAGTGCAGATTTTCCGGAAGTCCCGGGTGATCAACAGGTTCAGTAAAACTCAAACCAGGACAGCTGACACAAACCTCACATTTATTCCTATTTTCTGGAGTATGATGTCATCATTGGGCGAAGCGGGTGTCGCGCACCGCTCTGCTGCCGCGTGATTGGCTGATTCTAATGTGGTTTCTAACAAAGCGCTCACTCGGTGTACATGCATGCTTTCGTCACGAGTTATGAGGACGCTCTCACTCTGTGCCTCTCTGGCGCCCCCTGCTACCACTTAGTACATATGACATAAATAGAACCCCACAGCCTTCCACTGAAGTCATTCACAAGCACAGCACATCCACGCCATCCACTGGCTGACACACTGAATGGAAACTGTCAGCATGGGTCACGGAGTTCATGCACTGATTGAACTCTCTGCCTGCTCCCTGTTAGAAACTATAAGAAGCAGAATAAACATTTCATCTTCCAGCTGAAACACATTCAGCTCTCCGTCCTACCTTCGTCTTCTTCTGCCTTTTCTTCTGCAGCGCTTTAAAACGCGTCTCCTGTCTCTGCGCTCACGGGTGACCTTTCCAAATGTCGCCAGTCCCAGTTAATCGCGATATCATCCGCTGGGACGCGTTTCCTTTGAACAAATCGGAGAGCCGCGGAGCTCCGAGTCGAGTCGACCCGGGCCAGCAGCCACCTGCAGATCCACACACTTGATTAGGCTGCCAATCTCCGCTAATTACAATGCAGCCTGCAGGCGCCACCTGGCGACCATGATTAACGCTTCGGTAGTGACAGTATTTTTAGCTGGTGAGGGCTTCAATCGAGCGAGGAATGTTTGGAGAAAATAAACCACATGTGTGTATGGGGTGACTAATACTGGGGGTACGGAACAGGGGTGTGTCCAGAGGGCCGGCATGAGGGGTGGCACAGCCCCCTCATGGTGCCCCCCACTAAGGTAACTAGAGCAGAGTAGTGCTGAGAGCATGGCTACTCTGTTTCTGTATATTATGCTGCTATCCTCCTCTAATCCAATATATTTTGGATGAATTCCTTGCACTGTGTACTCCCTGCCATGTATTTTAATGATTTTAAACTATGATTCTGCTAATACATGGTGCTGGGTTATTGTAGACAAAGCTACCGAGCGTTGTATGTGATTAAAACAGTCAAGCTGCAACAACAAAGTGATATACATGGTTTTATTTTAAGTACTTTAAGTACATTTTGAAATGATGTGTATGCTAGTATTTAAATGAGGACATGACTTTTACTCGAGTCACGTTTCTTGTTCCTGGAATAGCCCATGCAAACATCGCTCCCAGAGCACGGATGGCTTTTTTCTTCTCCTCCTGCTGAACAGCTGATGATAGCACCACTGAGTTCAGGTTTTAAAGATTAATGAGAGTCTGCAGGATGTTGTGCTTTATGTTTGTGTTTAAGTGCTGCCTTAATTTCTGAATTCATCTCCAACAGTGACACAAGCAAAATAGAAAGTGCTTGTACTGTAGTTATGCTGTGATATGAGAGTGATGTAAACTCAATTTACTGCAAGAGGCCAGATGGTTGGAGTGCCAGTGAAAAAACAAGTTAACCCAGTGGTTTTCAAATAAACGTACACTTTAAAGTAATCACTTTGCTGCTGTGTATCTGAACATGTTACTTTTTTGTGTCGTTCACATTTTTACTGTCAGGCATCATATTAGGCCTGTTTAGACCCAAAAAGCCAAGATTACGTTGCTGTAAGTTTAAAGTAAAATATTAGATGGCAAAACAAATCTTTAATACCTCAAAATCTCTTTTTTTTTTCAAAACTTGAAATGGCCCCGATTCTTTTTCCACACAGGATCCCACTGAAGCTTGTTTTGGACTGAAGCTGATGCTCAGGTAAAATTACTTCACATCACACTTCATACACCTGTTACTACAGCGGTTAGCAATACACTTTTAATGAATTAAATAACTGTGGTTTTCATTTCACTTGGGACCCCCGGAGAGCCCTCAGGGACCCCCCAGCTCCATGGACCCCACTTTGCTAGTGATTGATACACTGACCTGTGCCGGGCTTTCCATGAATTGATAATTTAATTAAAGTGGCATCCAGGGAGCATCATACAAGCCTTCCTCAAGGCGACTATAGCAGCACGACTGCCATCATCAAGCTGTACAGATGGCCCAGTTGAATGTTGCAGTCAGTTTAATTCCCTGCGATCCCAAACTTGTTCTAAATACAAACAAAAAAACACAAATTAAAAACAACTCGAGTGTACTGCCGAAAGATATTCTACAGAGCTCTTGGTGGGTTTGCTTATCATTATGTAACGGCTGAGCATGAATTTTACATGACCTATGTTACTGAGCTGTAAATGGTTTGTTTACATCTGTAACGTTCATAAATGATGGAATAGGACTCTGGGTCACTCGAACGCATCGTGACACTGTGATGTAGACTCCTCTGGTCTTAATGCTGTACCTTATGGGTGGCATATTAGTTATATTAATTCAAATAAATTATTTATAAATAATATAGTTGAATCCAGAAAGCACTGAAAATCATTTTTATTAATAAAATATTCAACAATTTCCAGTTTAAAAGTACTTGTTAGGTTAAATGGAAGTATTAAATGGAAGAGTTATGACACTTTTATTAATAAGATTAACAAGAATTCAGGTGGGGGGGGCAAAAGGTGGGGTGCATCCTGGGCAGGTCATCAGTCCATCGCAGACAAAACACACACCTGCGCGTCCACGTTAGACTCATCAGCAAACCTGCAAAGCACGTCTTTGGACTGAGGAAGGAAACTCCTGCAGCAACAAGGCGGACATGCAAACTGTACACAGAAAGGCCCCACCCAACCGGGAGGTTCACACGGGGACAGACGAGATGACAGCGTTAACCACACCATAATCAGACTGCTCCATAATTAAATACGTCCAAAATAAGATCATTAAAAAACTGCTCAACAGGAGATCATAAAAAAAACTGCCACATATCAAACATCCATAAATGTCTTCTGTTCAAGTTCAAGTTTTTCTTTGATTAATGACAAAGGCTTGATCACCTCTGTTAACTATCAAAGATCCGTAAGAAAAACCAGCAGTTAAGAAGATGGAAGCCAGTGAGTTACTTTGTATGATCCTTTATTTTCTTGTACTGTGCCACTCATGCAGTCACTCGTCTCATCCTGTGTTGCAGCTTCCTTCATGCTTCCTCTAAGCTCATTTTCTTCTGATTGGCTGCCACTCTCAAAAAAATAAAGCAAACATCAGGTGATTTGGGCTTCTGTGCTCACCGCCTGAGCTACCTGCCTGACGGGGGTATTCACTCTCTGAGACCTGAAATGAAAGAATGGAGAAAATATCTGAAAGTGAGTGTGTAGAGCAGTCTGAGCTTTGGGCTCACAGGGATGATTTATCCTCACATTTAACTATTCTTCATATCTATTACTGTAGATATGAAACATGGCTTACATACCTTGCAATATGAAGGCAACCATTGTCATAATTTGGTGTTATATAAATAAAACTGAATATGAGCATCCTCCTTATATCAGTATCTATGCGACAGAAAATAAGGAAATGCATAATAGATCCCTTTACAATTCATAGACTTTTCATTTTACCCTTGAATAAATGTTAAAGTGCATTCAAGCTTCAACTTGAGAGCCATCCGACGTGAGACATTTTATTTGTATCAAGCCATCATCATTTTTAATGAAATTTGACCCAGTTTGTGACTCTGCCCTTCTGCAGATTAAAAAGTACAATCTTTCATTGTGAACAGTAAAAGCAATATCCAAATCACCCAGCTGTCTGCAATACATTCAATAAAATGAGACATTAATGCCAAGAATCACAAGAAGGCCAAGCAGGGCTCCTGAGTTCAAAGCGCTCTGTGAGATCACTGCCATACGGGAAGCGAGCGGTGAGGTGAGCCTTACTCATCACTAGGCGTGTCACTAGCTGTACAGCATCAATATGATTAGACACACAGACGAGGGGAGGGGAGAGGCAAGAGGGAAGGGGGTGGAAATAGGGGAAAGTGAGGCAGAGAGATGACCTAATACCCGTAAAAAGAAATGAAGTCATACTAACCTGACTCATATTCCCAGCTGACACCAGCTCTCCCAATCACAGCATCCCCAGTGTGTTCGTTGACAGAGGTGTGTATGTGTGTGCCGGTCAACAGCTTCATTATGCATGTAAGCTTTTCACAGCAGGTGAGATGACTGTACAATACTTTTGTGATTGATTTGCACTTTTGTGATTGCAGATAGAAATAAAGTCTGCTGTGTACACGGGAAGGCTGAAACACTCGTTGGGTTCTGGACAATTTGTTGGACAAAACAAACACTTTTAGTGAAGCTGTGGAAGGCTAAATGATTAACTGGTAATAAAAATAACTGACATATGAATCAATAATAATTTTGTTGGCTACTTGTGTGTCACACTGCTCACTGAATAAATCCCAGAGCACTGCAAAAAATAAAAAGTAGCACAAAAGAACAAATAAAAACTTCCATTTTAACTTGATCCAATTTAAATGAGACTGATTTCAAGTTCAAGTCCTGAGCAGCAACCACACAATTTTACAGCTAAATTACCACAAACGTCCAAAGATGCATCACAGACTCATTTTTTAAGTGGGAGGGTCATAATATTATTTTATTCTAAATAAATTAAAAAAACTAAATAAACCAATATTTATGAACACAAAGCTACTTTTTGTAGTTACCCTCTACAAAATGTTCTATTTCTCACCACCAGGTGGCAGCGTGTTAGTAGCAGGTGCCTTCAGAAGTCTGTCTGCGTGCTGCTGTTTAATTGTTGACGTTTCCTTTGAGCTGCCCCAATTTCATCAACATGCTTTTTCTTTTCCCAGGTGTTAAAAAAAATAATGTGCTCTTTATGACTGTTTGTGTTTAAAAAAAAAGTCTAAACTGACTCACTGCGCCATCTTTTGGTACAAAGTGGTGTTGCAGCAGTAACGCAGATATTTCTGAGGTCGCAGCTGTCGCCTCTGTAAATCGGTTTAGTCAATTTTGAAAGGTTTTAAACTATTTCTCTATAAGGGAATTTTACAGTAATTATCTTCAAAGAACTCAAGCCTCCTCAGAGTTGTTTTGGTTGTCTTGGTTTGTTTGGATTTATTGGACACCAGTATTTCAATGCTACACGTACAGACCTGCTGCAGCATTGCCTGCTCTCAAAAAAAACACACAAATTAGCAGACGCGTAAAGAAAACTTACAAAAAAAGAATAAAGCAGGGAAGAGTAGCCTCTACATTTAGCATGTTATTTATTCAGCTGATCGTCTTCAGGGCTCTCGTTGGCTTATGAACACAAGATGTGGTATCATTTGCATGAGGTCTTACATCATCCCAGAGTGCCCGTTCACTGTGGCATCAGCACGTGGTGCTTAGCCAACATGTCCCTTTGTGCTCGCAGAAGCCTCATTCAAGTGACAGCGGGGCACCAGAAAAGTCTTGAAAAGGACATCTGGCCGTGGAAGTCAAAGGGATGTCCTTTAGGGATTCTCGGACATGTCTTTACAGCCTTTTAAGCTCGTCCTCCGAGAGAGACAGATACTGTCCATAGGTGAAAGCAATATTTGCATGAGCTCTTGGACAAAGAGATGGGTGTGCAGCACACAAAACCACAGCATCTCCCCAAACATGCCAGTCAGCCTTTCATTAAGCACAGGGAGGAAAAAAGGAAAAAGGAGAAACAGCACTACTGTGACGAACAGATGGTCAAAATCACTGAGTTTTTTTATGTGCAAGTAACATGACCTCAGCACTCTGGGTTTCACAAGTATCCTGTAGCAAATGCACACACACACACGCAAGCACAAAAGGACAAATGACAATTGTAGCCTACAGCTGAAAGATGTGAATGAAATCTCGACCTGCTGCGGTCCATTCAGAGCCAGAGAAGATTTCGTTTAGGGTCATAAAGATTATGTGATACAACAGCATCACCAGTGGGCAACACCCAGACTCACACATTCAGGCAGAGATGGGTGTGTGGATGTTGGGGGGGGGGAAACACTATCCCAGATCCATGCTTTTTATTGATTGGGGCTCTGGACTCCCAGCAGACCCCTTTTAATGGAGCCAGACGACCTCCTGGACGCTCATTGAAAGGCTGGTCCTCGTGTGGGTGCTTTTCTCCATCACAGCCTCGTTCTCACCCAATCCTCAGCGTTCTCCAAAGGGTGGGGATTGGGAGCAGACCCCCTGGGCCTACACTGTGGTCCTTCATAGATCACGCCATCATGCTCTCCTCCTCCTGCTGGTGCTGTTTTTTTGTTGTTTTTTCCCCTTTTCTCTAACCACGTCGTTGGCTGGAGTGGGGGATGTTTTAATCCTGGCCTCATACCAGGAGTTGTCCTGTGAGTTCTCATCTGCAACACGTCCTTAGGGAACAAACCCCTTCCTGATTGGCACCCAGAGAGCGCGTCTAGACTATGATTACACATGTAAATACACCTGCCGTATCAGTGTGACAGAGTCTTATCACGACACCGATATTGTTTCTATTCTCAGACCTGTTGTTTGGATATTTGTGATTATATTATTGCTCTGTTCTACGTGTTATTAAAAGGCAGAAGGCATTCTCACTAGAGATGCAAAAATATTCATGCTGAAGAGTCACATGCCATGCTCAGCCTGTCACTTAAGACTGTTTATTTCATTACAGCTGCAGCCCAGTTGCAGTCTGGGAAAACACCATGAACGATGGAGAATAAGAAAACAGTACATTAATGGTTGGGGTTAAATGCAGAATAATCTCCACAGTGGGAAAACTATTAGACACATCAACAGACTTCACTGGAATTTTACCCATCAGCTGTTTCTTGTATTTTCAAGTGCTGAACCTGAACTTGCCATGAACCCACAGGCCAAAGATCTGAATTACAAATAAATTATTGTGGAGTGGAAATAAAGCAGAAGAGCAAACATCCCCATAGTTCGCTTTGTCATTCAGGTAGCCTTACGCAACACATCCTCACTGTACAGCCCATATATGCACAGATGGTAAGGACAGCCTGAGTTAGACTGACACTCTGAGGAAGCTGAAAACATGGACATCAGTTGCTGCTCAGCACTGTACCGCGATTCAGACACCAACAACTGACACAACTTAAACAGCAACGTAGAACTTTGCAATAAAATAATTATAAATCTAAACGGGTTCCCACTCATCTCATTGGCTTGTTTACTGTGGATATCTGTAAAAAAAAAAAAATCTGCTTTCAGCCTCAATCGAATTAACTGAAGTTGCAGGTACTTTGCTGAACCTTGAGTGAAACATGAAACCTTCACAAAGGAGGGAGGAAACCGATCACGTGGGCTGTGATTTCAGTTTCAGGATAATGATTTGATTTCCTATCGCTGCAGTTGGGATCTTTGTGCTGCGCCGAGCTACAAGCGAGCCGTCGGCGTGGCTTCAGTCGAGGACATCTTGGGGAGTCGGCGCGGTTCTTTGTTCGCGGCGGCTCCGTGCTTTAAAAACAACACAAGGGGAAATGCTGTTCTCATGTTCCCCCCACTGCATAGGGTCTGCAACGCCTGTCTGACAACTCCCTCTCCTCACCCCCCCAACAGACGCCCCCCCCCACCCCCCCGCGCCTCCTATATAGCCTACATAACATCCTCATGCGCAACGGCGCCGGAGACAACAGCGCGGTGACCTGCCGCAAAGCACGGCTACACCGAGGTGGGCGGACCCCCTCCCCCCAAAAAAAGAAAAGAAAAATGCCACCAACTCCTTAAATTCATCTCAGATGCCGCCGCTTTTTTCTAAAACCTCCTCATCATAAAGTTGACATCATCCGTTGAGCGCCATGTGCGCACTGTGCCCGCACCTTTTAATACGCAACTGTTTACATCCCGGCTGCCCGTCCTTACATAAGTGGCCAAACAAAAATGCGGCTCTCGGGCTACACTGCGGCTCCGGAGCCGTACCTTTCCGCTCATGTGATTGCAGTGCGGGGTTGTGAGGCAATGAGGAGCCGAGTCTCTTTCTTTCTGCTTTCTGCGTGGAACGCGAGCTGCCACATGTTCGTGAACCTGAGACTGAATGGTACAACGGGAGGGCGGCTCGTTTTGTCTCGGCGAGGAGGGGAAGCTGTGTAAACCAGACTGGGTGGAGCAAAGCATCGCCCAGCCCCATCTGTGTGCAGACGGCCTTGTGTCCCGTTTGCCCGGAGCTCGGAGAGAGACTACTGTACCGAGAGTCTGGCGGATAGAGAGAGAGGGGGCCGGTCTATGGGAGGGGCTAGCGCAAAGGGGGGAATCGAGAGGAGGAGGGGGCGAGGAGGAGGAGGCGGCACGGGTGCTGTTTCTCCAGTCTCTTTCCCCTGTCTTTGTCTCACACACTCTTTTGTTAGCCATGCCTAGCCTGCTGGTTCTAGCAGGGATCATGGAGAAAAATGGGGGCTACGGCAGGGATCTGGCCGGCTCCGGCTTCGGAAGCGAGGGTCTCCTTGTGCCGCCCGACGAGGAGGAAGACGACTCCCGTGCCCTCAGGGTCGCGCTGGGCCAGCTGTCTCTGCTGGGGCTCGGGGAAGGCGAGGACGGCGGCGGAGCCCCAACAACAGGAGTACAGGACCGGAGCAACAATAACAACAACCACCACAACCACACGAACAGCGTCGGCGGCGGGGACACGGCGATTCTGCAAGGCAAGAGCAAGTTGTGCGCCCTGTACGAGAGCTCCTCAAGTGAGACGAAAGGACGAGGCTGCAACATAACAGAATGCGTCCCAGTGCCCAGCTCTGAACATGTGGCCGAGATAGTGGGGAGACAAGGTAAACCGCTGGCTCGCGGGTCATTTTCCCTCCAAACTTGAGCTTTTATCAGACAGCAGTGCATGCGCCCCGCCGTGCGTCCCCGTGTGCTTTGTTGTTTGTTCTCCAACTGTTACCTGGTGTTATTTGACAAAGAAAAGGGAGTGGTGTGTCTGTGTGTGTGTGTGTGTGTGCGTGTGTGTTTTTTCCCTACTCCCCCGAGACATCAGCCAGCCTCCCACTTTTCCTGCTTATATTGTTACAAGTTCTCGTGCACTCATGATTAGAGTCGGAAACGAGGCGTTTCGCAGCTTTAGCCTCGTTTTTCTGGACTAAATTTGCACGAGAGGGAGAGAGCAGGAGAGAGACCCGTTCCCTCCCGGGCGAATTATTCTACATCCACGCCATCAATGTCAGCGCACAGACACACACTGGAGCAGGGAGAGCACTTGCTTCCTTTGTCGTCTGAGACGCGCCAGACTGTTCAAAAAGGCAACGTGCGCCTGGTGTACACAAGAATGTCTCTCGGCGCGAGCCGATGGCCAGGAAAATCAGCGAAATTACACATCTGGCCTCAAAAATCGAGTGGATGTTTTCCCCCCTCTTCCTTTCTAAATTTATTCTGCTCGTTGTTTATGTTGCGCACTGCCCCAGTGACACAATTGGACAATAGAGCGAAGCGTGGTCACCGTTTTTGTTTTTTGGGTTTTCTTTTTCCTCAGATGAGGGAGTTGGAAAGTTCAATTCCAGACACGTTGCAGGTTTTTTTTCTTACAGTTGGAGGTTTTTTCTTGAACAAAGAGCTGAAGTTGAATGACAGCAGCTGTCAAACAAAGGTGTGAGTCGGGGGATGAGGGGAGGGGCGCATTAACACAGTGTTGCTGCTTGGCACACGGGATCGTCTTAAAGGGGTGACTCAGCGAGAAGTTGCACCCGAAGGTGGGAATCCTTCTTTGTTTTTTGGAGGGGGAAAAAGCAGAATATTGATATTGTTTGTGGTTATTTGCAGTTGTGCGGTTGTTTGGTTGCATACATGCTTTTTTCATTGTGTAGTTGCAAACAAGCCTGAACTTAAGTTTAAAAAACAAAGGAAAAAAAGGAGGGACCCTGGTGTTCATATGGAGCACTCATTGGTAACTGCTGTGATGAACCCATGGGTGAGAGGGGCAGGGAGAAACAAGGAGTGGGGGGGTGGGGGTACGGCGTCTGAAAGCTGAATGGGAGTCACGCCTTGGAGCTCAACACAAGGGACTCCTCATGAGCCCCACTTCACTGCACACTCTCAATGCCACATGGTTGTCTGTCAGGATAGGGGAGAAATCAGGGGGTTGGATGGAGAGAGGAGCACAATGACTGCAGGGTGGGTGAGGTCCCATCAGCAAATCCCGATTTATCTGCCAACAAAAACAAACAGGAGTTGTGATAGCTCCTTTCACTGACACTCCCCTTTCTTGCTTCGCTGCTGTAGTAACGTGGCTTTAGTGTGTGCTGCTGAGCCCCCCCACATCTCCCATGTCGGCTCCCATTCTTTACCCTGAAGTGTAAGTTTTGAATTTTAATGGGCTAACCGAAGACAGACAGAGGGTGGATCCAGTGTGCACAAGTGCAGCAAGAGGGCCCTTTAGCCTAGACCAGGAAGAAGTGCTGATTTGGGGTGGGGGGAATTTGAGATGAGCTGCTTTTGATCTGGGCCCTTCGTTAGCTGGCACTACATACACACCCCCTTCCGCTCAGAGCCCGTCTGGTGAATCTGGCAAACGAAGCATCCTGTCTTGGAGAAAGGGGTGGGTATGATTGTTTTCTCCTGTCAGAGGCGCAGGCATTGATTCTCCACCTTACGCTGGAGCTCGTCAGATCACGGGTGGCTTTGTTTTGAATCACACTTCACTGCTAATGCAGCTGAAAATTACGTTTCTTCACAGCGACCTTAATTTCTGGGTGTGATTAATTGGCTTTTGCCTTCTTTGTTTACATACGTTTCTTTCATCGAGACATCAATTTCAGCTAATTAAAATTTAAAATCTAGTTTGAGAGAAAGAATTGTTCTTTGAGCCTTTCGTGCCAGGAGCAGGTCTGTTAGGCCAACGCCGGGCAATGACCGCAGAGTGCATGTTCAAATTTGGGGCATGAGGAATGTTATCACCACCCTTCTGCGTGTACCAGCGGTTCCTGGGAAGCCAGTGCCCCTGAACAAAGTGGGTCAGTGTAGTAGCATTAGGGAGATACTCTGCTTCACCTTCAGGTGTCTTTAAACCTTTTGATACCTGCTGCTGTGCTATTCAGCTGGTTATGACACGCTGCGAGCTCTGAAGCACCTGGACTCTGTTACAGTGAGATCAGGGCGTTTTTTCTTTTTTAAATATGATGTTGTCCAGAGAGCCACAGTGACACAAGGAAAGCACATTTAATGTGTCAATAAAGGAAGAAATCTTAATGAGGAAGCTGGCAGAGTTTGAATACAAACCTGTGTGAGGTTAATGAGGTGTAATCCAAACAGAACTGCTGTGTCTTCTCTTACCATTGTCTTCTTGACCTCAGGTGTTCCTGGCAATCCTCCTAAATAATTACTGATTTATTATATGCCTGTATCCTCCTCTGTCCCATTACATTGTCAGGTGATTCGTCCTGAAATGACATTAACCTGCACTCTTTCACATTAAGAGTCTGCCTTAAAAGCATTTAACAGAGTAAACTATTCCACGCTGATCAGAAACAGGACCAATGCAGAGCAATAAGTGGCCCAAAAATGAAGCATATGTGGGTTGTCTGTATTGTCTGGAAACAAGTTCAAGGAGAGGTCAGAAAGTAATTGCTCACCAGTACAGTGAAAACACATGGCATCTGCCACAGCCGTGTCCACGCTGGCCGGTGCCTGCACCATGCGTCTTAGTAAGTTTTGTTGTAGTGCAAATAAAATGGCCCTCTCAATAAAGACACTAATGATTACACCCTTGAACTCTCATAAATCCTGGTAATTACTCAGCTTTTGCTTTGGCCTCCAAGACATTAGGTTAAAGTGGTCATAAGCAGCTCAAACATCAGAATTTTCACTGGACATAGCAGAGACGAGCATTTCTTTCAGCTCAGGCTGATCAAGTGTGTTCCTGGTTGTAACCCTTTTAACTTGATTTGTGTCCCCGAATTGAGCCGGCGTGTCTTTACTCATTTTAAAATGTATGTTGGTGTCTCTGCAGGTTGCAAGATCAAAGCCTTGCGGGCCAAGACCAACACCTACATCAAAACCCCCGTCAGAGGAGAGGAACCTGTGTTCTTAATCACTGGCCGCAAGGAGGACGTTGCTCTGGCCCGTCGTGAAATCATCTCTGCTGCAGAGCACTTCTCCATGCTGCGGGCGTCCCGCAACAAGCTGGGAGTGTCTTTTAGCGGCTCCCCGCCCACACCTTTGCCAGGTCAGACCACCATTCAGGTGAGAGTGCCATACCGTGTTGTCGGGCTGGTGGTGGGGCCTAAAGGCTCCACCATAAAACGCATCCAGCAGCAGACCTGCACTTACATTGTCACTCCGAGTCGAGACCGCGACCCGGTCTTTGAGATCACAGGCTCCCCGAGTAACGCCGAGCGGGCCCGCGAGGAGATCGAAGCACATATCGCCTTTCGAACGGGAGGCCTGCACGACCACAACAACGAGAATGACTGTCTGGGCCCGAATGGTGGAAGCAGCCCGGCGGGCAGCAGCGGTGGTCTGGAGAGCCGGCTACAGCAGGTGTGGGGGCTGCAGGGGGGCCAGCGCAAGCCACTCACCAGCAGCTACCGCCAAAACTTCTCAGATGCCATGGTTGGAGGAGGGGGAGGAGGTAGCGAGGGAGGGGGGATCTACAACAAAGGCAACTTCTCCAGCTCTGGAGAGAAGCCCTGCTCTTATTTTGGATCTGACGGTACCCAGAGCTGGGGTGACCCCGACTACCCCAAACAGGTGGCCTTCTACGCCCAGCAGCGCTCCAAAAGCTTCGGAGGCCTCCCGCTGCCCCTAACCAGACTCTCCCCTGGCTTACCCGAGTCCTGTGGAGGCGGAACCACCAACAACTCTTCAGTCACCAGCATTGTGCCCATATCCGGCTCACCTCACGCCCAGGCCCGCCGCGCCCACAGCGAGCCCACCTCAGCCGGCGAAGGCTTTCCAGGCCGTCTGCCAGTGCCGGACTCGCCGCCGGCCACTGTGCGGGACTGCATGACCTGCTTTGAGAGCAAAGTGACGGCTGCCTTGGTGCCCTGTGGCCACAACCTCTTCTGCATGGAGTGTGCCATCCGAATCTGTGAGCTCAACCACCCGGAGTGCCCAGTGTGCCACACCCAGGTCACACAGGCCATCCGGATATTCTCTTAAGGAACCATGTCAGTTTTTATCATTAGTTTTGTCAGTGTTTGTTCAATAATTATTTACTGTTATTATGATTATTATTATAATACACATTTTGGTTTTTCAGAAAATTTAAAAACAATCAAGCAGATATTTTAGAAGGCACTGCTTGCTTTACTAAAAAGTATAAGAAATATTTTTAAGTTTTTCTTTTATATATATATATGCATATATATTTTATAAAAGTTTTGTTTATAAGAGAAGTATAGTACCTTGCATTTTCAGTTTTTTGACTGCTGCTGTTTTTCATTCATGAATCACAGTGAAGGCAGAGGTAGACAGTAATGTGAACATTTTATTATTCAAATTTTTTATTTTACCGTGAAGTGGGTTTATATTGAAGGAGGAAGATGATTGTTGAGGTACCCAGTCTGCACCCGACTAACCCAGAAACTCACTGTTGTTATTAGAAGGAAAAAAAAAAAGATTTCTCATTGCACCTTACAATCATCTTGGTCTAAAATAGGATTGTCAATCATACCTTGAAATTTCTGGAGCAGATGTGAAGGTGAATTCAGCCTCGAACTGTGATTGTGATTTGATATAATTGGTCCAAAATATTTTGGCAAAAATGAAAATGTGAATAGATTGGTTCTAGTCAAAAGAAACAAAAAGCAGACTTTTATTTTAGAGTCTTAGAAACCAGATAATCCTAAAAAAAAAGGGATAGCTCGTTACATGATTTATTTATACTAATTGGTGGAATTTTATCGGCGTCATTAATTACAGAGATGGATGAAGGCTGTACAAAGTATCAGTAAAAGTCTCTTTCCAGTAGCCATTGATTAAACTTTGGCCACTGCAGTTTGTTGAAAAGATTCAGTAATGCTTGCTCCTCGTGGCACTTGAAAAGCATGTGGTTCCTTGGTTGGCTTAAAGCACTGATTTAATTTGTGAGGCGGAAAGCCTTGGAATTCATCCAGTTGGCTGCTTCTCGATAGCCGTCTCCCCGATGGACTTGTCTCAAAGCCACCTTAACCGCGCTTTGTTTTGTGGTGGTCATTTGGCCGAACAATGTAGGACAAAACACGAGCTCCAGTCAACGAGCGTTTCACTGTAAATAAGGAAGAGAATTAGCATGTGGACAGAAGCCGAGTAAAAATTGTAAAAGTGTTCCCTTAATCAGCAGCACATTAAAATAGTTGACACTGTAAAATACAGAGTCCCGAGTCAGTAATCCCCACTCTTCGTGCCCTCCGCTAACAGCATTATGTGCGAGCTCTGAGGGGCCTGCTGTCTCCCCTGTAATTAGCAAAGCTGTACAGGAGCAGGTGTTTCATGACACACTGTGGCTGTGACCCCGAGTTCGAGGCCTCGCCTAGCCCCCTTTTCTTTCTCCCTTTTCTTTGGGAGTGGCTTTCATGTCTCCCCCTTCTTACAGTTCGATCGCTTCCTTTCGAAGGCGTCTCTCTGAGCGAGGTGTATTGTCTGGGCCCGGTAACAGCGTGGGCTGCAGAAAGCTCGGACACGGCCTGGATCCACTCATTCATAATTAGGCAAATGGGCTGGTCCAGGTGCGGACCGTGTGGCAGGGTCCCGCGGCAAGCCCCTTACCACCCCACCCCGATGTTAGCCAGCACAGAGGGGGCTGGACGGTCCGCGTGCAGCTGGGTGAAGAGGGCCCCCCGTCTTCCACTCCCCCTTGCCCATTCCGCCCCCCTTTTCCTCTCCGTTTCTGCTGCTCCGAGCCATCCCCAGTGAGGAAAAGGGGGGACTCTTTTGTCCCAAAACACACACACACACACAAAATTTGAATGCTGAATCTGGCAGCGCCTGTGAAATAAGGGGAGGCTAAGGAGAGAAATAAAAAAAAAAAAATCTACAGTTATCGGGAGACACGACAGTAACACGTTTTTACTGTTGATGTGACACAATTTGAAAATGTTCACCTGCAAAACACAGATTTTACCCCCCACCCTTGCCTTCATTATCCAGCTGCAGCTCCCTGAATTTTGGATGGGGTCCTGTTTGTGTGACGGCACCAGTCCAAATCGAAATTTCCACAAAGCTCCCCCGCCCCCTTTACCTCTGGGCTCCCTCCCCATGTCAGCTCGCTACTGTATGGGACATCCTGCAACTGCCCCTTCACTATGGACACCGAGATTTCAGCCCCCCTCCCCCCCTCACTTGTGTTAAGCTTCCAGAATGAAATCAGACAATTGTAATTGACAGAAAAGCAGAGGAAACGCCCCATTTAACTAGCACTCATGCTGAATCAAATTACACACCCTCTGCGTCTGCCTTAGCCCCAGCCTGGGGATTTCGGAGGGCTAGAGGAGAGCGGATGGGGGGTAGGGATTAAAGCTGTTGAATGATGGGGGTGGAGGGGTTTCATTTTGGTTGGAGAAGGAGAGAAGTAGGCTCCAAAAAACACGAGACCCTGCAGATCGTGCTGTTTTATTGATCGTTCGACTCTTTCAGCGAGCTGTTGTCACATGTGCGCCATGCGTGGTGACGACGGTGATTCAGCAGGCCTCTCTCAGATCGCACCGGAGAACAATTAAAACTCGGCTTCCGTCTCAAATAAAAAGAAAAACCCGATTAAAAATATCAAATTGTGTCTTCAGGCCACAGAAGGCCTTTCCTTTAAAAACAAACAAAGAACAACACACAAGGCAGACCACTCGCATGAGGTGTGGACTGCAGGGAAAGCACTGTACTCGGGGGAAACCCTGAAATCTGTCAGACGTAGGAACAAAGAATAGTTAGGATTTTATGGATGGACAAGTTGCACAGTGGTTTGGCCTAAGCTTTCAACGTCACATTCAAAGCAGTATGACACTGTTCTTTGAACTTCGTATTCTGTTTTTTAAAAATGTTTTATTTTCTGCCTTAATATTTTTTATGAAATATTGCCATTACTTTGGCGTACAAGGTAGCAACTTTGGCCTTTGATTAGGGGTGTAATAATTCTGAGAGTGCGATACAAACGAGTATCGCGTCGCAGCTCCATCTTCCCATACTGTGATGCCCACGTGGAGCTGATAACGCCTAGTTTCGTTTTTTGTGATCCAATGGTCTCTAGCAAAAAGAAAAAAACCCATCCCCCTCCCCCCGTTTTTTGGCATCTGCCCTCGAACCGAACCGTGATTTTGGAGAATTGTTACACCCCTACATTTGATACTACTGCTACTCCCTAAAACAACCTTTAAAGTACTTATTTTTGGAGAAAAAAATAAGAATGTGAATCAAACTGCTTGGGTGGGGGATTAAAGGGATTCAGGAAATTAGGCTTTTTAAACACATTACATCAAATACAGAGTAAAGCACCTTATTACAAAACACACGCATCTGATTAATACCAAACCGACCGCTGATGGTGAAATATATTTCATAGAATCTGAAAGACATGCACATAAGGATTCCCTATCATTTTTGTTCATTGTGTTATGGTGGTTCTTGTTATTCTTAATACTACAGTAGTACTTAGTGGCAATTTGGGAGACCTCTCATCCATTCAGTCAATGCTGTTGACTTTTGTTTCGAGTTTTGCACTGGTTTAATGAAGAGAGGGCTTATTGGAGATTCTCCCAGTTTAGACGCTGTACAACTTAATGAGTACTTTTAAATGGGAAGGCGCTCTGAGCATCTATGTAAATACAGTATGTGTATCAGTTACAAACATCCAGACAAAAGCCTGCTTCGAGTGAGCTTTGGATTATTTTTTACAAAGTGTCGATGTTTTAGCGTAAGGAATTCAAAACGTTTGAGTTTAGGGAGAGTAAATCTTTTATATATGCGTCCCATCATCCCATTTACTATAATAGTATATTAGATAGATCCATACATACGTGTAAGAATATTATTTAAACTTAGTATTTCATCCAAATATATAGATGAAAAGTTAACCAGACACTACGTTATTATGAAGTCGCTGATGTATAAATCCAATCTCCAATAAAAACTCAAATGAATAGTATGTGTATTAAGCTAACCCCTAATGAAGAAAGAAATCTGTATGTATATTAGGACGAAAAGCAATAATAGGACTATACTGGGACAATAAACAAGAGGAGCCGGCTCAGTTCTTTAAAAAAAATAAAATAAAATTAGGATAATAACAGTATATTCTGTCTTATATTTGCTTCAATCTCCTTATAGATTAATGTCAGTGTAGAAACACAGGCGTGATGAATTGGTGACAGCTTCGGAATAAGTAATTGCTCTTGTTGTGTTCATCATCAGGGTCATTCGTTATTTGGATAATCAATCAATCCTCAGAAGCACTGAAAACTGTAGATTCTGCAACGTGGAGGAAATCTCACTGTGTGTAAAAATGACAAAAGCGTCCGGAGCACGAACAGCACGAGGTCTGACCTGTTAGTGAAAGAGCAGCAGCTGCTGGCTGAACTTGGGACAGGCTCGTGTGTGAGGGCTTTGGTCGCAAACAGAGCGAATGAACAAACGGCAGTGAGACGGGACACGCTGTCTACACGTTTTGATTTTTTACACTTGATGCTCTTTTTTAAAGTCTATACGGGGCAGGCGTAGAACTCACAGCATATCCTGAGATGACTTTTGTTTACATTGTAATAAGTTCTGGCTCTGTTTGTTTTGCACCACCCACTTTTCATTTGCATTATTTTTGAAAGGAAAAAAAAAAAAAAAAAAAAGAGGGTCAGACATAGCCAAAGAACAAAAATACAAGGAGAGCTAACTTATCATTTAACTTATTTTAGAATAAGAGTTTACTAAATGAAGAATAATCTCTAGTTAGTTTACCCAAAAGCCCAATTAATCGATATCGGTGAAAACGAAGGCATATCGTGTTTCAGTGTCGTTGGATTAATACTACAGAGACACCACTAAGAGACTTACTTCTCCCCAAAGAGAGCAGCTTAAAGCACATCCTGGCACTTCCTCAGTCTTTTGTGTAGTTTTTCTATGAGTTTGGTTGTTGGGAAGAGGAAAAAAAAACCCAATTCAGGGATTTTCTTAATCTTTCTGAAAAAAACTAAACAAAACTTTGCCAATCTTGTGACAAAAAGGTAAAAAAGAAAATTCAAGTAGATGGAAAGAATCGTGCGGACACTGACAAACCAGCAGAAATTCACAGCGTACGGGATTACGCGTTAGTTCAGAGAGCCATTCGCCGTATCCTAAAGTTTAACTGCATGCTAGTAAAAATATAGTACAATAGGTAAGATTTATCAGAAAGGAAAAGTTAAGATAAAGGATTCATCAGCCTGATACCTGGAGTGTATAAAAAGCTTTAAGACCTTAAAGTGAGCATTGGTTTAAAGTCGTATATTTACCGTGTAGTTTAACTAAGTGATACATAGTTTAATTATGATTCTTAAGATTATGCTAAAGTGTAAGTTTCATTTGTCCAGCTCACCCAGTATGAAAGACATTTTAGCCAAGCGGAGGTACAGAGGGGTGGGGGCGACTCCCGTGAGATTTGATTCATTAAGTTCTTGTTAGTATTATTTACAATATTGTATTAAGCTTACTATTATAGTAATGGTAGAAACTGTTGATGTTTTTCTTCTCTTGATATAAAAAGGTCTTTATGCATTTATGTAGAATCCCTTTTAAGGAGTGATAGGAAATCCTTATTTTCAATGGATGCACTTAAACAGTTGTACCAACCTGTCTAAATCACACATTGAGCAAGCAATGCATTTGAATGTAAACGAAAAAAAACAACAAAAAAAAGGAACAAAAAAACCTTAATGCACTCCTTATCTCTTAGTCAGTTTTGCAAGTGAGCTTTAAGTTTGTTTGTTTTTTGGACAGAATTTGCAACAGCTTTTTTTCAACGTAGACTATATTTGAGTTCTTCCACATACATTTATAGAAAGTAACTTAAAATGAATAAAAAAAACATATTACAGTTTCTCAAATCTATTTTGCTAACATGGGTTATTATTTCATAGAAAGCAGAGGAAAAAAGTCAGTATCTGGATGTTATTTATGAAAAGTAAAAAAAAAAAAAAATGAAGCAACATATTTATGAGTAACCTCAAGACATTTTGTTTTTTAATTAAAATTACAAGAAGTTAATATATTTCTAAACACAGGGAAGTCAGTTTCTACTAATAAGTAAAAATGAGAAAAGATGTTTAGAAGTTTTATTTATGAAAGTTACGGGAATGCGTTTCGTCCGTTTACTTCGTGGTGAATGACGTGAATGGAGCGAGAGTTCTCCGTAGCTTAAATTTTAACTTCAGACATGCACTATTTCAACACCAGTGCATTCACAATGGAATAATTACAGAAAATAATATAATATTTTTTAGAATTTGGAGATATTTTAGTCACAGAGCATCAATTTTGTGCCTCAATTCTATATTTTTCCTGCATCAGCATTCTTTGTGTGGTGCTGCTTGCTGTAACCCCCTTCTCCCCTCTTCAACTAACCCCATGTTACTGACTGAAACACATTACTCATTTCCTCTGTAATCTAAACTCGCTTTTACTTATCAAACGTTTAAAAAAAAAAGAAAAAAAAAAAAACACGTTACAACTGCAGCGCTTGGGATGAATGAGCAGCTGTGACCCTCTCGCCAATAGGGCCACACACAACTTGTACACACTTTCATTCATACTTTTTCTACATCTGCTACTCAGACAGTTTGAGATCAACGACGAAGGAGCAAAGCTTTCTCTTATGGGTTAACTAGGTGAAGTTCAAGTGGCAGCATCTAGGAGGGGACAACAGTGCACTGTGTAGTAGATCTATGTAACTAGATGCACACATATACACACACACACACACACACACACACACACACACACACAACAGATTCATTACCGTGCTAGTTTGCATGTATGTTGTATGGTCACTTAGATGGGAGAAATGGTGCAGGCCTGACTAACACTTGGGCCATTTCTCCTCTGTAGATTTTCATAGTTGGAGCCTCTTTGGAAAGTGGAAAGTTGACTTGAGTTTGGAGCCAGACAAAGTCCATTTCAGTCCCCACGTCAACGTTCCGGGTTCCCCGTTTAGTGATGAAAGATTGCTTGTGACACGCAGGAATTAACTCAAAGTTCTTGGTTTGTAAAAGACACGATACAGTTTTAAAAACTTGGCAAAAATGATGCACGTTTTCTGCTGCATGTAGAGGTCGGGGACTGAAGTGGCGCTCGCTGGTGAAACTTGCAACCGTTTCCAGAGAGGCCGATGCAGTCTGACAGTTTGTCTTTGGTAGCGTTTCCAATTTTTCCAGCACAGTAGAAGTGTTTCATACCGGTCTAATAGTGGTTGTAGTGCATTAGTTTTTGGGCCAGCATCAGCTGGCAATAGTTTCTGGTTTCTCTGTGAACAGTGAAGGAGGGCTGCCACTGCGGCCCTCTGTGGCTGACCGTCAACTTTGATGGATGGGAAAAAAATAAATAAAAAATAATAATAAAGAAGTCTTTGAACTCTGTTACAGTGTGCCATGCCCTACAAGGCATGTGATATTGCAGGTTTATTTCTTATAGCACATGTTTTTTTGTGAATTACATTTTTTGGAGACATTTTTATTATTATAATTATTATTATTATTGTATCTGCGCCATGTTAGTTCTGGTTCTTTGTTATTTTTTCAAGATTCAAGATGTATTGTAAATGTTTCTAATAAAACAAAAATGAAATGACCTCCAATCGATACCAGTCGTTTTTTCCCCCCTTTGAAACGGGAGTTCTCAATTGTCACATTTTAATTTCAGCGATCAGAGGAACGTGTCATTCTAGAGCACTGTGCAAATGTCGTATTAAATTAGAGCGTACATTAAGGATTAGGTTACTAAAATATAGCCCTGTCAATGTATCTGCACAAAGCAATCACACAGTAGCTAAAATCATAATAATGTATACTTTATTGATCCCTGTGGGGAAATTTCTCTCTGCATTTAACCCAGTCACTCTGAAGCAGTGGGCAGCCATTGGGTGCCCGGGGAGCAGTGTGTGGGGACGGTACCTTGCTCAGGGGTACCTCAGGGTAGATGTTCGGTGGATTCGAACCCCTGACCTTCTGATTCATGGGGCCACCACTCTACCTACAGAGCTATCCCGGCCTACATGACTCACTCAATGAATTCTGCCTTTCTGTCAATAAAGAAGCCAGCTGCTTCAACCTGTCCGTGTTTAACAAAATCCCGAGAAGACACGAGAAGACAAAGGCTATAAGAAATGAGATTTATTTATACATATGCAGTCCAAATATACATATTAGAATAAATGTTTTAAAAGCCCTAACCTAACACCACCCAGTTTAAGACCTGTGAATTCAACAGAAGTCTGTGTTGATGTGGAAACACATCAGCAGGATAAACACCATCTGTGTCCATAACCTTTGGATTTAATCAAGCCCCTCCAAACGCTACCGTCCTTTCTCCCTTTTCTCATCTATTAAACTATTAGATACTAACAAACCCAATCCTGACTCCCGATACAACCCCCCGCCCCACCCTTCCACAGGAAATAAAGACGAGTGAAAGTGAGGGCAGACCTCGGGGAGATCCCAGAAGGCAGAGTCCTGTTCCAGTTACATACAGTGTACAGGGAGAGATGGAAAGGAGTAGGTGAGCAGGCAGTGGAGGATTTCATTTACAGTAAAACAAGCCATCTCGGGTACATCAGAGACCAAGGGAGCAGGGCAGGGCTGAGTGCCCTCACTACCTCATCCCCTGAAATATTATCCAGCCATCTATCCTAGCTAGCAGGCAGCGGTAGCACAGGGCTGTCCGTGCATTTAAAACCAATTCCTTGATCTCTCCCTCTCCACGGGTTCAGGGCAGGGGTGAAATGGTCACGGGCAGAGCCAGTGCCGTGTGAGGAAGTTAACCCGTCCACTAGCGACGCAGCTATCCCATCTCATTTAGAGTTAACGCTTAGCAAAGCTTGGAGCATGACTCATCTGTGGAGTACAAAGTGTGCACAGAGCAGGAAAGCCTTCCAAACAAAGATCAAAAGCAATCAAAAAAGAAATTGCATGTCAGTGTTGGGAAGGGATGTTATTGCTCTGAGAGGCCTGGTGGAACACAACCAAATTCCAGCGTGTGCACTTAGGAAAAACGGCCTGAGCCCCTTGCCCCTATATCAGTGAGGGAGCATTACCCTTAAACATACACAAATAGGATTGTAGGCAAAAGCATTAAAAAAACAAAACATATATAAAACGAGCGAGCTCCCCTTGCTATGAAGAAATCAGAGTGAAAACTATAAACCAACTAAACCCTTTGGCCAAACAAGACATCAATCTAGTGTTCAATAAATATTAGAAGGGGACATTCTTTTCAGAAGAATCTACATTTTGCAAAAATGGGAAGGACAGTGGTTACAATTCAGTCTCTTGGAAGAGGATTTTTACAGCCCAATATCCCGCTAGAGTGAAACTGAATGGAACCATTTACTAGCTTGTAAAATAGAGCTTTCAAAGGAAGGACACGAAAGGAACCTTAATAATTTTTTTTTCTTAGATTGCAAATCAATTCTGATCATGTGCGTCTTTAATGAACAGTGCAAATCACCCGTTTTCTTTCCATCAACACCAATCCTCCCTCAGAAAACGTCCCGCTTGCTTATTTAAACTTCACCATCCCCTCCTCTTCACTGTATCAAACAGACAAATCAGACCCAAGTGTCCTCGTGTGACTCTCTACCTGTCTCCATTTTCCCTGTCCATCTGCCTGTCTTTCCTATCTGGCTGTTTCCCCCATTTGCCTGGAGGTGAAGGAGGAGGAGGTCAGCGGGAAAGTCTCAGTTAGACTGGCAGCAAGCGCCCTTGTTGGATGAGTTTTGGGTGGGCTCAACGGTGATGGGCACTACGTTGGAGGCTGGTGAGAAGTCTGAGTCGCTGCGTCCTGACATCTGCCTCTGTGACACGATGTTGTAGATGGCTGTGATGGGAGAGAGAGAGCGAGAGGGAGTAAGTTACGTGTAGATGCCTATAAATCCAGCCAACAGTGGGACATATTGTGATAAGGACAAGCAGCATGGCAAACTGAACAACAACTGCTCTATCCAGACTCCTGGCAGCACTGACGGATTCTTTCCATCCTAAACTGGCATCGTTATGTCATGTGGCAGAATCAAGTCTCAATTTAGGCATTCCCCAAAGCTGCAAGATGCAATACATTTTATATTAAAATTGCAAGAACTGTGATCTGCTCCTCTGATCCTGCATGCTCATGCTGAGAAGCAGAGAATGCAACCAAGTTTCACAGGCGATACACAAGAAGCGTTCCAACACACAGCGAGCATCGGTTCTTCTCCTCATCCATCTGCTTCTACTACACTTCAAAACAGGGCTGTGAGAGTAATCAGATTTTAATTTCAGTTACTAACTTTATGTGTTTAAGTTAACAGATAATTGATTCAGATTTTTTTTGTCTGCGTGGGTTCTCTCCAGGTTTCCATCTTCCCTCCCACAGTCCGAAGACATGCAGGTAGTGGGGTTAGGTTAAGAGGTGAATCTAATTTGTTCATAAGTGTGAATGTGAGTGTGAATGGTTGCTAGTCTTCCTGTGTTAGCCCTGTGACAGACTGGTAACTTGTCCAGAGTGCGCCCCACCTCTCGCCTCACGGCTGGGATAGGCTCTAGGCCTCCCAGCGACTCTGAATCGGATAAGGGGAAGATGATGGATGAATAGTTTAAACTAGAAATGTTTTGGGGGGGCAGGTTTCCTAAAGAGCAGTAACAAATCTTTATAGCAGTTCATTTATCCTTTTAAAGGCTCAAGTGGTTTAGTGGTCACCTCATCTTCCTGGTTTTAAACCTTCCTACCACCCAGACCCTTTCTTTGTTGCGTTTATTTGTTCTTCTTGTAGCTAATGTGTATGTTAGCTAGGGTAATCGGCCACAGGTGTGGATGTGGGTGTGAGTGGTTTTCTTGTCACTGCATGAGTGTGAAGGACTAGTGAACTGTCTTTCACCCCGTGACAGCTGGGTTAGGCCGTTTTCATGCTTGTCTCGTGACGATTTTCACGTCATATCCTGTGTTGTGAGGCACAATCTTTGTGGCGCGCCTCTACAATGGTGCAGGTTTTTACCATTATTTTAATGATACTCCTGCAGAGAAGCTCAGAGACACACTGACACACAGAGGGAGATTTTGCAACTCTTTGGAAACCTGAGTTTGTAAAAAGAACTTTGCAAAAAAACATTGTCCTCTTTATCAGCGTGTGTGATGCGATACTGTCTGAGACGCGACGCCTATCGTTTAGGAGGGAGCGGCTTCTTGTGCCTTAACGTGGGTACACATGGCTGAATCTTTGTGACGATGGCACAGCAACGAGTGAAGTGACCACTGCAGAGGGTATATTGGCACCTTTAGGCTCCAGGGCCAAAAACCTAAATAAGCCGTTAAGAAAAGGCCTCATTTTGGTGTGTCCTTCCTAAACGCTCACTTTGTTCATCGTGAACCAATATGATGGAAGGGAATGTTTGGACAAAAAGATCCTTCTTAAAGAAGTTAATGTTGTTTGGCTGAGTGGTCTTTCAGTCTGGTTTCCGTATGTGAAGCTATGGAGAGATCATTAATGGTTGCAGCTTTCTTTGTCTGATTATCGAGGGTTTTTAATGTGGTCCACTTTCACCAGTGTGGAACTCCGGTGTTGGTCGGCTGCTGGCTCTCCCCATGTGCGCGGATCATGGAGGCAGAGGACCAGAAGGGAGTGGGCCTTGCAAGTTTGGATCCAACTTCCTACAGGATTCACCTCCCATTTTTCCCCCCCATACATTTGAATTAAAGTATACACAGGCTATATAATAGGCTCTACATAGTTTGTTAGCACGTGGGCCTCTTGTCCCATTGGTACCCACAGATATCTCTCTACAGAGGCTGCAAGGGAACAGTGAGTGCTCTTACAACACGGGCTTAGTCAAAACTTACTCCCTACCAGATAACCCCCATATCACGTCCCCCTCATTTTCATTTCCAAGGAAAACTCGTGCAAAAAGTCCCATGCTTTTAAAGTTCAATGAATGTAAGACATTTGTTTAATTTATGAATCACTGTGTTGAATAATCACAATAACAATTATTGACCAAAAGCATCATAGTTATGGTTTCTGAACACAATCAATCAAGCCTACGTGAAAATATTTCAACCAAACATTGACTTGGATGTCACTGGAGTGGTCAGGACTTGTGCAAACACCTCTGGCTTGCTGTTGCATACTCCCTCTTTAACTAAACTGCACCCAGATGTGGAACAAAATGGTCCTGAAATAAAAACTGCCTATGAAGCAAGAACATTTAAAGCAAAGCAAGGCTCGGCGCTCTGATGTGACGTGTCAGGTGGCAAAAACACAACTGATTACTACGAACCATACACAGCCCCAGCTGCAGTGCATATACACATGATGACCCAAGAACTATCCTCTGCTACATGAGCGATGACTTCTTTGCTCCAGTGGGTCTAAACTTCAGTTCTTACTAGCTTGCTGATGCACGGTTACTCTTCTCTCTTAATGAGCCAGTTACCAATGTTACCTAAATGGGGCTTGTTGGTTTGAAGTTTACGTGAACTAGAAATTACTGATAAAGCGGAAGAAAGGCTCAAACTGCCTGAGCAGAGTAAGAATACAAACTGGAAGAGGCGCATACGTGCAGGCTGATAGCCCTTGGGGCAATTCAAGTGGAAGCACCACTCACTGTTGGATTGTCCCTTTAGGCACTCCAGGGGTTGACTGAGTCACAACAATTGCTGTTTTTCTCCATGTTATCCAATCTTACACTTGTTAGTGTGGCCATATGCCTCCTAGGGAAACGGCTCATAGACATTCACTTAGGGAAACATTTGCGAACCCACATCACATTTTCTTTCTTGAACAAGTTGTAGATGCATCTGGTAAGGCGCATTTGTGACATCTCTCAAAACCGACTGGTCTTTCAGTGTAGCAATTATTCCTGTTTTTGACCTTAAAAAATGATCAAGGTGGTATTTCTGCACACAGGCATGGATGCCGAGGACTGATTAGATGGATTTTGCTGCCATCTAGTGGCAAAGGTAAGGTATTGTTAGATAAACTCAAAGACGAGAATATTTACGTATTCTCGTATATTGCATACAAAACCTTTTATTAAACGGTGCTTCTCTTAAGTACCAGAACACATTTTGATATGAGGTAAATGCAGTAGAAAATATCCACAAACGTGACACTCACCTGTGAGGATCGTCTGGAAAGCCAGCTCCACATTAGACGAGTCTAACGCTGACGTTTCCAGGAAAGACAAGCCGTGCTTCTCTGGAAAACAAACATGTACAAAAGACCAATTAGTGTTAAAGGCCAACACCATTCTAGCTTCAACATCGTCACTGAGCTGAGGTTTATTTTACTGGGACTGATTTTTTCCCCTGCATTATGTGCTCACTACAGGGCCTCTGCAGTTCTTTCAGCCACTTCCTGTTTGACGGCTCACGTCGTAGTTTGATGTTTTTGATTAAATTTATTAGTTGACGAATATTAATTAACTATTTTGATAACCGTTTATCCAACATTTGGTGATACATAGAATATGTCAGATAAATTCTGTAACTGTAATCCAGCTCGTCTATGACACAAATCTGTTTTCTGTGCGTGAGCACACGGTACATTCAGTCCTTTCCAAGTCTTCTTCCAGTTTTCCTTCCAGTTAAGAACAGAGCACTGACTGTTAAAACTCTCACAGCAACAATCACACTCTTTACGTGACTACAGACAGGAACAGGATTAGTGTCTTCAGTGAAAGCAGCAACACAGGTTAAAAAAAAAAATTCATCAAGTTCAAGTTCAGAAGTAAAGAAACCTCCAGCTGCTGAAAACCAATCAGCATGTCAAAAGCAAACAGAAGCCTTTACATTTTCAGTGTTAACAAATCCTTTTTGTGTTCTTTCATTAAAGTACTTAAACACATCCAAGTAAAAGAATTTACAGCATCAGAAGCATTGCAGACATGGGCAAAAACAAACGTGTGCACTGAAAGGCAGAGCGGGTTTAAAAAAAAAAGAAAAAAAAGAAAACACAAACAGTGTAAACAGAACTGAAATAAAACCTTTGACAGATGTAAACATATTAACCGTCAGGAACACAGACGGCATGTTGAAAAGTACTTAAGGACCCAATTAAAGCAGCTAGAGATCACTTCATCCCATGCATTCATTATCGCAGCTTTAACCTGATAATAATCTAATGAGGCCGTGTCCTAGAACCTCACAAATCAATACAGCACACATGCTCTGTGCACACAAGGTGTAGCATTTCCCCACACAAACACTTCACTAGTGCAGCCTGCCATTTATTAATGACCTCCTAGAAATACTGGAAATTTATTTTTAGCAGCATTATTCAATTACTAGTGGACAAACCTCTCACTCTTATTTTGAAAGTGCAGACACCTGAAGAGACATAGCTCACTGACCAGATGACTGTTGGAAGTGATGGATATCATTGAGCTGCTTTCTGAGTAAAGTGCCAACAATGCAGATTCTCCTCAACTTTACATTAGAAAAAATATATTTAAACCCTGCTACAAAACACTTTTACCCCCTATGGACAGTCCCCTTCATAACAACTATATGATGGGGGAACTTAGGTGGAGTTACCACCTAGACTGACAGGTGTCCTGACACATGGAGCTGAAGCTGATCTGCATCTGTGAACATCCTGTGGATTTCAGCTGGTTCTCGTGTTTTAAGTATCCTGGAAAATATTTACAGATGACTTCTGCAAACAGAATCTGGGAGAAACACTGCAGCGCTGTTACAGTTACGTTACCTGCAAAGGCCTTGGCCTCGTCCGTGGGCACCGCTCTCAGGTGGCGAAGATCGCTCTTGTTACCCACTAGCATGATAACTATGTTACTGTCTGCGTGGTCCTGCAGCTCCTTCAGCCAGCGCTCTGCGTTTTCGTACGTCAGGTGCTTGGCAATGTCATAAACCAACAGAGCTCCGACGGCTCCACGGTAGTACCTGGACAACGTGAGATCAGACAAACAAGTTAGAAACTCAGGACGCGACTCGCTGTCGCAGCAGCCTGTAGCTATCAGGATTCACTGTGTGTGTCACACTGACTCAGCCAGCTCTGAACAAAGAAATAAGCTGTGAAGCTACAGCGACTGCACACAAAGCCCATAATGCAAATGAGCACTGACTTCTTGTTTTAAAAGACTCAGTGCGCTCGATTCCTCACAGCCTGTGGGGTCTTCACAAAGTTCATGCTGGTAAAGAGCGCAGCATCAAGGAAGATAACTTTAAAAAACCCCACTAGGAACAGAGATGACGAGCTACAGGCTTCCTGTCTGAAGGCAAACAAAGGTACATTTTGGAGTTTTAATTACTTCTGATAATCACTTTCTAGCCATTTTAAAATTGAGAAACGGACTAAACAGAATTCATGGATGGCCCTGATAACACACTCGTAATGCAGTCCAGTGTCATGCAGCTGTAGATGATGGTTTCGAGAAAAAAAGTTCAGTCACAAGTTAAAACTTTTAACGTTTGTATTCTAGAGCCCAGCCCTGCATTTCTAATGAGGCAAGAAACACTCTTGTCACCATCTCTTTACGAATGTTCAGGATTTTGAGAATGTTATTAAAAAAAAGAAAAAAAGTGGGGCACTAAAGTTAAACCTACTTACTCACCACTTTACTTTATATATTTGGGTTCAATGTCCTTCCATGGGCTCAACCGCTGCTATATTCTTATTTAAAAGGCTATTCTTGATCTGCTCCCGTCTCTCTTACTCCCCTACAGCCATCAAAGTATGAGAAGTTGTGATGTTTGGTCCCAAGAATTATTCACTCTGTCTTTACAGACTTTGAGCTCTGTAGCTTGTAATTTAGAGAAAAGAAAAAAAAACTGAAAGTAGCAGTAAAATTAAATAAATCTTAGGGAACTACTACAGATTCGGTGCATCACGCTTTCTTGTGCACATGCATTTGTGTGTGCACTCATGTGTATAATCTCTTTGTCTGACTTTGTGCGTCTAGGACACACCCTGCATCAAACCCAAAATATTAAGGCACACCTGTAGTAACATCTGCCCAAAATAGCCTTCACATCACCTGACATGCTCTCAGATTATCATAACACAAAAGCACTTTTTAAAGCCAAGTTGCAGCATCTGGACAAAGCATGAACATGCGATTGTTTCTGGACTGCTGCAGTTATTCAGCGAGGTTTTCCACACTCCTGTACCGCGCACCTCGTCTCTGTCGCCTTCTCAGATACTTCAAATCTCCTAAATGGTTTTCTGCTTCTGATTCAGATCCAACGCTCTTAAATTAGACAAGTTTCCCTCAGAAGAGCCGCTTTGTTTCCCAGTGCCTATTTAGGTTCCTACTATTCAGCAACTGGTAAGCAAAAATCATTGTTCAAGGGTATAAGATTCTGCCTCTGTATGGGAAACAAGTGCATACACAGTACCAATAAAATAAATCAACCCTTCAGTTATAATGTTTTGTGCAGTTGTTTATTGCAATAATAAACTGCAGGTGTCACAAAATGCTACAGCACATTTAGACTCGTCTCAGGACACACCCTTTGGGAGACACTGGTCTAAGTAACCACTTGATTAGACAGAGACACTTGCTGTGAAGAGATCATGTTTTCCTAGTTAAAAGGAAGGAAACATTTAAAAAAGCCTTTTTCTTTCCTGTGCCACTTAATTCTATATGATTCTTCTAACTGATGCATGTGGACCTGTGTGTGTACAGGTAAAAAGAAAAAGGTTTTTACTTGTGTGAAGTGTGCATCTCTGCATGTGTGTGTGATGAACTCACGCTGAAGTGATAGCCCGGTATCGCTCCTGTCCAGCTGTGTCCCAAATCTGAGCCTTTACGGTCTTTCCCTCTACTTGGATGCTACGTGTGGCAAACTCCACACCAATGGTGCTCTTGCTCTCCAGGTTGAACTCATTTCGGGTGAAGCGGGACAGCAGGTTACTCTTCCCTACGCCCGAATCTCCAATCAGCACCACTGCAGGGAAATAAAGAACAAGAGGAACAGTCAGCAGAGTCACAACGTGTACTGTTAAGTCTGCCTGCAGGGGGTTGTTTGTGCTCGTCTTAATGCTACAGTAAAAAAATGCATAAGGAAAATAAACTACACTACTCTATAAGTGGATATTAGGTGGGCGTGTTTTAGCACCACAGCTCACTTTACAGCTGCAGCTGGAAAAGCAAAAGTTCAGAAGGCCAACAGTCCATTATGCCATAAAGACGTTAAACTGAACAAGATGGAGTGATTCTTTTTCATTTCTTAATTACATTTGATCCTCATTTCTGTTAGATGGCCTTCCTCGCCAGTGACGCACATGTGTGGCTCCCAGGCAAAGCACAGCAGAAACTCAGGGGACTCCCACTGAGTACACAAAATATCAGAACCACCTGCTCTTTTCAGGAAATACACGCAGGCTGAGCACAGAAATCCAGGTGAAACCGCTGACGTGCACTCATCAAATACACGTCAGGCACAGCAGCATTAGACTGAAGGGCAGAAGAACACTTTTAAACATACAGAGCTGAAACATGCGTTACAGCACACATGTGTAGCATTCACTGCATCAGTAAGCTGTCCCGATCGTCTTTAATAGTATTATTGCAAAGTAAACGTTTAGACATAAGAGATGTAGAACAAATTTTGGTGGCTGGTGCATCCTAAATAGATGAACAAGAAGATGAGTACATAACAACAGAAGTTAAACTGACAATTACAACACATAACAAAAGCAAAGAAATGAGCCACTTAAGACAAGAAAGTAGGTTTTCTGTCCTTTACCTTCCCCTCTGTGTCTCTGAGCCTTGAAGACGGTGCAATAATATCCCAAATAAACTAATGGACACAGCGTGAACACTACAAAACCCAAACATTGACAAATCAAATCTGTGCCAAACAATCAGAATGAAAACGTGAAGAAAGAGACCTCTTCACTGAGCCACTACAAAACTTATGACTGAAAATATGAAAATCTTCATACTAATATACAAGATAAGATCAGAGTCAAAGGAAACATTTACGATATATGATTTGATGTTTCAATTTCATGGCTCTGTTTCTTTTTAAAGGTAAAGTGTATTTTTGGCGAATGGCTTCTTGAGGCCCACCTGCAGTACCTTCACTGCCCGTACGTTGGGAATCGCTGCTCAAGTCAAACATTATAAACTACAGTTAAAGCAAAACTGTCAACAGTTGAACCTAAAGAGTTAAATCTTAAAGTCAGCTGAACACCTTTCCAACATTCATTCATCTCCTCTTGTCTTTTTCAAGGTGAAGCTGAAAGTGAAGCTTTCCTCCGTGTCTGTGCTGTAGAGGTGAAAGCAGAGACGGGAGCGCTTGCAGATGATCTATCAGAATTTCCCACAGTGGTCCTTTCTCACATGCCGCACACATCAGTAGACAGTAGGGTGTGCAGAAGGCACCACACATGATGCTGACTTGCTATATGATAACTGCACCACAGTATCTGCTCTACTACTCGCACATCTGAGACTTTGTACTAGCGAGCTGGCAGGTTATAGAGTGGTTAATGTCAGATCTAGCACATTCTTATGCATCGGTCTCTGGTGATATCTAGAAAAGTTCAGAAGTGGTGCAGTGCAGGTGTGAAAACTGCTTTTAACTTCAATGTCTCGTTGGAGAAAATTAGGAACTGAAAACAAGCGAGTCTCAGGTGGAGTCTTAATGATGTGTTTACACCAAACAAGAACACGAACGGAGGCAAACCAACAAAAGTTTAAAAAAAATGCTTCATGCTGCACAGGAAAGACAAAAAAATTATCAAAATTGTAGCAGATGTTGGTGAAAAGTGAAAGTCTACTGTAACTCCACTCCAGCTACTGGCAGTACTCTCCTCCTCCTCTTGTTGGCTGTTACGGGTAAATATTTGATCGTCTCCAAAAACCCTCCAGTGACTGTACTTGTGTGAATAACACAAGGCTTCATGTTTGGTGTGAACACACCATTCGGGACACCCTCTCTGTGACATCATGAAGATTGAAGAGTGTTAAAAACAAAAACAAAAAAAACTGAGAAACTGAGCGTTTTGAAGCCCGAGTCTTTGGCTCACAAGGATTACTGACTTACAGTTTTCAGACACGTGACAGAAAATAAAGAAAAGCATATTAGATCAACTTTCCCACTAAACAGGGTTTCATTTATACTTAAAAAAAAGTGGAACCAGGATGTTTGTTTGTTTGTCACTTCCACATTTGTCAGGTGCGTCACTCTGTCAAAAGGAACCTACCACCCCAGCTCGCCACTCCTACTCTTAGGTAACAGGAACTTGTTTGGAAAGTTCAAACTGCAATAACCAATCAACCGCTGCATCTGCACTCGCATTTAAGCAATGCTGTTCTTTCAAAAATGAAACCGTGTATTCAAGTTTTACCAGCACGTGACAGGCAGAAGTAGAAACAGCTCCATGTTTTCCTGCCTGAGTTAGATACTCGGGAATAATGACAATTTCAGAAGTACACAAGGACTATGCATCAGAACAGTGCGGGCATCCAAATAAAAAAAAATTAAAAAAAAGATGACGGTGTTACTCCATTTTGTCTTGCACAAAGGATCTTGGGCGGAGGACAAGAAATCATTATGCAACCTTTTCAAGGCCTCTCTCTGCTAACAGACAGGTAATTCCATGGCTGCGTTACACACCCATTCACTCACCTATTGTTGAGCTCAAATTCCTCCAAAAAAAGATATGACAGCCGTCTATTATACTGTACAATCCTGCACCCAGTACATGTGGGAGTGAAGAACGAAGCTAAAATAATACTGAGAACCCGAGTCTGTCTGTTCAGAGACATTAATGAATGTAATGATATCCCTTCGAGCGCCAATACACAGAATAAAATGACTATTATTAGGATTGCCAGGCTTGTTCTTGCCATAAAATGATAGTATTAAAAATACTTTTCTTTTTTGTTGTTGTTGTATTTTTTTTTTTAAACAGAAGTTAATTTATTGTTTTTAAATGCCTGGAAATATGAAAGAAAGGCCTACATTTATGATAACAGACCCCAAACTTAACCTTACATAAGTGAACTAGTCCTGCTTAGATTATCATACACGAAGTTAATGTAGTGTTTAATGCTGAAGGCCAGCAGGATAATTGCTTTTTTCATCAGTATTTTTAAGAAATCAGTGGATGAGATAAGAAAAAGAGAGAATACATATGAAACGTGAACATGAGGTGAAGATGTGAAGTAGCACGAGGTGCAAAGAAAACCCCAGAATTCAGACTCATACGTGTCAAAATGTCTGTGAAAGGATGAGGTGCAGCAGGACAGCAGGACGACTTCCTGTGCCGATGTCTCCGTCAGTATGACAATGCTCATGTGACTCACTGCGAGCTCACCCAACCTGACTCACGCTGTCCAGCAGCAAGGTGCAACAGGAGCTTGTAAGGGGAAGAAGAAAAGAAAGCAGTGCAGTAAAAACCCTTCCCTGGTTTAAGTGGCGGCTGATAAACTTATCAGTGTTCCCACACTGCTGCTCATTATTCAGATAAATTTGGTCACCAAAAACCACGGCTACTCTGAGGAGGGTGAGTGAGCCCGCAAGTCTTTGCTTCCTCGTCCTTGACGAGGAGTTTCTCTGAGGCCCACTCGTGCAGGTATTTCCAGTTCGACAACACGTGCATGGTTGGTCTTCTATATTTAAATAAGCCTGCGAGTGCGTCGTTTATCACGGGCGATGACAAGACAACTTTAAACAATTGGTTCCAGTTACAATGCATTTGGCACTTTGGTGACACGATCTACGAAAGTGTATAAGCTTACAGTTTTATAAGCTGCGAGTACTTTTAACTCTTCACGCCTTTTAACAGCTCTGCTGGCATTTAAAGCAAGAAATCAAATCTAAAAATGTGACATTTTGCTTTGTATGATGTGCCAGCAAACATGAACGTTTGTCCCATCCTCAAGTATCAATGTTTGTATTGATTTCTTTGTTACGGCCTTGGTGCCTTTCAGGCAGACAACTTCTAAGGTTATTTAATTTGAAGAAATATATGTTTAAAATCCTATGAACAGCAGCATAAGCACACATGCAGGAAGTGAAGGCCATGCCAATAAAACAGGGGTCATATTTCCTCCTCTTCCTAGAGGTTGGCGGACATTTTGTGCCAATATATACACATATATATGAAAATAAGGATGTGTTGTTAATCTGTTTTTAATCAAGTCTGTCAGACATCTGCAGAGCAGTGACATACACTTTAAATATTATCTGTACACCTGCAGGAAATACAGGATCAGCATTTCCTGCTCATCCTTGGTGGGGTGGGTAGACATTTTGTTCCAATATACAAAACTAAATTGTACTCTTTGAAAATGAAACTGTCTTGTCTGTGTCAGTCATGTCCTCTGTGCCTAATTAAGGCTTTCAGAAGTCGGACAGAGCAAAACAAATACAACAAATTAAGCAAAGACTTGTAATTTCAAGGTATCCAGGGAGGAACCAGAGCATATTAGCAACTTTTAGTGATCACAGAAAGGGTGTGATTGTCACAGAAAGCGGTTTGGTGAGATTTTCCGAAACTTTGTGTACATTCAGACTCAAGTATTCAGCCCTGACTCTAAGAGACCTCCGAGCCACATCGTACGATCCCCCTGTTGACCAACGCCGCATCCCAAGACGATTGCATCATAGGCCTGCAAGATGATGACTCCCCGGCAGATGCTGCTTAACGCCATACATGAGAGCTCTGAGCTGCCTCCCATTCTTCCAATACCACGGCTACGAGTGAGGCTATAAGCCCACTTCATAACTTGGGTTATAACTAAAAGCACTCGAAGTTACAGGTCGATTCAGGTGCCGTCGAGTCGACGTGTGGCTTGCGTCTCCTTTCACCTTGTTGTTAGGCACGCCGCTCGGCATCAAATGACAGCCGCTCACAGGTGACGCGAAAACAGAGCCAGGAGGCTACAGGTTAGCGGCCGCTTACCTTTGAAGAGGTAGTCATACTCGTCTTCTCTGTTGGTCATAGTGTCTCCTCTGCTGTTTTACTCGAAGTCGAACAAACTTCTGGCGTATTCACTTTTACTTCGACAGCGACCCAGCACCCGCTCACGACTCCGACCTCGCGCGACCAGCGATTAGTTGTCACTCCGACGACAGCGAGGCTCGATTCGTGTCACACATGAATAGCTGCGAGCACAACTCCGAGCTCGGAAAGTTTCGCCTCCTCTTCCTCACTCTCTGTCACTTGCCATAACCGAAGCTGTGACGTCACGTCGAGTCATCAGTCCCGCCCCCCGCTCTCTCCCAATGGTCAATAGCTGCTCGACACCTGTCACGGCCGTTGATGTGATTGGTCCGCTGTGCTGTCGTTCACGATTTAGTTGCCGGTCGTTAACTGGGATGACGTCTGCAGCCCCAAGCCTCAACAGGTAATACCGAGCCCCAGACAAAGGTAACTTTTAAGCAGGCACTGACAGTTGAAGTTTTAGCCTGCAAAAATAACCTTTCCCCCAATAGGTATTTAAAATGTTAGTTTAAATAACCAAATCCAGTTCAGTTAAATCCTGTTTTATTTACATCAGCATCTGTCTTCTCAAGATGCCTGTATATTGTAAGGTTAAAATGCTATGATACTACAGAAAGAGTTCTAACAGTCATATAATCCCCTATGAGCATTCACCTGGCAATGGTGGGAAGGAAGAAGTCCCTTTTAACAGGAAGAAACCTCCAGCAGAACCAGGCTGAGGGAGGGGCAGCTATCTGGGTTGGTTGATGAGTGAGAAGAAATGAAGGGGGAGCATGGAGAAAGGTTATTACAGTTCACTAAAACACCTGCAACATACACCATGGCATTATGAAATCTTAAGCCTCTATTCCACTTGACTCTGCTTGATTTCAATCGTTTTCCCATTACCAACTCAATCTGTGTGGGGTCATTTGTATGTGACAAAAAACACAACAATGTAGGATGTGGAGGTGATGCTCAGTCTATGGCTTTTTTATTGGTTTTTGTGCAACCATTTCCCTTGTTTGTAGGGTCAAAAATGATGGTTTGGACTTGTGTGAAAGAGTCGGTCTCATGACTCATTCAACAACGACACTGACTGGCCTATCGGAGGCGTGCAGTCTGTAGACGTAACATTTTCGGACTCAGGTTGCTTGGAACCCAAGCCAAGTAGGTGCTAAAAGTCTGTGGTACCAGGTACTAACTCTTAATAAAAAAAATTTTATATATGGAAGATAATCAAGCCTCATGTTTCAGAGATCCAGTCAGGTACAGCCTTTTGGTTGCAAATATTGCAATTTGTTCTCTGTATAAGTTAGTTGAAAGCTTTACTTGTTAAATACAAATCGACAGATACCTTATATGGTATCATTATTGATAAAACTACAGAAAAGTAACTAAAATAATCTCCAGCTGCAATATTAACATGATATGCTGCATACATTAATCAGTACTTGTGATTAGGTACTATATATCATTCTGCATAATGAAAATTTTTACTGTATGTATGGAGTTTTTGATGCTAAAATGTTCACACAATTAGGCTATTCAAGTAGAATCATGACTTTTCTACTTATTCTCAAGTTTTTATGGTCTTTAAAAATACATTATTTTGCTACTTTGAAAAATGGTTAGTCAATAGACAAAAATATTTTAACTCTCTTTTTTCATGTAATTCCTTATATATTAGGGTATGGGGCTACTCATAAGACTGAAAGTCACATTTTAAATCTATTTCTACTCAAATATCCTGATTTTATGATGGCCCGTCAAACCCCTAATCTAACAAAGCTCAATCCACTTGCATGTGTAAGATATAAAGATTTGCTCCACATTTATTTTCTGTATAAACTTCAGTGCCAAAAGAGACTTGATAATAATAAACAGACCACATAGCCTAAGCACATTAACCACCAGTTAAAGAATGAAACACTCAGATTGAGAAAGCTTATGAAATTCCGCAGTGTACTAATCAACAATATGTTCAGATAAGATTTCACTGCATTGTTTTTTATTCATACTGTTTCAACAATGTGGTCAGAGACATGAATCCACACATTAACAGCACAGATCAGCTGATACTCGGTGGTTGATAAGGAGTCATTGCTGGTTCAGCTCATTGTTTATCAGGCAATCCCCTACCTTCCCATACAACAGCTGATCTGGAAAGAAATCACCTTTTAATCTCCATGCATCATCATCTGACCATCATTGATTGGGCCAGTTAATTATCTGCACCCAGTGAGAGGAAAGACGATGTCACGGTTGAAAAGGTTGCCCTGACCTGCTCTGCTAGACGGACGTGCTGCTGTGCATCTAAAATTCATTTGAGTTTTTCCCCCCAGAACTTTTTACATGTGTTAGTGTCTTCAAATGTGTTGAAGTTTCTGAAATTTTCAGACCTCATTACAGATTTCCTCAGAGGTTATGACCCTTGGTGCGGCTAAGCATTTCATGTGGAGCAATGAGCAAGTCCGAGTCGGACACAGACTTCAGCCAAATGTTTTAGTACTCTAGCTCACAGAGTTTCCAAGAGAGCTGAGCTCACTACAAGGAATGATCTCACTTTACTGGAGTGTGCTTCTGTGATTTAAAAACTACTGTTTTATTGGGAAATTATAAATGTTACTAATGCTTTTGCAAGTGGCAACCTTTAGATTCAATGACTGCAGTTCCTCTGTGTTCAAAAGCAGGTCAGCCCCCACAGTCTCATCAGTTATTCCTGTTAAACAGCATTAAAACTCTTGTTGACAGAGCGGTACAAGAAGGAGTCAGGGTCTCTGTGGATACTTTGCACCTTAAAATGCAAGGTCCACAACTAGTGGGTGACATCACAGTGGCTCCATTCATCTTATTTTAAATTTTTTTTATTTCTTCTTCTTTTTTTTTACAATGATAAATAAAAAGTAAGTGTTTAAATCCTCTGGCTGGCCTTTCTGTTCTGAGGTTCTCTCCAGGTAGTCCAGCTTTCTCCCACAGCCCAAAGACATGCCTATTCTGTAAACTGATGATGGTAAAGTGACTGTAGGTGTTAATGGTGTCTGCCTCTGTGCTACTCCTGTAATAGACTTGTGACCTGTCCAGGATGTACCCTGACTCATGCCTGGTTGGAATAAGCTCCATCGCCCTGGCAAAGCTGAATTGGATAGTCACAATATAGTCTGAAGACGTTAAGGAAAACCACAGATGTTACAAACATTTACAAAAATTTGATGTGGCTCAGCATTTAAACAGTGAAGTCAATATGGAGGGTCCTTAAACCTGCATTCTGTCTAATGGCCAGCAGAAGGCAACTCCTCTGGTTAGAAAACCTTTATAAGAAAATAGTCCTGCTGCTCACTTGGGTTATTAGTTCAACCTTAAACATTTCTGTGATGCTTTTATGGTCTCAGTCTCGAGCTGAAGTTGAAATTAAACTGAAAACAATGTAAATGTGCTTTCTGTAAATTATTGTCATTTGCTGATTTACATATACGGTAAAGCCCTCAGAGCTGCTCACTCATTGTTTCCAGAGCTTAGAGCTTCAGTGGACACATTTTTAGGTGCACCTTGTGAGTATTAGCTTGGACTGCCTCGGTGCGGCAGAGATTCATCAAGGTACTGCAAACATTTCTCAGATTTTGATCCATATTGACATGATAACATCAAGAGATTTGTCAGCTCCACAGCAGTGATGTTAATCTCCCATTCCTCTGTGGAGGGATTTGGGTACAGTGAATTCCTTTAGTGTTCACGTAACCAGTTTGAGATGGTTTGAGCTGTGTGTCATGGCAGGTTATCTTGCTGGAAGCAGACATCAGAAGATGGGTGCACAAAACCCACAAAGGGACAGACACAAAAATACACAGTGGGTAATTTGTCTCCATTTATTTCTTAACAGATATGTAATCAGTCTCATCATAGATAACCAGCTGGAGCACACGCTCAGCAGTGACAGCAACACTCACAATGAATACAAACATTTCCACCAATCAAGCTGCTGATTATAAGAAAAAACATTGAAACATGCGTCCTCATATTTTAGACATCATACACACTATGATGTGTTTTCAATTCCCTGAATGGATTATGAATAATCTGACAGGTAACACAATTTAGTTTCACCTTTGACCTTTGTTCAGTAGTGAAGAAGTAACTTAAAAGACTGCTGGTGGTTTCCAGCTCCATCTGTTCACATTTTCAACTGTCGTTTTAATGCATCTTACCACCATGCCGGCTCTACCACTCTTAAATCAGTCAATTCAAAGTTGCAGCATTCAAGCCAGAACCATTTATACTGGTGTCTGAGGTTGCCTCCAACAAATTCCAGCTTGGGGCAAAAGGAGGAGTTCCCCACCGTGACGCCCGAGTCCTGAAGGATGGTGGGGTCAGATGTTCTTGCAGCAGGACTTCTTCTCTGTGTCTTCTGCTTTAGGGCTGTTCAGGGTAACTGCACTCATGGGGCCTCGGACCACTTCCTTACTGCTTACCTTCTTGTGAATCTCTAATGGCATGAAATTGATATATATATGATGGCGCAGAAAGAATGAAAAAGTAGAAAAGTGGTTAACAAAATAAAACACAGTAATACCATGGTTCTGGGCCGCACAAAAGTATAGAAGGCTATGATTAGAAATTTACTAATAACTGGCACGTCCACCATGATTTTCTATGCTATGTAATAAGCAGCGCTCAAACCTTTCAAAAATGTGGCTCCACCACTGTGCTTGACAGTTGGTCGGAGGTGTTTGTGCTCATATATTGAGTTTGATTTGGGTCGTCTGTCCAAAGCACATTGATCCAGAAAATGTGTGGTTTGTCCAGATGCAAGAGAAGAGGCTTTCTTTTGATTACTATTCCAAACAAGACACACTTATTCACTCTTGTTCTAATTGTACTGTCATGAACTTTAACCTTTAACATGCTAACTGAGGCCTGTAGTCTCAGAGGTAGCTTTTGGTCCTTTGTGGTTTCTCTTAGCATTGCATGATCTGATCTTGGGGTGAATTTGATGAGACCTATCCTCCTGGGATATCTGGTAACTGCCTTGAATTATTTCCACTGCACAATGATGGACTTTAAATTGTTTGTAAACGGGTTTATAGCCCTTCTCAGGAGTTGCTTCTCCAAAATGTCTTTCCTCCATGGCAACTGAATGCTCCAGGCCTGCGAGCCTTTTATACAGGTGCTCACACTCGCCGATGATCAGCTGATAGCTGACAGCTGAAGTGCATTTGAGTAGCAACAACCTCTTAATTCCTATAAAAGCAGTACGGGTTAAGTTTTGTCAGTTCTGCTTATATTTACACTTTTGTCGTATAATGCTATCATTGTTCTTCACTGGCTTTTGTTTACTGTGTCTCTTTTCTTCTAATTGGGATCATTTTCATCCTTTTTTTATTGTATATTTAATGTATTCTTTTAGATTATTTAATCCCTTACCTTCCTGCTTTTCTTTTTCTTTATTAAATTTTTATTGTTACGTTTGTCTTCTGTAAAACATTTGCCTGTGAAAAGCATGATATAAATAGATATCACTGGATTTCCTGCTGTTTCTGGAACATATTCTATATTGGAAAGAGGAACTGACCACAGGAGTGGAAAAATTGGTAAGAGTAAGGGTAACAGATGCATAATTTATAGTAAATATTCACAAAATGTAGGAAAAGGAAAGGCAAGGAGAAATGGCATTTATTTATATCAGCAATATAAAAACACATGAAGCATGTGTAAACATAAATAAATATATATATTACCTGCTAAGACAGTGGTAAATGCTGCTTCTACATTTGTAGAATCCAAGGCTGAGGTTTCCAGGAAGAAAAGGCCTTTCTTCTCTGTATTAATAATGATACAAACATTCATGATTAAATTCACATCTGTGCTTATTTTATTTTTCACTTTTATCAAATTGTGTCTCTAGTTTTAACATTGGGGTGTTTGAAATGCGCTCTGTAATAACATTGCATACTCTAGCTTTAATCAAATAATAGGAAATTAGAGCCACAAAGAATGATTGAACAGGAATTTGACTTGATTTCATAGACACAGTAATAGTCTCCATAATTATCAGAAATTAAATTCTGCTGCAGTCCTGGATGTGAATAAAGCAAGCACAAAAGTGAAAACATAATCATTTTTCACAAAAGTTGATAACATTTCAAAAACATCAAAGATGTTTTGCTTTGGAAATGAAATGCAGGCGCAACATTTTTGAGTAACATTTCTTAGTCTTTATAATTCTCTGACATACGTCTTGGGGTTTGAAGCTGCATTTGAACATCATTATATGTTGGAAACATAGAATTTCACTCTGTATCAACATGTTCTTCTTTAAAATCTCAATCTCCTCTTCTTGCAAAAATCATATTTTTGCTTTTAGTTGTTGCTAAAAACAGGAAACATGCAGCTGACAGGTTCTGTGAAATCACAGAGATCCTTTCTGTACCTTTTCTCTCAAGTGAAATGCTGTTCTCAGTTTTGTTGGGGCAACACAAAAAATTCCCATTAACGGTAAATAGAACAGAACACATGCACTAATTTCTAGGTTTAGCACTTGTTGACTTTGTACCTGCAAAGTCTTTGGCCTCCTCATTAGGCACTGATCTCTCTGACTCCAGGTCAGTCTTGTTGCCTACCAGCATTACCACAATGTGGGGGTCAGCATGTTCATAAAGCTCCTTTAGCCAGCGCTCCACACTCTCGTAGGTGAGGTGTTTGGTGATGTCATAGACCAGCAGGGCTCCAACAGCACCTCTGTAATACCTGTTAGGATGAGGCAGCCTTTACAGTTGCACACAGAAATCTTTACGCTTGAACTAAGCAGCTAAATGACAGCGATAATTATGAAGTGATTTAAAAAAAAAAATCAGATTAAAAATCATCAGAGTGACATCGTGTTCATAAGGAGGGAGTAGATGGACATATGTACTCAAGTGCTTATGGTATTAGTTTCAGCTGTCGCCAGTATGGAAGCATAATAGGCAGCTCCTGCCGCCGTCCATTGAAAAAAATTAATTAATGACTTCTGATTGCTCTGAAGTTACGAACCAGTCAATACTTCCCCAACAATCACAATTCTGCTCTCCTCTTCCAGCAGCATAATTAATTCCACTTTAATAGGTTTTAGCTGCTTGTTACAGCACAAATGGGAAATTCCATGGGAGTGAGAATTTGCATACTGGAATAAGTTGGCCAGTAATTACTCAAAAAGCCACGCTGTCAGAAAAGAGCTAATCCAGTGGTGTAGCATATCCTCAGATTTCCCCGTGTCTTAAAAATAAAACGGACATGGTTCTATTGTTTTAAAACCCGTTTCCACACTCTTAATCCTTCTAGTTTAATTAGGGAAGAAAAAAAATACTGAATCAGTTGGAAGAGAGAAGCACTGAGTGTTCAAAGGAACATCACTGTCCTAACAAGTGGATTTTAAATGTGCCAGTTGGAAAGAAAATGGAGACAAGAATGTGCTTGTGGTTTTTCAGGTAATGCGGGAGGTAACCGAGGATCAGCACCTGTCCTCGTGGCTGTTTTGGCTGATAACAGCACCGCCTTAAGATGTCGACATACAGGTTTGCTCAACAACTAAGCAGCAGGAAAACAGGCATGTGGACTGCAAAAGCATTGTGCGTGTCGGTTTGCAGGTGTGCATAAAAGTCACACATTTTTAAGATGCATTCTTAATGAAGAACACATATTAGTGACAAAAGAAGATTGCAATGTGAACCATTATTTTATACCCACCAGTTTAGATTAATAAACTTTATTTAAGACAAGAGTTGCACATACTGATTGTTGATTTTAACAAACACTGATTGCAGCAGAGTTTTCTGCATGTGCTAGCATTCAGATAGAATGGCAACCTGCCCTGACCTATGAAAACTGGAGTCTCTAGTTCCCCCTATCCCATATGGACTGATACAATGACCTAGATAAAATAGGGTCATGCAAGATGACATGACTAGGTTACAGCCTCCTAATGTGGACTTTGTAGGTCTATAAAATGGGACTGTTGTATGACAACACTGATGTTGACAGACACCTTGTGCATAATGGTGAGACTGTGGTGACAGCTGACAAGAAGGCATTATGTGACATCCTGGAAAAAGAATGTAATGATTTTTTTCTGGACTGTAGCGTTATTCATTAGTGAATTTAGCTGTTTCAGCCCAACTACGCTGGCCAAGTGGGAAGCAAACTGTCAATACAGATCATCTGAGGGAGTTGCCTTTGTGTCCTGTTAAGCACAGGATTTTTGTCACGCCTGCTCCTGCACAAGGACACAGTTGGTATGCGTAGTTGAGTAGAAAGAAAGTAGTTCCTACAGGAACCTGATCAAAATGACGTAAAGCAAACATGAAGCCAGGGGGTCGGAGTTGGCCTGGCACAGACTTCAATCCGGCACACTGGATGTTCATAAGTTGTGCAGATTTTCCTACTGATAAAGACTTCCCCTGTAGCCATTTAGGCTATGCCAAAGTAATTAAATATTAGAGAAACAATTAAAGAAAGTGCTTTTCACTATCTACTATAGAAATTTGTGATTTTTTTTACAACTCAACAGTTTAAAAAAGGACATTTTCTGTCAATTAACAAATGACAGAACATAACTTGTTCACAGTGAAGTTTTACTAACACGACATCTGCAGACTGGTTCTTGTTGACGTTGTATTTTGATAAGCAGGAATGAAAGTTCACATCCTGATTTGAACAATAACCCCTATTATGCATGTGCATTTTATAATTACAATATAATTACTGGGTAGTGAGCTACCATAACCTTCTGTAATTATTCTCATTTATTAGTGGGATATTAGTAGTATATACTCACGCAGATGTGATGGCCCGGTATCGCTCCAGCCCAGCAGTGTCCCAGATCTGAGCTTTGATGGTGAAGTTGTTGAGCAGCACTGTCCGTGTGCTGAACTCCACCCCGATGGTTGTGCGGCTGTCATGGTTAAATTCATTTTTGGTGAAGCGGGACAACAAATTGCTCTTTCCTACACCAGACTCTCCTATTAGAACCACTGCAGAGGACAGAGAGAAATTTTAATTAGACATTTCTTTTTTTGTTGAAAGCCTGCACTCAGCCATTGCAAAACTAACAAAGCCAATCCCCCGAGATCCACTTCATCCTTTACAACCATTTTTGTCTTATGCCTAGGTGTGTCTCCTGTAGTTGCTCCATAAATCCACAGTATTTGCTGTCTGACATTGGGCTAATTGCACAATCAGGAAATAACTTCATGGTGAAAGAGTTAATTATTTGAGGTAAAGCACGCAGAGGAAAGAATGCAGATAGAGGGCAAACAGAGTTAAACGCCTCTGCTTAGTTGTAGTTTGTGGGGTTTGAGTATATCTCAGTGTACACTGGACGAGAGGGTGGCTGTACAATCAGCTGCTTATTTGATTTATTAACAGCAGTAAATAAGTGTGACAGTTTATTTTTTCTTTCACAGTTTGGCTTTAGGCAGTGTTTTTATTTCTGAGTGAAGCTGTGCAGCACACAGATCCTAACCTTTTTCTGGGCTGTTCATTGTTCTTGGTGTGACTGATTAATATTTTTAAAATGTATTTTCTTTTAATGCGCTGCAGATTGTGTTTTTTTCTCCTTCATTTATAAATTCTGTGAAACACACGTTTCCCTCCTGGAAAACTGAAAGCCTTTGGGGTCTTTTTCTCTTTTCCACGAACAAGCCGTTGTTTTTGGAAATAAAACCATCTGCAAAGTTATTCCAAATCAGGTGGAACGAGTTCAACTGCTACTTCCTTTTTGCCAGAGCAACCTACCTACTGAGTAAACAGGAGAAGTAACACAGACACCCCCTGTGTACATGTCAGTGACTAATATTTGGGTTTCAGTTGTTAAGTAGCTGACTCAGAGAGAAAAAAGAGGCTTGGCTTAATTGACAAAGATAAAAAAGTATGACCACACAAAGAAAACAGAAAAAATGAGACCAGTGAATAACTGGATAAGATGAAGTTACATGTAACTGCTGTAGATTCAGTGAGCCAAGGTGTTATGACATCTTCAAAGCCATTAATTATGACATACTGTTTTTGATATTTGTTAACCCCATCTTGTTCCTAATCTCAGCTTCAGCTCATTATTAACGAGGAAATACAAGCCTGATGTCTATACTTCCTGCCCGGATGTGGCTCTAAAAAATGTAGTTTTTCTGTATCTTTATCTGTATTTATCTTTATCTAGATTAGTGTAAATAAATACTGAAGAGGCAAACAACTAGCCTGGCAATGTTGTCCCATAAAACTAAACCTACTCAGTGCATCAAATGTCATTTTGTAAAGAGTTTCTAAAGGTGTTTTAAGGGATAAATCAGTGAAATTTTAGATGTGGTAGTGAATAGATTTTTTGGATAGAGTCAGCTGGCAAGCAATTTCTATCCATGCACATTATAAAAAAACATCAATGCAAGAAGTTATTCAGTGGTTTAGTGAAACTTTTAAGTTTGAGGTGAGCTAAAAACCCTACCAATGACAGAGATGGTTTACCTGGGCAACCAGAGCCTGGACCGACCGCTATAGTGACCAGCCGTCCACAACAAAGAAATGCGTGATGTCGGGGTGTACACATGTCCAAGAATAAGAGGATTCTACAAAAGTATTATTTATTTATTACATAAATAACTAGTGAGTCTATGATGTCCCAGTGAATATTAAAGTAAAAGTTACATTTTAATAATGTTTTAAAATTACTGCGCAAATAAGTTCCATGGAGCTCTACACAGACAGCTGCTGAGTGGTAAGTCTGCCTTTGGAAACAGGGATGTGAAGTAAACTGGGACTGTTGTCCCAGGAGGGCCATACCAGTAAGCTTATACAAGTTCAATTTAATAAATTTGGGCAGAATTGAGTTCAGCTTAGTGGTGCAGCCCTCCACAGCAGTCCCAGGCTCTCATATGGCTCCTTGGAAACATTAATTCCCCACCCCCGTTCATCAGTCTAACTATTACAAACGTGAAGAGCTTATTTCTCCCTGCAACTGCATGGAACATTTAAATCAAGAATTCTCAAATAGCAAAAGATAAATTTTTTTGTGTATATGTGCAGTTACCGGGAAATCTAAAGTACTTAAAGATTTTTATCACGAGACTAAATTCAGCATTTGCCAGTTTAAACTCACATATGCTGAAAACTGTTATTTTTAGAGACAGACTCTCAGCAGGGTTGAAGATATTTAAAGTAAAGACGTGATCAGTTCTTCACCTTGATAGCAGTAAATTGTTGACTGCATGAACACGCTATTGGAGCTGTAGCAATGTTCCATTACCACGCTAAATGCTGAGAAAACAATCTCACCATAAGATCTAGTTCTTCGTAACTGTTCTTCATCATCAGGGTTGCCCATTAATGCAACGTGTTAATTTTCCACTTCCATCTGCTGAAAAAGCCGGTGTGATTTACAATGTCAGAGCAGTTACTAATTTAACTGTGGAGTGACACTTTTTTTTTAACTTATCTTCTTTTCTAAGTCTTGCGAAGGAACTTTGAACCTTGTCTAACATGGCCAACAGCTTTCAAAAATGTGAAAAAGAACTCCAACAAAACCAAACAACAACTGAGCAAAACTCCATCTGCTGTTTTGGATTTATTGAAAGCTGCAGAAAAGCAAATAAATTCTGGGAGATTGTTTTCTCCACACTGCTGTTTCCTTGAATCAACATCAGTCAGGGTTTGAAAATAATTTGTTTTCCTTTTTTTTAACTCTCTGAGCCACAGGACATAAAAAGTGCTATTTTCCGCACCTTAACACTGGCTGAGTCCCATAAAATCTAAAAAGACAAATAAGTAAGCTGTGCCTATGTTTGACCTGAAGTCTGAGGTCCTGCTGAAGAATATTTTAGGTTATTGTTCACCAAGATAAGTGCGCTGCTTTTGCTCCCCCCTTTTCTCCTTGTCTACTGAGTAACTTCTAATCAAACAATGCCTCATGTTTCCATAGCAACACAGGACAAGCGGCCTTCGAGCATGTGGCCAGTCTGGTTTGATCCTCAGGAGGCCAAAAGCTTAAATTTTCACTTTCTTTGCTTTACTTTGCTGTCATGACCTTCAGGCCTGGAAATGTAGTTGGTGTAATGTACACAGTTCTGCTGCAGGTTGAAACTAAACACCTTAACGGGTGAATGTAGGGTTCACTTACAGCAGTGGGAGGAGCTTGTGGTCTGCTGGTCATCCCCCAGGAAACACTTCATTTGGGGAATTTTGCTGAAGTTTTATACATCAGTTAGGACCTTTTACATGTTTATGGTGGAAAGGCTTCTTTTTGTTTGTTTCTTTCTTTAAGAAAAATAAAAATCAGGCGTGAAGCTCTCTGGCATTCTGTACCATTGTCATGTAATTATTCTCAGCTTTTCTATTTAATATTGTCCCTCCCGAGTTAGCACACATGTGGGTATGATTAACTCTTTGGTCCCTGTGAGAGCTGAGGCTTCTGTCTGATATCAGTTTTATTTTGTTTGAGCAGCAGCCTGTTTCAATATGCACGTAGAGCCAAACCTGCTGTCATTTCTAAACACCTGGACTTTATAGCTCAAATACGATTTTGCAGGATTTGTGTCCATGCTCAAAACTCTCTGCAGTTGCAAATGCTTTGGATGATTTTTATAAATCATTTACATTTCAACTGGCTTTAAATCTAAGGAGGACAGGCAACATTATCTTAAGATTAGTCAGCAAACTAGCAAAAACACTTCTGAACAAAGAGAAAAAACTATTGCATAACTTACTCTACTAACTACATTTTCCACAAAAGGTTCAGTAATAGCGCTTCCACCACCACATTATTTATTATATTTTATTAAGATGCCATGGTACACACCCTACAATGTTTCCTGTAACCCAAATATCATGTATACAGTGCATGTAGTGTTCTTTTCTTGTATATTGTTTTATTTACTTTTGCACCTTTGTAATCATAATTCTTAATTTTACTGGGGGACAAATGTGTGCGTGTCACCTCAACCCTGCCTTCAGATCTACAGTTATACTTAACAATACCAAAACCACATTAAATGTTCATAATGGCATCCTACATGTTCATTTTAAAGAGTCAATATTAGTATGTACATAAGCCTGCTAATTAATTTTAATATCTAATTACCAATTCAATTTTATTTAAATTTATACAGCAAAGCATTTTAGGCAAAATGAAGAGACAGGAACACCAAATTTGGCGCTATATAAATAAAACTGAATTGAATTGAACACTAATACAATACCTCCTTTTCCAAAAATCTGCTCAAACTGATTTCACTGATTAGTTTCTTTGAGCTATCGTTGGATGGATTGAGGCCTGCACACATGCTGAAAAAGGCCTCTAGTTTTGGTTTGGTAGATTTGGTTTCCTGGGAAGTTTGTTAACGTTTATCAGCCAGAGAAACATCCCTTCACTGTCAAGATCAATACTGCAATAACGAGTGTCCATTAGAAGCAAAACTTCCAGGGAAAAATGATTTTTAAAACCTCATTTTGGTGAGAGCTCTTTTCAGAAACACAAAAACTTGGTGGTGATGTGCTGCTCTCGCTCCTCGTGCATGCAGTAATTTGTCCTACAGCAGGATGCATGATGGTTTACAGTGTCTGGATGGTGACCACTGGTTGCACACTACTTATTATGAGGCACAGTTAGATACTTTTAGTGCACTATTTAGGGTATAATGATACTTGGTGAATATCTGAAGATACACCCACGTTTGCTAACACCTTAGGCCAATTAACCAATTGACTAACATGTCTTTGGACTTTGGCAGAAATCTGGGGAACCTGGAAAAATCTCAATACAGACCAGCAGGTTCACACCCAGATCACTGATGCAGTCAGGCGGCAGCACAAACCACCGTGCTACCCCTTTGTAAGAGTTACTATGAGTCACATTTGCATCTCATTGCCTGTAGGCCTTTTTCACAACAGATTATTTGTCTTGTCAAAGCAGGAAAAGCACAGGTATGGATTTCACTACACCAACAATGACCCCAGCTTCATTAAGTGTTTCAGTAAACTGGTCCAGTGAGCCAGCATTCACAGTGCTGAGGCTCTCCTTAAGCAGAAGACAGGAGTCATTAATGTGATGAATTCACTTGTGGCTGCGTGCTGATAAATTAAAATGTTTGCTGTGAAAACACTGTGGAAGGAGTAGCCAACACATGCCTGCATGCTTTGGTTACAATAAAGCCCCCTTTGTCCTGTGAAGTGTTTAAAGATTAAAGTCTTTATCATACCGACAGAGTTTTTGTGGCAAAGCTGTGTTGTGATTTTTAAGATTCTTTTTCGGTTGTTCTGATTTTATCTGGGAATATGGACACAGAGCGTTAGGACATACACCACAATGCTCTATAATCCACAATAATACCATTTGCTGGGTGAGTCTGTGTGTGATCCCAGTGCCTTTGGAGGCAAATGTAGACCTGAGGTAGGGGGTCGGTGTGTGGACAATGAATAGTTGCTGTAGCATCTAAATAAATAAAAAGCCTGCTATTATGACTTGTCCTGCCTATTATACTGAAGTACAAGGTGAAGTATATTTTGCACTGTAGTGTTCTGCAGTCGCGTCCATCTGGCCACAAAAAGCGTGGGCGTCTGCAGGGCTTCGTGTTCACTAGCTGATTCGGACTCTCACATTCATGGAAGTGGAAACTCACACTAGCATGACAGTACGTTTCAGACTGGTTTTTTTTTTCTTTTTTTGGATATGATGTCACAGAGAGTGGGTTGCTCTTTCTGGCTGTGGATGCAGGAGACCCACTGTGCTGTTCCACCCTCCTCCGAGAGGGGAGACGTTCAGAAAAAAATGTATTAAAGCTAAAACTGAGGGGCTGATCCAAGGCCCAAGCATGACTCATGCAAAGCTACTTTAATTCCAAGAATAAAGATGAGCTCATTAAGAGAAATTCAGCACCTTAAGCAGCAGGATATTAGTTTTTCCATTAATTGGGAGTCTGTGAAAGTAGACGGTATCAAAAGTTGGAATAAATGAAGTCAGTGTGTATGGAAATGACTTAAGCAAAAAAAAAGAGAAAAAGTTCTCTGCCCATAGCAACAGCCCCAACTTCCTGAATGTAAATTTTCAATGTAAATTTGAATCCACAGACTGTATATAAAAGATGGCTACAGGCATGGTGAGGTCACCCACTGGTTTTCCATTCTGCTTTTCCAAGCTTCTACATTAGCGCTTTGGTCTGGCTGTTAGTTGTCTTCATTATTATTAATATTATTATTATAGCCCCGGTTGTGTCCACTTGGTTGAAACGTGCTGGTCCTTAAATGCTACCATGTGGAAAAGCACGATAGAGCAAATACTTCCTCTGTTGTGCAGACTGAATTCTAAATAAAATTATTAAAATGTGCTATCAAAGCTAAAGCGGGTGATTTTTTTAATAACAGAAAATAATTTGTTTACAGTGAAGATTTACTAATGTGACATCTGCAGACTGGCTCTTGTTGACACTCTAGTTTGACAAGCAGGAATGAAAGTTCACATCCTGATTTAAACAATGGCCCCTATTATGCATGTCCGCCCACAGAAACAATATGCTGAAATGATGATATCACTACAGTACTGCTCGGCTTTGTTGTATTTCACCTGGAGCAAATATTTCAAACAGCTGACTGAGCTGCATCCAGAGACCTACTGTACGTGCACACTGTCGTGCATCACTGTGTACCGTTTATTACTGATCTGTGGCATTCTGTTGACACACAATCATGCATACTCCTCTGCTCTTGTTCCTGGAAACTGCCAAGTTAATCATAAACAAGGAAGTATAATTAGAGTCCAACTGGACATTACTGTGTGATACCTTTCTGACACTTTGGGAATATGCCTGGTGATTGACTAAAGCGTGCAGAAGGATATTTACTCACCCTTAAAGACAAAGTTGTAAGCCTCATCTGACCCCATGTTTTGTCCATTCAGTGTTGCCTCCTCCCAGTTTACAGCAGTCTGATCACAGGATGTAAGATGACACTGAGCAGAGACCAAAATCAGCTTGACTTCAGGGAAGAAACTGGCAGCAAAAAAGGTTTTAACACGAGTGGCAGTCAACAGCTTTCCTGACCTTCACATCCTTCCCCTCCCGTGTGAGTTAAGAGAAGGCTGACTTGTTTAAACAGGACATGTGGAGCGTATCCAGGTCGTTCTCCTGCAGCAGGCGGGGCCTGAGTCAGGAAAAGGCAGAGCAGCAGTGGAGGTGTGTCCAAATAATGGAGTCACTGCAGGGCAGGTTGGACAGGTGGGGCCAGTGGCAGGTACAGCAGAGGCGGACTCTCAAACGCCTCCTGGTGGAGGAGACGGCTCCAGGAAGCGAAACTGCCCTGAAACAGAGCTCACATGCTCCTTCAAAAAACCTTACCCTGCATCACCACACCTGTCACTGTACATCCTGTCCGGTCAAGCTCCTGGACAATAACAGACCAAAGTGCAGACAACAAACAGACTTTCTTTAAGTTAAAAACGAGTTTCTAAGATCAGTGTAAAAGGTTGGGCTCAGTTTTAGCTTTCAGTTTTCATCACAAATGTGTTTCTGAGAGGACAAATCAACGCACAGCTGCTTGTAGATAATGAGAAGTAATTAGTATTGAACACAACATCATCAACTCATTACTAAAAGAAATGTAATAGCCCAATATCACTCAGTATTTTCCTTAAATGGTACTTAATAGAAAAACAAAATACCGTACTTAAAGAAATGATGATACTCAGCCTGCGTATGCAGTAAAACGTCTTCCTCATTAAAGAGTTTTGTCTCCTTCGAGCAGCAAATAAATCAGTCGTCTGTTGAGAGTGATAACAGTAAATGGGAGGACGATGTGACTGCTGAGAGCACAGATATGATACCAGTGTATACAATTAAAATATTAAAATAATTGTAGGTCGCTAGAAAATAGTCACACGGAGTAAAAGAAACAAATGAAATCCCGATGTGTAAAAACCTGTTTAAAATGTATATTTAAAGAAAACAGATGGAGCCAAACAAAATAAGAGTATTAAACACATTCAAATTAAAGGGTTCAATAAGAAGTTAAAGTTGCTGAATGAACAGCTGTTTCTATGCGCTTCCATGAAAATACGCTGCCTGTGGCCTCACAGCACCGTGACCCTGAACTGCGTAAAACGATAGAGAGATACTGACAGCAGCCTGAGTAACGTGTCAGTGCTGCTGAGATTATTGGCACTTTATGGTACTTTAGTGTTTTCCTGAGTCACTTTACTTAAAGGTTTAATGTCTTACTTTTGTACTTCTGTAATTATCTCACTGCTTTTGTTTATTTCTGTTTGCGTGGTGTTTTGGACTCTGTGTTCTGAAAGCAAGCACTTCTTTGTGCATCAGCAAGCTTTATTAAAATGTTCTGTTCTTCTGCATTTGGTTCTTTTTAAAATATCTGATGATTCAGACGAACTGGAACGCCTTAAAAATGAAAATATAAGTTGAACAAATGTCATTCTTTCAGCAACATTTCAGTGTGATTTGTCATGTTTCAGTATCTGTGCATAAAGAACAAAAGCAGCCATTTACCCAGCGACTGACTGCTGGAACAATAAAGTAGTGAAACTTATGCTTTCTGGGTTCTTGTCGTAGATGCAAGCTTGCTACGTTACCCTTCCTGCCCCACGTTTCCATCATGTTTTCTTCTGTGGTGCCAGGAAATGAAGCAAGGCAGGGCGAGCCCCCGGCTCGTCAACGCTGCCTCTAAGAATTAGACATTAAAACTAATTCCAGGGATTCTGGGTCAAAATTTTAAAATGCATGTTCAGTTTTTTTCTTTTGGCATGTTATTTCCAGGTCGTGACAACATTTTTATTTTCTAAAGCCCTCTGTACATCACACTGTTAGTTTTAATATACATCTACACCTCCATCATTCCTCTCGGTCACGTCAGCGTAGAGAACAAAGATTGTGCAAATTTGAATGTACATTTCTTTTATTTAACACCTCTGAAATAATACAATCATTCTTAACTGCAGCTCAAGAAAGTTCAAAGTTTCCACACATATTTCTCTTTTCATGAGATTTGAGCTCCTGACAAGTTTCAAAATGCTCAAATTTCTGTGTAGCCTTGATCAGCATGCCTGAGCGAAAGCTGCAAATGAACAACTCGACTGTGGGAACGTTTGATAATGGAATCATTTCAGCAGACAAATTTAGCCAAATTTTGAAGGGAACGTATTCACAAGCGAGCGGAAAGAGTTACGCACCATACAAGCTGGTAATTTTTTAGTACAAACACACATAGATACATATATACACACGCACACACACAAAAGCTTGCCCGTTCATTGACATATATGCATTATGCATTTAGTGAACAAGCAGAGTGGCACAGTAGTCCATGAATGGATCACATGGATCACATGACATAAGCATCCAGAAGAGCGTGAGTCACATCTCGACTACGACGCTGCCACTTGAGTTAAAGGTTCCTCCAGATACTGGACCAGAGCTTCTGCCTACAATCACAACACACACAGCACAGTTATGTTTGGAATAAATACATATCTTTTCAGCATAACAAAGTATTATTATAAATAATCAATATAAATTCTACTTGCATAACAACCTTCTGATGTGAACAGGACAACCTGTATTTCGTTGTGACATGATATTTGACTCAATACATTAAATTTTAATTTTGATCAACATAAATGTTAAATGATGAGCGGGTGACATGTTTTATGATGCTTATAAATGTTAATCATTATCATTGAGAATGTGATTGAGACTAAATTTTAAATGTCTCTTGTGACATGTCATGAACTTGCAAGAAAATTTTGCTTTCTTGGAAGAAGAAAATTTAGTGATGTAGTATTTATTAATTAATTAATTAATTTTTATAAATCAGCTTGGTTGAATCTATCCACAATGGAAAACAAATGGAACAGAAAGCCTTGCCTTGTTCAGACATCTGTTATCTGTTACCCGGACGTCCTGAATACAATACGAGATTAGTCAGCCTCCGGAGGCTGTGTCAGCAGATTAGCTGACTGGGAAAAGTGGCTAAAGTTCTGACTAAGAAAAATTGGAAGCACATTCAAAAAGATGGACATAGTCTTAAAAAAACAAAAACAAAGCTCAGTCATACTGAACTCATTATAAGAGGCACTAGTTCACTGTTACCTCTGAGTCAGACTTTTGTTAAACTAAAAGCATGTTTTGCCAAATTACATCAAACTGCTGAACTTCCTTCATTAGCAGAAATCCTCTGCCTCCGTAAAAGAACTCTGAAGTAAAGCGGAGGTAAAATTAAAAACACAAAAAGCTAAAAATAAATAAAAATCCTTGTTGTTTCATGTATTTATGTGCAAACAAATAATGAGCCACACTTTACCCTCAGCTGTTTCTATATTAAATCCATTCTCAGCTGGTCTGGAGGCTCAAAATAAGAGTTATTATTCATTATTTTGTCTTTGCATGCGAGAGCTTCTATATGATTTAAAGAGACATAAAAGTACTGCGATCATTCATGTTCAGTCACAGGTACTGACAATAGCAGAATAGTAATAAGCAGCTACTGAAAGAAGCTGCTTATTACTATTACAATGTTTACGCTGATTTAAGAAGATTTCTTTTAAACTTTACAGTAAACTGAATTTAAACCTGCCAGTCGGAAAAAATAAAAGTATTTAGTGACATCTCACAGGCTTTAGAAAAGCATGACAGGCAATAATTGCCAGTTACAGAATCAGTATATTAAACTGTTGATTCAATGCGTCAAAGACACCGGCCGGCTGCCAAATTCAATATGCTACAGATGTTAAGGTTTCTATTTTTTCTGTCCATTTAGATTTGACTAGAACACTTAGTCTGCGCGTAAAGTCCACTTAAAATAGTAAAACAACATGCTGGGAAATCAGTTATTGTCTCAGATGCTTAATAATATAATTAACGACTTATAGATTTAATAAATATTAATATTAATTAATTACATTTCTGATTTTTTTTAACTTAAAAAAAACAACTCACAAATTGGCAACAAAGAGAACTTTTACTTTATATGAGTAAATTTCCAGTATTTTCAAACCTGGCCCTAAATCATTAATAGAAACAGTAACAGTTGTTGATGATCCACATTCAGGATATGAAACATTATCTCATGAAAAGGCGGAGTTTAACCTCTAACCTTGGCTTTAAGCATCCCGAAGCCCACCGTTTCTTTGGCGTACATGCACAGCAGCAGGTTGGCGACACGAGTAATGGCCACTCTTCCCTCCTGAGAACGACAATGTTAAAGGGAAGAAGACCACAGTATCTCAGTTTATTACTTAATGATCGCTCCACTTTTTCTCACATCACACAAATCTTTCACATATACCTGAAAAAAAAGTAATAAAAGATGATGGAACAGCATGTCTCACCATACAATCCATGAGAATGAATTTGAGTTTGTCTTCGTTAAAGGCTTGATGGCCGTTCTTGTCATAAGCTGCCCAGATGTTGCTGGCGATAGCAGCTGTCACTCGAGCGTCGGTGTCCCCGTACCCAGAGTACGCCAGCAGTGAGCCTTCATTATTCAGTAAGCTGATGAGAAACCACATAACCAGCAGATTAATATTAAATTAATATAATAACTTTCAGAGCACAAAGTTACCAACTAAACAGAATATATACTCTAAGGTGTATACTACACGAAAATGTATTTTATTTGTATAGGATTTCTTACTACACCATTTTACTAGGCAAGTCTGTTTAAGTAGTTTAGGCCTACTTTGAAAGTTAGGACAAAAACACCATATGTACAGTGGTCCCAGTGGTAACGGAGCAGATCCCAGGAACAACAACGGAGATCTCTGTCCAGAGGAGCACAGTCCTCGGGGCAGCAAAGATACTGTGCAGGACCCTAAAAGCTCCCAGGCCTCCCAGGGTAGAGGTCTGGGAGCTTGAAGGACCCCTGCAGTGGCAAGAGTTTTTTTTTTTTTTATTATTATTATCCCCATTAAAAGCGTATATAAATGGTGTCATATACCAACTAATGACAGAAATAGTGATGACTACTTGATTCTATAGGTGTGATTTCTTTTTCGTTTTCAAAGAGGAATTTTGGTGACACCTACTCAGGTAAACACAACTGATCAACATATAGTCTCCGTCTGTATTATCTTACACAAAAAAATCGTTTTAGTACATATCTGATGCCCTTTTTCCTCTTAGTGGAAAATATCATTACATAAACGGTTATTTTAGTTTGTAACTGTGTATTATTTTGATATAAAATTAGGACAACATTGTCAAATTTACAAAACTAAGTAGGTAAACAAACAACTGTTTATTTTACGCTTAAGGAAATTAAACCCCTGTGGGGAAAAATGCCTGACATGAACCCTTATCAGTTATTTGGGACATTATACTGAGACGGAGATGATGATCCGATACACTGACTATATAATAAAGTACCCTGAAGTTTGCGTTGAGCACTTTCAAACAGACTGTGCTGGTCGTGAAACATTAGAAGCTCCTTTATGCAGGATGCACACTGTTTCATATAATTACGTTTTAGTCGCCCCGCAGGGGTTATATTCAGTTTTATCGAATATTCAGAAGACTTATCATGTGTATTGCCTTTAAATTTATATGTAATCGTCAAAAAATGCACCGCTGAAACTCCAGCAGCAGTTAGCATGTGGCTAGCTTGCGGCTAGCTCGCCGTACTCACAGAGTGCTCTGGACTCCGTTTGTGTTCGCCTGGCTGAGAACCTGCGTCAGCGCCTTCGGCCGTAACATGGCTGTGCACCCTCTGATATAAGAGATCGAATATAATAACACTTATTGAATTTACGGGACGCGACGAAGAGCTTTAAAGTGCCCAAACTGCTCAGAAACACACAACCAAGTCAGCTGATTCGGTTTTCATTTCCGGGTCCGATCGCAATGCATCACGGGAAATGTAGGTATTTCAAAACCTTATTTCACCCCTAAATTCTTTTATAAATACCACACACAGACCACAACGCATGCGTCAGGGTCAGTGAAGGTTAAAAAAAGACCAGGGAAAAAGGGAGTGAGTGGATGGACGTCGTGAGGGAGCAAAATCATTAAGAAAATTATTTTTTCATTTTTTTAATACAATTTTTTAAAACACCTTTTAAACAAAATATCAAATATTCTGATAAATATAAATATCATAAAATCAGATTTTAGATCAGATGCAAATTTGTGAAAAAACACATGGAAAATTGTGTTGTTTTTTTTTATTTGATGAGCTTTGCAATCTGTCCAAGGGTATCCTGTCATTCGCCCCATGAACTGTCCCCCCGACACTAGACTGAATACCTCAATTCAATTTTCAAAGAAAACAAAATTAGAAGACCATCAATAGTCCTGTCCAGTAATATCCTTTATGCTGTCTTTGACCCTCATAAATGTGTATGTGTTTATGGCGTTTTAACCGTTTTTTCAGTGTCCTGTTACACACTTGTAAAATATGCATTTTTTTTTTACCATGCTTGCTATCCCATGTTTACCAACATTACAATATTAAAGAGACCCTTAATTTGCCTATTTATTACTCACTTTGACATGTAGAGCCTTGATTCTAACAATTTCATGTCTAACACTGATAAGATTACAAAGATCGTGGTATATACATAACATTTTTCTTTTCCTGATTTAAATAATAATACACATTAGAGGTCCAGCTGGTACCTGCTCCTTGAATCTGTATGACTTGGCTTGCATCCACCAATAGTCTTGGGTTGGTCAACATCAACAGTGCTCTCAGAATCAGTGTCTGCTAAAAGTTTGGATTTCTGCATCTTCATGGAAAATTACAAACACTGGGATCAATCTGAATGTCATTAGTAACACACTATTTCTCTTCTTAGAGGACAGGAACCGGTGAGGTATTCTTGGGTGTTCCTGTCATAGTAGTGACCTTCTACACCTGATCTGAAGAACAAAGAAAGCCTGCCCATGTTCTGCTACTACACATTTTACCTAATCAAGTTGTTCTTGGGTTCATTTTCCTATCAACAGAACAAAGAAAGGAAGACTAAACTGAAAGAATAAACAGTCGAGTCCAGTCAGGACAACTTTCCTGCAACATCAACTCTAAATCAAGGCCAACCTAACGAGTCTGCCAGACTACAGCAACATTTACCATAAGGTCTTCATTTTATTGGCACAAGTTCTCTCTGAAACCTGTAAGAGCTTACATTTATTGTATTTTTCTTCTCTGCCCAAATAGCTACGACATCATTTTCACCCTGATCTTCAACATTCTTGTTTTTTTTCCTGTTAGAATTTTGTTTTTGTTATGGGCAGTTTCCTCTGTATATTCTCACAGGAGATACTGATTTTAGTCATTCAATCGTACTGAATAAACATGTCTTTAAAACAACATGCTTTGAACTGCCAGATATCTATTTAAAGATCATTCAAGCAGCTGAGACCATATAGAGGGACTCACTTACAGTGCAAAAGGTCAGTAAATAGTTCTATATTTTCAAAGCGTGGGTGATGATTATCAACAGATCTGCTCAGTAAGCTCGGTCAACAGCGCTACACCCAGTCAGTGATAAGTTTAGTCATCAGCCACCTCCCTCTCTGAACAACAGACTTGGTATCGCTTTTGATTAAACTTTGCAAACACTACCTTCACTGGAGTTACTCAAATCCTCGATCTGCACTAAAATGCCCTGTAATCTTATCAGTTTTAACCCTGTTTTTATGAAGAGAACAATCTGTTCAGATGACTGCTTGGATTTTAGGGAACACCTTCTCAAACATCACAATCTGAACAAACATTTAAAGACCTATCGAGATCAGTCAATCTGTGGCATACACCTAGAATTTTTCTGATAACTGAACCATATAAGTCTCAGGTTTTTGCTGCTCTGGATGTTGGCTGTGAAATTTCCCTGGCTACAAGGTACAGTTGAAACCTGTAACATAACTGAAATCTTTCAGTTATCTTGCACAATTAATTTGGTTGCATAGGTATTTTTTATTTAAAAAATGGGATGTTAACATAAAAAATGCATAACTTATTCTTGTATTTTCTGCAATTTTCCAGTTGGCTCACATTTCTTCAAGATGAGTGCAGGTGACAAGCGTCTTCTTTTTCATTGTGTTCTTCTGTCTGCCATGTAGGTATCATATGTATCATAAAAACAGGAATACATTATTTTTAACTTGCATTGGCTTTATTGTAACTTCAACAAATCTTCAAAATCTTCAGGGTTTCATGCCATGGCAACAATCCTTTCTTCAATGATAATAAAAACCTCATACTTCCGGCGTCCTACAATATTCCGTGGATGGCTGGCATTGAGGATTTCCGCCCCCTGTCTCTTATCACCATCCCCGGCAGTCACAGCAGCATGGCTCGGCATGGAGGCCCTGAGTCAGAATACCAGGTCCTGTCTCTGAGTGACCAGCTCAGAGCTGGGATTCGTTTCCTGGATCTCAAAGTGTTGGAACTGGAAGGCACCCTCTACGTCATGCATGGGGTGATATATGAGCGCAGCACATTCAGAGATGTTCTGGACACTGTTAAAGCTTTCTTGTCTGAGTTTAACAGTGAGGCTGTGCTCATTAGAGTGGTGCCAGCGATTTTGAACAAGAATAAGGTAAATGAAATGGTGCAGAATCTGATTAGCAATGACCAGCACGTGTGGGTGACCTCTGGCATGCCGAATATAGGCCAGGTGAGGGGGAAATTGGTCTTTTTGCAGAAAAGCACCTTCACACTAGGAATTCCCCTCACAGAGACGGATGAGAATAGCAGCAACAAGGTTAGCAGAGTTAAAGAAGAGGACAACAAACTAATCAAACAGCTGGCCCAAGCCACTGAGGCTTGTGGGGGTGATAACGTTGTTTTGACTTACACAAGTGGCACTGGCTTTGGGACTTTCCTAGGAATGTTTCTGACCCCAAAAAGAGTGGCAGAAAAGGTGAACCCATGGCTCAATCAGTACCTCAGGCAGTTTTATCCCAATCATCCCAGACCATGCTTTGGGATTATTGCCATGGACTTCCCTGGCTTTGACCTCATTCAAACTGTTATCAATTTGAACTGGTGGTAGAGGTTAAGTAGCTTTAACTCCTAATCAAAAGATCGAGAGCTAAAATGACATGCATTACTATGAAATTGTTCCTATGACATTTCTGTCATTCTTCACTGTAAGGCAGTGTTTCCTGAACAGCACAACAACCTCTGATGTTAACTTTGATGAAATTGAAATCAATAAATCAATCAATCTTATTTTGTTGCCTGTTTTTCAGTGAAGCCTGTTTCAGGCTGTTTCATCTCAGTGACAGTTGAATATGGTTTAATCAGATTTTTATAGTAGGTAAAAGCAACACTATAAATGTAAAGAAAAGTGCATAGTTCAAAAATCAGTAAAGGTATCTGCAAACTATTGTATATACAAGGATCAAAAGTGCAAAAATACATACACACACACACACACACACACACACACACACACACACACACACACACACACACACACACATACACACACACATATATATATATATATAAGCCCCACACACCTACTGTTTAAATCTTTACACCAGCTCAAAGTGCAAATTTGTAGATTTTCTGCCTGAATAAACTGAGGGGCTGCACAAAGGTTCATAAGATAAATGAACTTACTTTGCAGAGTCCCCAAACTAAAAAGAAGTTGGAAGTGAGCTTAATCGCTCTTCTTTAAAAGCATAGGAGAACGAGGTGTAGAATAAAGTACTGTTTGTTGTTCATTTAGTGCTCCCTCTGCAGATTATGGTTGGGCTTCTCAGTATTGGACTTGGAGTTATCCACTCATGTGCCGAATCAGGGTTTTTGTGGCAAATTGGTTGCACAGGCTTCACATTTTGGTCAGGATCATTAGTAAGCAAGCTAACACTTAATTGGGGATATTATTAAAAAGAATTTCAGAAGCACTTTTACCATAAACATACAGTCCTTTAACAATGACACACAAAAATACAAACTTTTGATACAGTAGGGAATTTTTGGGGTTCAGCATCGTACTCTACCTCTGTAAGTACCTCCTAATGACCCTCTTGGGTCAGCTTAAGCAGCTTAAGCAGACGTAAATGACATATTTTACTTTTAATTTAGTGTTTGAGTGAAAGAAAGGAACAAGATGAGGAAAAGGAAAAGCTTGAATTAAAGTTGCAAATTATTTTGATAATTGGAAATTAAACAAAAATATTACTAAAGTGTTCAGTGTGAGTTTTTCAATCAACTGTACAACATATATCCATTACATAAATTAGTTTCATAATTTTTTTCTTTTTTTTTTTGAACATTTTAATTGTAATTTTTACTTTGGGGGGGGGGGGGGGGGGGGGGGGGGGGGGGGGGGGTTCTTCATGAAACTTCATGCAAAGTTATCTTCATATACGAAAGGGAAACTAATGTAGTCTTTTATTTTATTATAGACGTTCACAAAAATAACAAAACCTTATAAACATCGTCTAGGAAATGGAAACAGTTACATTTATCACAGCTAATAAAACCAAAGAAAAATTCTACCTAAATGCTCAAATCTGCTTTAAATTTCTCAGAGATATTTTATTTAGGTTCTGATCAGCAACTGAGCAGAGTTCACTCCACTCCTGCCTGAGTGCAGGTCACGCTGTCCTTCATATCAGTGTGAAATAAAAGAACAAGAGAAGGTCGTTTTATACACATGCATAGAACAGATTGAGTGTCTGATTCAGATCTGGTGACGGGTGTTACCGTAAGCTCTTAATTTTTGGAAATCAAAGCTCTCCAGCAGAGAAGAAACGAGGTAGAAAGTAGACACTGTCATTGCTGTGTCCCTGACATGGTCCTAGTTTTACCCAGGTTACCACAACCCAGCTGAGATTCTGTAGCATAACCTGAAGCGAGATCTTCAATCGAGACAGAATGAAAATACTGATGAGGTGAACCATCTTTTTTTATAAAACAATGGCCCAACATGTATTTTCATTGTGCAACTCTCATAATTAACAGGAAATATCTGGCAGAGGATGTTGCTGCATAAATTCAAGGTATCAGCCTGAAAAGTTCAACAATAACAGAGTGTTGTGAGTTTAATCAGACTGAGTTCAAACACATTTAAGAATAATCAATATCAATCAATCAATCAATGTATTCAACTTTTTTTGAGTTGAATAAAACTGTAATATTTCTTTCCACCAGAGAGCGCTGCTGTTTTTCTTTTCAGCATCCTAAATTTAATGGGGCACTAAAATATTTTTAAAGTTATTATGTGACATTTAATACGGAGATTATAGTTTTCAAATACTGATAGTTGTCAAAAGGAATCTTGCACTTTAGCCTCTAAGCTGTCATCTAATCTCACACCAAATATGCCCATTTTATAATTAAAAGTATTGTAAAACGAATAAAAACTAGTAAAAAATAAAGACTAAATACATTATGCCATGATATTTATTATGTTTATTTTTCTTTGTGTTTAGCTGAATGTTCAGTTGAACTTGATAAAGTTTCTGTATGACTCCCACAGAGGAGGAAACTTCAGGTAACAGGTTTGGCCTGTTAAGCTCCTTCCTCACTGTGTTTCTGTTTTGTTTCTACTTTAACAGCTAAGTGTTCATATTTACTTTGGGTTACAATGCAAATCAATTAAATAGCAGGCAATCTAAATTACACACATCCCTTCTTGTTGTTCTTTATATCTAAAGGAGTCTGCACTTTGACCAATAACTGAAAATCTTAATTCTAATTTAGTAGATTTTTGTTTGTAAAGTGACGCAGCGAATCAAAATCTACACTTTATTGCCAAAAGTTGTCACGTCTGCTGTGGCAGAGGCATGGAGAGCAGATTGCAGCATGCACTGAAGATGGACTGGAACTGAGAGTGAGCCTTTATTACGGCGGAGCAGAATACAAACAAAAGCAAAAGGGGACAGAGACCAAACAAGCCAAACCTAAACTGGGAGAAACCTGAAAAAACAACAACAAAGAAAATAAAAACCTGAGACATGGGACATGCAGTTGGTAATAAGCAGATGGATCAGCGATAAACAGACGAAGACACGGGGCTTAAATACACAGAGGGATGACGAGGGAATGAGACACAGGAGGAGAGCACAGACATAATGAGACAAAGGGGAAGCAAACCTCAAAACACTGAACACAGGACACAAGATGATCAGAGTAAAACAGGAAAGGACAGAAAGTTAAAGTTTGTGCTGTGCTGACTTTCAAATTCAAATGATTATCACTGTCTTTCAGTTTCAGTCTCCAGGATCTCTATGCAAGATGTCTGCGCCCAAAGCTGCTGGGATCACTATGTTTACTTTCACCTCCAACTCCCAAAGTCCCTGCCGTCCTCTGTTCCAGATCCTCAAGAGCCCTTGCTACAGGCCATTGTTCTCCGCTGTGTCCAAGCACCTGAGGGGGCCCAGAGAGCTTCTGAGAAAACCTCAAACAGTCAAATTATTGTGTAAAATTTTTTACTTTTAAAACTTTGAGTGATTTAATGTTACGCTTTTTTGTTTTACTTTTGGTCTCTAATAGATATCACTTATATGGTCATTTCATACATACTGGCTGTAAGCACAGAAACTGCAGTCACCTGCAGGTCTTTATTCTAGCTTAAAGGGAGCTAAAATGGTTTGTTTTATACAGCAGATTAACCAAAGGACTGAATAAAGGCCAATAAGATAAACATTTTTTAGCCTGAACCATGACTCCTGCAACGCTACCCTAGTGGTGTCCCAACAAAGATGGAAGTAATAGGTCCACCTTAACAAACAGCATGGAAACATAAGAAAATAACATGCCATAAGAAGTATGCTTATGTTTGCTGTTCATTCTGTATGTTTACTAATAGTAGTGCTCATTGTACTATTATGCCATGTATGACTGTTCAATGACAATAAACAGTTATCTTACTTCCTGTTTCACAGGTTCTGCAGGTTAGGATTGGGCTGCTCAGTATTGGACTCGGCGTTATCTTTTCATGTACTAGTCTAAACTATCTTGGTTTCTCTAGCTTCCCATATTGGTCAGGAGCAATGGTAAGAAAGCTAATGTTTAATTAGTGTTTTATTTATTTCAGAAACTTTGTGTGACCATCAAACCAAACAGCATTTCCTTCCCAGACCCCTACAGCTTTTTGGGGCTGTTTTGTTAAATCACATCTGACTCCTCCTCTCATGCAGGAACATAGTACTGACAACATAAAGTGAGGACCATAAGAATGTGGACAGGCACAAAATCAGTAATGTTGCCTCTGTAATCAGTGAAGTGTAGACATTCAATTTTAACTCAAGGGCTGTAAAAATGTATTGTAATAACTTTTTAGAATTTACAGCCAGTTGTACAAATCACTCTCCATGTCTAGGTTCAGTTTGCAGTTTCAGATGTCATTAAAATCATTTAGATGTCGCTTTATCAAACAAAGGTCAACCTACCTGGCCAGTGTTTTCTTTCACATGCGAATCAGAGTCAATCACCTTTAACTGAGCTAAATCTTTTAGTTCTCAGGCAACATTAGAGACAAGTGGATAATGAGAACATGGAAGATAATGCATTTACATAGTGTTATCAACTAGTTAAAATTCATATCATTTTACTATACACACACTTAATCACACACAATTAGGGCAGCAGTTGAGGTTCACCATCTGCCTCCATCGGTACCTCCTGGGGGCCATGTTGGTGCGCAAGTTGCTGTTTACTCAGTGAAAAATAAAGGAATTACTTGTATAGAGTATTTAAACGGAAGTATGTAACTTGATTAAATATTGATTTTTGTGTGTGTGTGTTTCTAGTTCATTGTGCTTGGCATCAAAGCCCTCTTGTTTGATAAGCACCCAACTGGGGTGAGTAATTCAGCTTTATTATATATACATATACTGAGCAAGCATAACATTTGTGTTTACAAAAGGTGACAGAAAGGTGTCAGAATGCACAGTGCATCACTGTTTGTTGCATATGGAGCTGCATGGCTGCACAGGTGGTCTGGTATGATGAATCTTTTTTCTTTTTTTTTTACATCACATGGATGGCTGGGTGTGTGTGCTTACCTGGGGAACGCGTAGCACCAGGATTCACTATGGGAAGAAAGCAATGCTGGGGATGCAGTGTGATGCTTTGGCCATTGTTCTGTGTTGGGTCTTGCCATGCATGTGGATGATACTTTGACACAGACCACTTAACTAAGCATTCTTTCAGACCATGTACATGCTTTCATGGAGATGGTGCTCCCTGGTGGTTGTGGCCACTTTCAGCAGAATAAAGCACCCTGCCACAAAGGAAAAATGGTTGAGAGATGGTTTGGGGAGCACAAATGAGTTTGAGGTGTTGGCTTGGTCTCCAAATTCCCCAGATCTCAATCCAGTCGAGCGTCTGTGGGATTTGCTGGCCAAACAATTCCGATCTATGGAAGCCGCACCTCACAACTTACAGGACCTTAAGGGACCTGTGGCTAAAATGATGGTGCAAATATTACACCATCATCTTTTCTACATGATACATGTAGCAGTAGATATCTCCAAATATGCACCCACATTGTGTTGAACAGCGTTGAAGAAATTTCCTCCAGTGAACAGGAGTCACACAGTGACTTCCACTGTGGAGACAAACTGTTAAAGTTGAAGCATTTGTTGGCTTTTTAAGTTGTCTGAGTGTTAAATGCATATTTTGTTGTGCATAAAGTGACACAAGTCTTGTATTTTAGGTCATACTCAACATGATTTTGTATCTCATTTTTGTTTTTGTTTCTAATGTCTCTGTAAAGCACTTTGAATCACCTTGTTGTTTAATTGTGCTATACAAATAAACTTGCCTTGCCTTGCCTAGTTCACTGAGTTTTGAATGAATATGGACAGTGGACAACAAACAGTGACGTGTGTATCTCTACATGAAGTCTGTGTGGTCACTGCTCTTTGAGATTTGAGTGTGTCAGCACCTTGTCAGGAACTTAGCGCACATTATTTTTCTCTTTTAGAGCACTGATGACCCAGAGCTCCACAGACCAGTGCTGATAGAAGTATCTGCGCTGCCTGTGGTCTGAACATCTTGACTCTGTGTAATGTCACATCAGCGATCAACAAAAATTGTGACTGTACGGCCTCCAACTTCTGAGAGTTTTCTAAATGTTCCTAAAAATAATCATATTTAATTTTTTTAAAGAAGTCCCCTGTAACTGTTATATAATTCATTTTGCTTGTATTTTTGAAATTTTATTTTTAGAGAATTTTATATTAAACTTCAACATTAAGCTTTTTGTGTGAAAACAGGAACATGTCTGAAGATTACCGTTACTAACATTTTTAGGTGTCATGGTGTAGAATATCTGAATTATAGCACTGTGTATATTTACTCTGTTACTGACGAACTTAGACTTAGTTACTTTTTATTGTAATCAATTACTCGACCCGTTCAGTAAAGACATAAACACACAACAATGTTTGCCTGAGAATGTGAGATCAAACCTTTGCGACACTGTTGCTGTGACACAATTTGTCCACCAGGGAGCACTGTTCTCTTGTCACAATTGTAATGAGGTTGGAGGTTGAAGGCACACGGAGAGAGTTAAGGGGAGCGACCGCAGCAGCGGCGGAGCAGGTCCGGAGGCTGAACTGCTCTCCCAGCTGTCCAGAACTTTGTTTTTAATGGATTCTTGTGCTCCAGTTTGTTTTCCTCTTTTTTTGGGTTCATCTGCTAACCTCCCCTCTGTCTCCATGGTTCATGTTTTCAGATATTTCCAGGTTTCATTGTTTTAGTTTCTCAGTGTTTAGGGTTTTCTTAGTTCTCGTCCTGTTTGTGTTTTCGTTTATTTTATGTATTTTTTTTGGCCACAATAAAGGCTCACTTTTTGTCAAGTTCAGTCCTGCCTCTCGTGTGTCTGCTTCTTAGTCCACACTTCAACACACTGGCTACCCAGCCATGACAACAGCCGAGTTGTGGTCAGCTGTCCAGCACATCAAGTAATCCATATTACAGCATGAGTAGCACTCAGTTAGGTGAAGTGAAAAAACTTCAAACTTGCTGGGACCTGCCCTCATGTGGACCAGCACAGGAAAGGAACTGATTGTTTTATTTTTGGCAATTTTTGCACATTACACTTTATGTAGTCCCGTGTTGACTGTCTGTTATATGTGATTTGTAGCACCGTGGTCTTGGAGGAGCGTTGTTTTGTTTCACAACGTACTGTATCACTTTACATGGCTGCAGTGACGATAAAAACACTTGACTTGACTTAAAGATGAAGATAGAGCTCAATATCAGCTGACATTCATAATGAAAACATCAATGAAGACAAAGGATGCTGGTTGTGGTTTGGAAGTTTTTCAGTATCTTTTCTGCAAAGCACTGCTGGAGGAAGTCACTGCACAGCCTGTGGCATAAACGTCTTGACTCTGTGTACTGAAATATCAGCGATTTACATTCTTACATTCTGACTGTACAGCCTCCAGCACTTCAACTGCAATCATCTGTAACTCTTACATAATTCATTAATGCTTGGATTTTTTTCCAGTGAACTTTATAGAAAACTTTAAAAGATATCTGCTGGGTATCTAATGAATAGTTGATATCTGGAAGTGCAGAGTCAAAGAGTTCCTTTACTTTGACCAGCCTGGGCTGAACAAAGAGAAACAACGTGGCGTGTTCAAGAAAGCATTAAAAATACAAATGTTTCATTATTTGAGTCAGATTGTGTTTGTGTATGAACGTAAATCAAATCAACATCAAAAGATTTGTTTGTGTTGTCTGTGGAGAAGTGGACACGGCTCATAAGCTTTTACTTATAATTGTACAATAAAGGTACAGTAAGAGTGTTGCTGTGACAACCATAGAGCGCAGTCTTATTTCTTTCCTGGTTTATTTTTTTTCCAAACTGTGCAGCAAACACACCAAGTTTGTTAACAGGTGATTCTTTTAGTCATGTTTGACTGATTGCCCTAATTAATTAATTGTTATTAAATCTTTACCATAAAATTACAGTTTTAAACTAGTCAAGTTTGTTATTTGGTGAATGTCTGAAGTTTAAGTTTGGCATGTTTGCTGAACATATTTGATTCTTGAAATGAACTGACGTAAACTTGTGGCTCCTCCGATGTCACCGCTACCTTTTCTGCAGGTTTAATCTTATACATCTTTTTTTTTTTTTTTTTAAATATACGGAGAGCATAAAGAGGAGGTGCTATTGGTAGCGGTGTTGCCCAGTTCCTGGTTTCCTCTTTCCAGTGTACCGCTTACTCGATCAGACTCGTTTATTTTTCATAGGCAGTTGTTTAAGTTTTTGTTCTTCACTAACAGGTAAGTCTTGTAGTCATGTTTGATTCAGTAAAAGATAAAAGTCCAAATTTTGTCTTACTTTACTCGCATTTCGCAGAATGTGTATTTGGTAATATTTTGACTTGAATTATTTTGGATGAGGATAAAGTGTAAGATAATGCTGATTTTCAGTTTTTACTTTACAATTCGGTTTAGTGTAATATTTACCGTTAAGTAGTGTTTTCTTGCCTTATTTAATTTTTTACATATGGTTCTGTTAATACATGTTAATTGCGCACAGGGCGACGGCATTGTGGAGTGTAGTAATGGAGGGTTAAACTGCTTCGGAGTCAGTTTTCTCACCGTGTTTGGGAGTGTACAGGGACATTCAGGGTGATTACGGTGAATTCCAGACTTTGGAAATAAATGTTTGCATGCTTGTTTTCAACTAGCGGACTTTGTGGATTATTTTTCAACTGCCCAAGAACACGTGTACGGTCTGACTAGCAGCGGGTGCTTCCGCGGTAATATTCAGCTTGTAATTCAGACTAATTAAGAGTTGTGTCTTTATGTAAAAAATTGTTGATTAAGCTAATCGTTTTTCATCGATCTCCATGTTGTAAGTTTAAACAACATCAGAAAAGACACAGGTTGAAACTAATTTTATGATTTCTGGGTAACAAAAATACAACTTCTAAAGTTAATATTAGTCTAATCATTAATATAAAATATAGTACATGTATTTATCCATTGGTACAGGTGTTCCAGGTTATGGATGTAAAACAACACAAAAGAGGCAACTGGCCAATTTTAACATTACTTCCTTGTTCCTGAACAAGAGCGTGCAGTAAATAAAGCTGGGGGATGGTGCTGACTTCACTGGAGTTTTTAAAATGTGTTACATTAAATAGAAAGTTTCTATTATCTAGCTTTGCTGATATAAATGTGGTGAAAATTATTGAGAGAGAGAGAGAGAGAGAAAGAGATTTTAATTTAAAAACTGAAGGAGCAAGGAGAAACAATTCAGCAAAAATGAATGATTAAATAAATAATCATGACAACTTTATGTGAGGCAGAGGCAGGAAGTGGACTCAAACTCATGACTCAAACACGAAAAAGTAACTTAGGTCGGCAGGTTTATTGGTGGGGAAACTCCTTCATAAAAATAAACTCGCAGAAAAACAAACCAAAAAACCTTGAGAATAAATAAGAACAGAACACTGGAAACTAAAATTAAATCTCCAGGAAACTAGAAACATAGGACTGAAACCGGAAACACGGAGAGACTTGCACACACAAGGAGGTACAACAGGACAAAAGGCAAAGGAAAACACAGGGTTTAAATATACAAGGGAATAATGAGGGAATGGGGAACCAGAAGGAAGCACATCTGGGATTAATTAGACATAACAAGACAAGGGGAAACAAAACTAGCCAATTGCAGTTTTCAAGAATGGCCACTACTAAGTTTTAATATTACTCTTATTATTTTGTGACCCAGAAAGAGTAAACGTTTAACATATTTTCAGGCGAGGATGTAGCTGTGTGAACTTCAAATATCTGCTCGATTTATCAAGACATCACATATTTGCACAAGTGCTTCGACGTTTTCGGAGACATCTGTTACCCACCAGCTCGATAGCTAGTCGGGAGCTCGAGGGTCACTAGAGCCGCCGAGAACGGCACAACTCCCGGCACATCATTTTCACATCACCGCAGTCTTTCGCTACTCAGGTTAAACATAATATATAAGTCACTTAGACAACCTAAAAATGTAATTTTTTGGCTTTTTTCAGTGTTTTATTTGTTCGTGAGTAAATCGGTTTGGCTGAGATTAAGGTTATTAGATTAGATAAAATAAAACTTTATTAATCCCCCTCCTCCTTGGTTTTCACACAGCTGACTAAACGTCAAACAGAAAACTGATAAACAGAAGTGTGAGATGGTCGGGAATTTACACCAGTGTCCTGTTATATTTTAGATAGCAAGAAGCAGACGGCCGAGTTTATTAAACTCCACCGAGACAGCGGTGACGTAAATCTGAAGGCTAGACGGTCCAATTTCACAGCCGTTTACTTCCGGCCTACCCGACTTTCTGAGGACCCGGCCCACGAAGACCGCGAAGGACGGGTCCTCAGGAGGATGCAGCCCATGAATTTGGACACCCCTCTAGACACACTAACATTGGACATGGGACTGTCAAAGTAAAACAGGAAATAAAATGAACATCGAACCAGGACCACAAGACACAACACAAGGAACACAAGGGAGGCACAGAGACAAAACCTAAAGGCTGGAAAATCACAGCGGTGCTAAAGAATAAATAAGGAAAAATAAATACAAAAAAAACAAACAAAACTAATCATGAAAATCCCACATAAACTGAGAACATTGAATAAACAAAAACCAAGTCACCCGACTACGGACCATCACACTTTTACTATGAATCTGATTGTCATTATTATGCCAGAAATTATCTATAGAGACCAAACCCATTTTTGTAGCACACGACAAACTTTTTTCTGCTGTGAAGTGAAAATTTTAACATAGAAGTTTATGACACGTGACCTGCTGTTGTAGCCGACACAGTAAAGTGACTGGGCACATCACTGCGGGATTCCATTTTCAGCACCTGGAGGTTGCCTATATATGTAAAACATTCTTGTAAACTAGTATCAGCACAGTGTTATCCATATGAAGAACCAGTGTCACCTGTTAAAGCCAACTTGAGAGCGTCCAGTGATGTGACAGCCTCCCAGCATCAAGTCGGTTTAATTAATTAAAAGATTACTTTTAAAATTCTGTTTAAAGCTCCTTTGGTGGAAAGTGAAGGGAAGTGAGGTGTTTGGGTCAAATTGTTTTTCCACTAAGACTTTAATCTGATTCTTATTTCAGTTTTTTCTTGTCTCTCAGTCTCCAGGATCTCAAGACAGGATGTCAGTGATTGTGTCCAAGGCTGATGGGGTCACTGTACTCACTCTGACCACTGACCCCCAAAGTCCTTGGCCTCCTCTGTGCCAGATCTTCAAGAACCTTTGCTACAGTCCAGTGTGCTGCACTGTGTCTCAGCACCTGAGAAGTCTCAACAGAGCTTCTCAGACAGTGCTGGGGGTGAGCTACAACCATCTACACATCACATTTTATATTATGCCTATTTTTTAATTTGTAGTTTTTTCTTAAACTGCACAATGTTCACTGTTCATACTGTACTTCATTTTTCGCAGACTCTGCAGATAATGATCGGGCTTCTCAACATTGGATTGGGATCTATACTCTATAGCACTTGGACCTCCTTTTACTTAAACTACTTAGGCTTTCCATTTTGGTTGGGTGCATTGGTAAGGAAATAATCATGGGTATATGTATATATTAAAAAAAAAATCTGAAGACAAAAAAAAAAGTGTCAGTACTCTGTTTGTGGATGATCGAAACTCTTAGATTGATCTTCAAGTTCCAGCTAGGATGATTTTTGAACCTCTTTATTTGCTCACTCATTGGTTACTTTTAGGCATTGAATAGACTTGGAAAGCTTTAAGAGAAGATCATTTTGGGGTTCAAACATATCTTTCCACAGTGTTAAATATGTGACAGAAAGGTTAAATGCCAAGTTATGTCCAAGTAATATCTACATGTGATGACACCAGTGCACATTTACAAACACCGATTCATAGTTTTGCTAGGTTACATTAAAAAATTAGCTATAGTTCAAAATAGCAGTTTACACAAACAAACTATACAATTGTTCTCTCATGATGAAAGGTTTTATTTACAACTTGGAAAGAAAAGCATCTGGACTTCTTTAGGTTGCTTGAAGACGTTTCACCTCTCATCCGAGAAGTTTCTTCAGTTCCGGAACTGAAGAAACTTCTCTCCTGTTCTTAAGATGGACATGAACTTTTTATTTATGTATTTATTTATTTTGTCTTTTGTCTAGTTCATCATGTTCGGCATTGTGTGCGTTTTGTCTGAGAAGTATCCAAGTCCATGTTTGGTGAGTATTTCAGCTGTAAAACATTTTCATATGATCTCTAAAGGACTTTTTGATGTCATGTGACATCACTAATGTCACATAACTTTGCCGACATGTGGCCAGCAGTAATGTTTTAATGTTCTTCGTTATTAAACATTCGCACATAAATAAGTAACATAATATGCAGTACTTACTTTTAAAAGTTTACTCTTCGGCCGCCCCTTTTCCGCCGTTTTTTTTTCCGGCAAAATTATCCACACCCACCGACGCGCTAAGCATTCTGGGATATGTTGGGCCACGAAGTCTACACCGCCACATCCTTAAAATTCAGTGAAATGAAGGACGCATTTGAGGGCCGCATTTCAAGCAGCCTTCGAATTGGGACAGCCTTTGCTGTAATTGGCCTTAAAATGCGGCCTTTAAGGCTGCAGACCCTGAATTGGGATACAGCCAGAGACTAAATACACATAAGGGATGATCAAGGGAAGTGGCCACACATGGGAGCACAGCTGACACACATGAACCTAAAGACAGAACAGGGGAAGTGAAACTAAATACACTGACATTGGACACAGACTTCCAAAGTAAAATAGGAAACATAACAGATGCGGACTTGACTAGGGAATACAGCAGACCATAGAACACAGGAACCAAAAGACTAGAAAAGATAAACTATGACAAAATCAAAATTCAATAATGATACAAAACTCAAAACACTGGGTCACCGAACCAGGACCATGACACCAGGTCTTAGGGTAGAGGCCTTAAAAAGTGCAATCCAATTACATGACAAAAACATTTATCCAGATTAGGGCTGCCATGATTAGTCGAGTTGTCATGATTACGTCAACTAATTTAATAGTGGGCACGTCGTTTGAAACTTTGTAAGATCCTGAAAGACGTAGGAATAAGTAGTAGGATTTAAGAGTGTAATAATGGACTGGAACAGAAGATGGCAGCACTGTATGTACAAGGATGCCAGCTGCCATTAAATGCCAAAGAAGAAGAACAAGAAGAAGTAGCTGTGTCCAAATTTAGGGGCCACATCCTTCAGAGGCTGCATTTGTAGGCCGATTACGTTACAGCGATGCAACAAAAACTGTCCAAATTCAAAGACTCCTCCAAATGCGTCCTCCTTTTCCCCAGATTTGAAGGATGGGTCGGGTGTATCCTTCGTGGCCCAACCTATCCCAGGATTCATAGCACTTAGTTTTAAACTTTTAAGACATATATTACCACCAGCTTGACAGCTAGCCGGGGGTTAGGGTTAGCCGGCGAGAACAGCGAACTCCTGGCACATCATTTTAAACCCACCCATGGTCTTTCGCTAAACATGATATACAAATCATTTAGATAACTTAAAAATATTATTGTTTGTTTTTTGCGCCTTGAGGCGACTTTTGTTGTGATTTGGCGCTATATAAATAAAATTGAATTGAATTGAACTGAACTGAATTTTTTCAGTGTTTTGTTTGTTCCTGAATAGATCGGTTTGGCTAAGATTAAAGTTAGCCAAAGTTAACCCCCACCCCCACAAAACTAAAAATACAAAATTCCATTCACAGACAGAATCAGATACTTCATTAATCTGAAGTGAGGAATAACATTAACAAACTAAAAACAGAAACCCAAACTTAACATGAAAATAACAACCATCATATCGTAAAGCAGCAACTAGACAGAAACCAACGTTTAGATTAATGAAGAATCCAGGCATGACTATGAAAACATGCGTACTCACAGAGGCTATGATACTTTAGTCTAAGAATGCACTAAGTGTAATTTATGGTTTGGATATTTTCTTGTACATTAACTGGTCATTTTTGTTTTTCAGGTCATCCTTACTGTGATTCTGAATCTGGCTGGAGTTGCTTTTGCCATTACAGCCATTGCACTGTACAGCATTAATTTAGGAAACATTCGTTCTTGGTGGAACTGTTATGAATACTACAATGGCTACAATGGCTACAATGGCTACAATGGCTACAATGGTTACAATGGTTACAATGGCTACAATGGTTACAATGGCTACAATGGTTACGGGTATGGCAGGGAAACAATAAGGTCTCCATCTTTGGAGGAAAAACTCCTTCAGGAGAAATGCTTGGAGGGCCAAGCAGTGCTGGTGGTAAGTTAGGGAGAGCAGAAAGAAAAATAGCACATATACACTATATGATACTATCTTATATACTGCAGTATATATCATTTTGAGACTTTAGATGAAGCACTGTTGTTTGTATCCCATCAGATGCTCCTGAGAAGCATCAGTGCTGTGATGATCACCTTGTCTGTTCTGGAGCTCTGTGTTGTGATAAGCTCTGCTGTCCTGGGAATCAAGGCTCTGAGTAACAAAGAAAAAGGACAAAACAAGGTAGATAATGGACAACAAAAAGGTTCAAACACATTCTGATAAACATGTTAAATAGTAGAAGATGTTGGCTGAACACATGAAGTGTTCTTGCAGGAATTCTGTTTGTTTTGTCTGAATATCAGTGAAACCAGGTAACAGTGAGTCTGTGCAGTGTTCTCATGCTCTCTACCAGTTTGAGTGAGTCAGTTAAAGTTTATATCTGATGTACAGACAGAGAGCAGAATGACAACATAAAACAAAACAACAGCCCATCATGACTTTAAGACATGAAGCTCAGTCAGTCCAGAATATTTGTGGAACTTCAAACTCTTTGTAGAAACGGGCTCCCACGTGGACCGGCCCAGGACAGCAAGTCCAGAGTTCAGGCTGCAGATTTTAGGGAGAGACTGTGTGAATCAGAGCTTCATGGTGGAACTGCTGCAGAGAGAGAGAGAGAGCCATGAGGAAGAAGAGCTGTTGGGACTAATAAAAAAATAGACCAGAGGAAGTTTGAACAGCTGTGCCCAACTTTCTGTTAGTGTGGACAACAACAGCTTACCACAGTTTGTTTTAATAACAATAAAATAAATTGTAATTGCACTTTATTTTTAACGTCACCTTAAATGTTGATTCCTTTTTGTATCCCTGCATGAAATTGTCATCAAAGTGTGCGCAGTCATGGTTGTTTGTGACTGGAGGGAGTCGACACTTCATGCACTTTACAAATATTATTTTTCTCTTTTAGAGCACTGACGACCCAGAGCTCTACAAACCTCTGCTGGAGGAAGACGCTGCACAGCCTGTGGCATAAACATCTTCACTCTGTGCATGGAAAATTGATGGATATTGAATGTGGAGTACCTCAAGGATCAGTATTGGGTCCGAAAATGTTTATTATGTATATAAATGATATTTGTAATGTATCAAAGATACTAAAGTTTTATACTAAAGTAATTTTTGCAGATGATACCAATATACTTTGTTCAGGTGTGAAATTGCAACAGGTTTTGGATGTGATCGCACAGGAGTTAAAGATATTAAAGAAGTGGTTTGATAGAAACAAATTGTCATTAACATTAAATAAAACAAAATTTATTTTATTTGGAAATTATAAGAAAAAACATTAACATTGAAATTTGTGTTGATAATATATATCTAGAAAGAGTTAATACTATAAAATTTCTTGGTGTGATCATTGATCATAAGGTCTGTTGGAAATCACACATCACTGAGGGGAGAGTTAGCACGGGGCATTGCTGTCTTGGGGAAAGCAAAACAATTTCTGGATAGGAAAACATTGTATATGTTATATAGTGCTTTACTATTAGCGTACATGAGTTATTGTGTAGAGGTTTGAGGAAATACATATAGAAGTAATATTCAGACTATAATCATAATGCAGTAAAGGGTTATTAGATTGATAAATCAGGAGGGGTATAGGGCTCACACAAATGCACTCTTTATTAGGACGCAAGCTATAAAATTCCAGGATCTGGTCAAGTTCAAAACAGTGCAAATAATATATAAGGCAAGGAAAGGGATGCTCCCAATCGAAATAAGTAAATGGTTCTTAGAGAGAGAAGGGAGATATAATTTTAGAGGGAAGTGGAATTTAAAATTACAAAGAGTAAGAACAACTTTGGAAAGAATGTCTATTTCTATAGCGGGAGTTAAATTCTGGAACGAGTTAGAAGAAGAAATAAAGGTCAGTAGTGATATAAACCAGTTTAAAATAAAACTCAAAAAAGAAATTTTAAATAAGTATAAGAATGAAGAAAACGCAATTAACCCAAGAAAGCAGTCAAAGTGATGTTTGCTTTCCTTTGCAAATGAGTAAATCTAAACATAGTATTGGTTGAATATGAGAAAATATTTTTTGTGACGTCATGTTCTAAGTTGAAACCATTGTATAAGTTTTTGTTGTTCAAATTTAGATGATGAGGAAATGATTAAGATGTAAACCTAAGGGGGTAGAGCTAAATAAGTATATACTTCTGCCTACTCCTTTTCAAACAACTGCATGGAATGATATTATGAAATGTTGGTGAATGTATATGTTTGAAATAAAAATGAACTGAACTGAACTGAAATGTCAACGATTTACACACATTCTTACTAATAACTGACTGATAATATACGAATTATGACTGTGTGTTGACGCAGCGATGTATATCTTATGTTTAATTAGATCCCACCACCTGTTATGTAAAAAATGATTGACAAAGGAAAAAAATAATTGTTACAAGTCATAGTCCTGAGCTCAGATGCTGTGCAATAACCTGAAGTTTATTAAGTCAAAATAAAAACTAGTAACTCTTTTCTTTCTTTTTTACAGAAGTGTTTAAACAGGGAATGTCAGGTGGAGGTTGTTACTTTTAAATGAGGTTTGAAATTTTAAGAAACTCCAGTTTTTACTGTTCCCAGCCTGTGTTGTAAATGAGTTCTTGGTGTGTTCAATAAAACATGAAAAGTTCAGCTGTTATCTTTTTTTCTTCTTCTTCTTTTAAATTCAGATTGTTTGCCTGTAATTGTGAATCAGATCGAGACCAAAACACATTCTCATTTCTTCCAAATGCAAGGAGCCACTCCTGGTAACAGGTCTGCATTTAGTTCCTGGTTTCTGTTTTTCTAACTGCACAGCAAGCAACCAGTCTGAGTTTAGTTTAGTTTCGTTTAGAAGCTTTTTATTATAAGCTACATGCTGTGTTCTAAGTTCAAACTCATTAAAAGACTCATGGAAACATACATGAACTGCTGGAGAAAGTCACTGCACAGCTTATAGCCTAAATGTGTGGCCTCTGTCCTTTAACGTCACTGAGTTGAACAAAGTTTTCTTAGTATCAGTATTCTTGATGTGCTGCTGTTGTGGAAAATCTAACAATAACCTGCAACACACTCAGTGAGCTTGATTTGAAGTGGGTTTAATAAACACATTGCAGTGTGGAGAGAGCATCCCACTGAAACACTAGGACCATCTCTGAATTGTTGCCCTTACATCCTATATACGCAGACGCAGACACTCTTAAACAAAGAACATTCCACAGCAGATCAATTATTAGCAGATCCTTAACTGTTCAGTCTAAGAAAAGCTCCAACCAACCGTCACCTCATCTGCAACAGGATGTCCAGAGCCCTCAAGAGGAAAATGAGTCTGCTGTGAAGGTGCAATAAAACTTGGGCCCTACTTGTGATCACATTCCACATGCATACAAACTGGTGACAGGAGTGGTCTTGCTGTACTAAAGTGAAAATATGTGATTAATACATGAGAAAAGGAATCTGCCACCGCACTGCTTGAAGAGTGCATTCCTGCTGTGTCTTGTGTTTCTGACGTTTTGCATTAATTGATTCTGACACAGTCAGTTTTCCATCATTGTTGGTGTTCTTCTTTATCGCTACAGTGAGGTTTTTTGTGGGTAGTGTTTTATATTAATTATTCGTGAAGGTCACAAATATGTGTCATATATTGTGAGGTTTTTTATTAAAAATGATTTAAAATTGGAACATGTAGCACAAAATTGATGCCATCTTTAGCTGTTGCATGGTGTTATTGTTTCTAAGTATGGAGGAAAACTCAAGAATGGATTTGAATTTGTGTTTAGCTGCAAAAATAGGATTTGAGTGAGTTTGACAAAAGGCCATTACTCACGCCGGTCGCTTAGAGTACTAATCAGGTGGAACCAGATAATCTTCACATTTTCTTTTACATCACATGGATGGCCAGGTGCGTGTGCTTACCTGGGGAACATGTAGGACCAGGATGCACTATGGGAAGAAAGCAATGCTGTGGGTGTAGTGTTATGTTTTGGGCCTTGCCATCCATGTTGATGATACTTTGACACAGACCACTTACCTAAGCCCCAGACCATGTACACTCTTTCATAGAAACGGTGCTCCCTGGTGGTTGTGGCCACTTTTAGCAGAATAAAGCACCCTGCCACAAAGCAGAAATGGTTGAGGGATGGTTTGCCACACAAAAATGACTTTGAGATGTTGGCTTGGCCTCCAAATTCTCCAGATCTCAAACCAGTCGAGCATCTGTGGGATTTACGGGCCAAATAATTCCAATTCATGGAAACCACACCTCACAACTTACAGGACCTTAATGGACCTGTTGCGAAAATGTTGGTGTAGATATCACAGCATAATTCTGTACATGATATGTGTAGCAGTAGATAGCCCTATACAATATATGCACCCACATTGTGTAGAACAGCGTTGAAGAAATTTCCTCCAGTGAACAGCAGTCACTCAGTGACTTCCACTCATACATGCCAACACTCCCGATTTTTCTGGGGGAATCCCGAATTTCAGTGCCCCTCCGAAAATCTCCCGGAGTCACCATTCTCCCGAATTTCTCCCGATTTTTCACCCGGACAACAAAAATGAAAAACCATATCCCAGATTGGCCCAGCCAATTCCAGTTTCCAACAATGGCTACTATTACTGCAGCTACTTAGTTTTAATATTACTCTTATTACTCTTTCTGGGTCACAAAATAAACCTATAACATATTTTCAGGCGAGAATGTAGCTGTTCAAACTTCAAATATGTGATCCGACGAGAAGAGCAAACTCCCGGCACATCGTTTTCAAACCCTCGCGGTCTTTCGCTACTCAGGTTAACCGTCTGTTTGCTGAAAAATAGTAACGTGACCGCCCCGCATTTTCTTGTTGGTAACGGTAACGACATTGTAACGATAGAGATAGTAATTAGTTACTGTTAAATATCAACACTTCACTGAGTTCTTTTGATTTCTTAAAGGCATCCAATGGAAGACCTGCTCAGTACACCATTTCACACTTTATTTTCTTACACAATTACTAGAAGGGAGATGCGTCCTGCATGACACGGTGCCGCGGATCTCAAAATGGTGGTGTGCCCCTAACAGTTTTATTACAGAAGCTCTCTCATTCTAGTCTAAACAACAGTGTCTCAGTAACTTTCCACTAGAGATGGTCCCCTCTTATCTACTTTATCCCAGGCAAGCGTGAGCGAGAGTCTACAGTATTCTCCTTACTGAAAAAAGTAACGGCATTAGTAACACCGTTACTTCGAACGCTGTTATTCCCATCACTAGTTGCCTGTGGAGAAGTGGACACAGCTCATAACCTTTGTTCTTGTAATTGTACAATAAAGGTGTAAGAGTGTCGCAGTGACAACCAGAGAGTGCTGTTGTATTTCTTTCCTGTTTACGTTTTCCAAACTGTGCAGCAAACGCACCAAGTTTGTTAACAGGTGATTCTTTTAATTATGTTTGACTGATTGTCCTAATTAATTAATTGTTATAAAATTGTTATGTATGAACCAAGATTAATGGTGTGCTGTACAAGCTATCGCCAGTAGGGGGCACCACGCCCAGTTATGTGTGTGTGTGTGTAACTTCTGTGTTATGTTAATAATAATAATAAGAAGTCAACATGTAAACAAGCTACCGTGTGTATCAGTCTGACTCTGTATAAGCCCTAATAGTGTATTGACACCATAGAGGGAATATAACATAAATTGGCGACGAGTTGTGACGTCTGGAAGACTTGGCCGTCTACTGAGCATGTTTTGACTGCGTGGCTGAGTTTGGACGGAAAATGGACGATCGCGTGGTGAATTAGCATCGGAGCTGTGGATGCAGCTAGCTGCTTTTTCTCCGACGAGTCAGAAGCGACAGTGTTGGCTGTGGACAGCGGATACATCATGGCTGGAATGATTGGGCAGATTGACCCCTTTGATGATGTTGGTGAGCAATGGGCAACATATATTGAACGTTTTGAGCATTGAATGCGGTGCTGTCACAAAAAGGTCATAAATGCCACCGCTGCAGGAAAATGAATCATACTGATGATGACTGCTGGTACAAAGACCGTGACTGTCACCAGTGTGGGAGGAAGGGCCACACGAAATGCATGTGTAAAGGTAGAGCCAGAAGCAGCCAAGATTGCAACAGGAAAGCGAAAGAGGGAAAACCTGAGCTGAAAGGCAATGCAGTTAAAAACAGAGGAAAAGACAAAAAGAGGAGAGTTCATCATGTTGCTGCAGAGGAGAGTGAAAGTGAAGGAACCAGACCCGACACTGATAGTGAGTTTGAGCTGTATTCTTTGTCTCCAAAAGAGAAATATTCACGTATCTCCCTAATTCCTGTAGTTAACGGGAAGAAAATGGAGATGGATATAGGGGCTGCTGTATCTTTGATCCCATGGGAACAATACAAAAGTATGCTGAGTCAGTTGCCGCTCCAATGACATGAAATCCAATGACATCATGCTGAAAACATACACTGGGGAACAGCTGGCACCAGAAGGGGTCATCAAGGTGCAAGTTGAACTGAATAAGCAGTGTGCAACACTACCCTTGTACGTGGTAAAGGGGGATGCTCCACCACTGTTTGGTAGGGAGTGGTTGAGAGTACTCAGGCTGAACTGGAAAGACTTAAAGATGGTTCATGCCAGAGAGCAAAGTGGATATGGCAATCTGGAGGCTGTGTTAAAGAAACACTCGGCCCTTTTCTCTAAGGAGCTGGGCACAATGAAGGGAATTAAAGCCAGATTGACTCTTAGGCCTGATAGTGTCCCCAAATTCTGTCCACCACGCAACGTGCCTTATGCCCTCCGCCCTCAGGTGGAGGCAGAACTGAAACGCCTGACTGAGCTTGGGGTGATCACACCAGTGGAGCATAGTGATTGGGCTACGCCCGTGGTCCCTGTCAACAAAAAGCATGGCTCAGTGAGACTCTGTGGCGATTTCGAGGTCACTCTTAATTCGCAGCTCGGTGTGGATAAGTACCCACTTCGACGCATTGAGGACCTGTTTGCTTCTCTAGCAGGGGGTCAGCATTTCAGTAAGCAAGACTTAGCAAATGCCTATCTACAGATGGAGGTAGAAGAGGAGTCTAAGAAGCTGTTGACTATTTCGACTCAAATGGGGCTTTTCTGTTTCAATCGCTTACCTTTTGTAGTAGCGTCATCACCTGCATTGTTTCAGAAGGCTATGGATCAAGTGCTTCTCGGCCTGCCATACACCCATTGTTATCTGGATGACATCCTCGTCAGTGGTCCTGACAAACAGACACACCTGAGAACCCTTGAGGCAGTTTTAAGCAGGCTGGAGGACTATGGCCTGCATCTCAAACAGGAGAAGTGCCTGTTTTTCCAGGAATCAGTGGAATACCTGGGCCACATAATTGATGCGGCAGGGTTACACAAATCACCAGAAAAGGTGCGTGCTGTTATGGAAGCTCCAGCACCAGATGATGTCAGCCAGTAACATCCTTTCCTGGAATGCTCAACTATTACGGACGTTTCATACCTGATTTAGCTACGGTCCTGAAGCCGCTGAATTAGCTGCTCAGTAAAGAGAAGAAATGGCAGTGGACATCAGCCTGTGAGTCAGCTTTCCAAAAAGCTAAAGAACGTCTGGCCTCACAAGAAATACTCACCCACTACAATCCTTAACTGCCTCTGTTTGGCGTGTGACACTTCACCATATGGAGTTGGAGCCGTGCTCTCACATGTCAAGCCAGATGGCCACGAACGGCCAATTTCTTATGCTTCACGAACTCTCAGTAAAGCAGAACGAAACTATGCTCAGATCGAGAGGGAGGCGTTGGCAATTGTTTTTGGAGTGTGCAAGTTTCTCCAGTATCTCCATGGTAACAAGTTCACCTTGCTCACTGATCATCGCCCACTGACCTCCATTCTGAGTCCAGTGAAAGGTACACACAAGGTCAATGGCAGCTGTGCGGATGCAGCGTTGGGTGCTCCTTCTGTCAGCACATAATTACACCTTACTGCCAGCACCGGAAACGTGCTCGTCATCTCCGAGCATGAAGTTAGGAGAGCCTTCAAGAGAGTGAACACCAGGAAAGCAGCAGGACCAGACGGCATCCCAGGTCGTATCCTAAGAGACTGCGCATACCAGCTAGCTCCTGTGTTCACTGAGATATTCAACATCTCTTTATCTCAGTCGGTGATCCCCACATGCTTCAAAGAGTCCATCATTGTTCCTGTCCCGAAGAAACCCCACCCTGCTTCTCTCAATGACTATCGCCCTGTAGCCCTCACCTCAGTAGTGATGAAGTGCTTTGAACGCCTGGTCAGAGACTTCATCATTTCTTCACTACCAGACACACTGGACCCACTACAGTTCGCTTACCGTCCAAATCGTTCCACAGACGATGCCATCTCTCATCTCCTCCACACATCACTCACTCACTTGGACACTAGAAGGGGGAATTATGTTAAAATGCTCTTCATAGACTACAGCTCTGCATTTAACACCATAATTCCCTCCACACTCACCACCAAGCTGGAGCATCTGGGACTCAGCTCATCTATGTGTCAGTGGATCTCCAACTTCCTAACTGGCAGACCACAGGCAGTAAGGATGGGCGGACATGTCTTAGCCTCCACCACTGTCAGCACTGGAGCCCCCCAGGGGTGTGTTCTGAGCCCCCTGCTGTACTCTTTGTACACATATGACTGTGTGGCCACTACCAGCTCCACCACCATCATCAAGTTTGCTGACGACACCGTCGTGGTGGGCCTGATCTCTGATAACAACGAGACGGCCTACCTGAAGGAGATTAAGAATCTGGAGAACTGGTGCCAGAGGAACAACCTCCTTCTAAACGTCAGTAAGACAAAGGAGCTGATAGTGGACTTCAGCACTAAGCAGGAGAGGAACTACCAGACCCCTGTCATCAACGAGTGCCCAGTGGAGAGAGTGGACAGCTTCAAATACCTCGGAGTTCACATCACGCAGGACCTGTCATGGTCCTGTCACATCAACACCGTGGTGAAAAAGGCCCGTCAGCGTCTCTACCACCTCAGACGCTTGAGAGACTTCCAACTGCCCTCCAAGGTGCTCAGGAACTTTTACTCGTGCACCATAGAGAGCATCCTGGCGGGAAACATCTTAACCTGGTTCGGGAACAGCACCATGCAGGACAGACGAGCTCTACAGAGGGTTGTGCGGTCAGCTGAGCGCACCATCCGCTCCGAGCTCCCTGACCTGCACTCAATCTACAGCAGGCGGTGCTGGACCAAGGCCAGGAAGATCGTGAAGGACCTCAGCCATCCCAACAACAGACTGTTCTCTCTGTTGAGGTCAGGAAAGCGATTCCGCTCCCTGAAGACCAACACAGAGAGACTGAGGAGGAGCTTCTTCCCGCAGGCGATACGGTCTCTCAATCACACCACCACACAGTACTGACCCACACATACAGTTCTTACACACACACTGGACTTTCTGGACATTGTTTTCACTTCATCACTTAAATCACTTTAAGCATATTTGCACTGCACAAGACATAATGTGGATTGCACAACACTGGTCACTATATTCCTCATTTCCAGTTAATACTTGTACAGCTGCTGTTATTGTGTGTGTGTGTGTGTGTGTGCATATATTTATTTATTTATATTTCCTCATACATTCTTTTATAGTTCTATACTGTGTATTGTGTATTTTGTTGTACAGTTATTTTATTTTCAACTTTAATTTATATATTTTATCTTATTCTTTCCCAGTTAAATTTACCCTTCATTCTAATTTGTGTTGTATAGTTATTTCATTTTTAACCTTAATTTTTTATATTTTATTCCTTCCTAGTTAAATTTACACTTTAATTTTTCATATTTATTTCCTATCTTATTCATAGCCCTTTTTTCTTTTTTTTTTTCTCTTTAGGTCACTAGCAGTTGTCTAAGCATTTCACTGTATATCGTACTGTGTATGACTGTGTACGTGACAAATAAAAATTTGAATTTGAATTTGAACCTTGCAGTACCGGAAGGGTGCACATCATGCCAATGCTGACGGACTGTCACGTTTACCTCTGCCCCTTGCACAAAAAGAGAAACCGGGAGCGGTTGAGGTATTCTACGCATCTCAACTGGACACATTACCGGTCAGTGTTACAGAGATCAGATGTGACACTGTGTCTGATGTGACTTTGTCTCATGTCCTGAAAATGGTAACAACTGGACGTTTCCCAGCAGCAAAGGACACAGATCAAGACCTGTCACCTTATCTGCTGCAAGAACTCACAATACAGCAGGGATACCTCATGTGGGGCGTAAGGGTGGTTGTGCCACCTAAGCTGCGCTCTCGTGTCCTGAAGAGCTCCACACAGCACATCCAGGGATAGTAAGGATGAAGAACTTAGCTCGCAGCTATGTTTGGTGGCCTGGCATTGAGTCACAAATTGAGCTTCAAGCTAAAGCCTGCTACTCTTGTCAGCGTGTGCAAAAAGAGCCTGGGTTAGCACCTTTGCACCCTTGGCTGTAGCCTTCCTGTCCGTGGGAACGGATCCATGTGGATTTTGCGGGTCCATTCGAAGGTCACATGTACCTGGTGGTGGTAGACGCATATACCAAGTGGCCTGAGGTGCATATTATGGATGGCACCACAGCTGGTAAAACCATACAAGTGCTACAGGGTCTCTTTAGTCGCCATGGCATCCCTCACGTCCTGGTGAGTGATAATGGACCGCAGTTCTGTTTTGAGGAATTCAGGGTGTTCCTGAAAGCTAATGGAGTCAAACACATCCACTCCGTGCCATACCATCCTGCCACTAATGGTTTTGCTGAGCGTTTTGTGCAGACATTCAAGCATGCATTGAAAGCTTCCAGGGGTACAGCACCTGTGCAGCAGCACCTTGATGCGTTCCTCTTGACATATCGCAACACTCCCCATGCAATGACTAGAGAAACGCCAGCTATCTTGTTCATTGGACGCAAGCTGCGCTCTCGGCTGGATTTTCTGAAGCCCAGTGTGGTCGGAGCAGTGCGTCGACAGCAACACTCCAGGGACAGATGGCTCACTGTTGGCGAGCCTGTCCTAGTGTGTGTGACTATAGGAAGGGAGAGGACAAGTGGACGCACGGTGTCGTACTGGAGAAGACTGGGCCAGTGTCATACAAGGTGAATGTGGGAGCACAAGGAGTGTGGAAACGTCATGTGCCACGGTCACATTGTCATGGTCCTGAGTCTGCAGACTCAGTGTTTTGTGTTTCTTTATGCTTTTGTTTATTCTGAGTATATATTCTTTTATAATTTGCCATTTGTTAGGTTTGTGTGCTGTGCCTGCCCTGGTCCCACTTCTGTGTTCTGTCTGTCTATGGTGTCACACTGTCTGTTTGTGAATCTGTCTGTTTAGTTCAGTGTCTTGTCTGGTTCTCGGTGTCTGAGTTTCGGTTTTATTCTGAAGGTCCCCGTCTCATGTGAGTGTGTTCACTTTACGTTTCCCCTGTCCCGTCAGCTCTGATTTCTCACAGGTGTGTTGCCCTCCTGTCTCTCGTCCCCTGATTACTGCTGTGTGTATTTAAGCCCTGTGTGTTCTCCTGCCTGTTGCTGGTTCATCTGTGTTCAGTTCCTCTGTCTGCGGCTCTCTGCCCCGCACCCTGTTTCTTTTGCTCTCAGGTTTGTCATTTAGTTCTCCCAGTTTAGGTTTCTCCAGTCATCTGTCATTCCTCACTGCCTGTTCTGTCACTGCCACTTCTGTAAATAAACGTCACGCTCATCACCAGTCAACTGCCTGTATTTTGGGTTTGAGATATTATGTATGAACCAAGATTTATGGTATGCTGTACAAGCTATCAACAGCAGGGGGCACCACGCCCAGTTATGTGTGTGTGTAACTTCTGTGTTATGTTAATAAAGAGAAGAAGTCAACATGTAAACAAGCTACTGTGTGTATCAGTCTGACTCTGTACAAGCCCTAATAGTGTACTGACACCATAGAGGGAATATAACAAAAATATTTATTATAAAGTTGCTGATCAAGTTTATTTCAAATGTTTGAAGTTCAAGTTTGCCATGTTTGCTGAAAATATTTCTTTAACTCTTGACATGAACTGAACATAAACTTGTGGCTCCTCTCATGTCACTGCTACCTTTTCTGCAGGTGTTACCTTATACATCATATTTTTTATGCTCACCTTTCTCACAACCGAGAGCATAAAGAGGAGGTGCTATTGGTAACAGGTTTGGCCAGCTCTTGGTTTCCTCTTTCCAGTGTACCGCTTACTTGATCAGACTTGTTTGCTTTTCAAACGGAGGTGTTTAAGTTTTTGTTCTTCACTAACAGGTAAGTCTTTCATGTTTGATTCAGCTTGTAATTCAGACTAATTAAGAGTTGTGTATTTATGTAAAAAATGTGGTTTAATCTAATCGTTGTTCATTTATCTCCATGTTGTAAGTTTTAACAACATCAGAAAACACATCAAGTTGAAACTGATTTTATGATTTCTGGAAGACAAAAATACAACTTATACAGTAAGAAGTCTAATAATAAATATAAAATATAGTACATATATTTATTGATTGGTACAGGGGTTTCGGGTTATGGGTGGAAAACAACACAAAAACATGACTTCCTTGTTCCTTGAACAAGAGCGTGCAGTAAATAAAGCTGGGGCATGGTGCTGACATCACTATGTGCTGCACATTTATCTGCTAAAACTGTGGATTTAACTACATTTCTGGAGTTTTTGAAATGTGTTGCATTAAATAGAAAAGGTTTCTTTTATTTAGCTTTGTTGATATAAATGTGGCAACGATTATTGAGAAAGAGATTTTTCATGTAACAACTGAGGGAGGAAGTAGAAACAATTCAGCAGAAATGAAAGATTAAAAAATTTATAATGACAACTTTTTGTCATGTGAGGCAGAGGCAGGCATGAAGGGGATGCAAACACAGGACTCTAGTTTTAGTTCTAGAAAACTAGAACTAAAACTCCAAACCAGAAACACAGGGAGACTTACACACATGAGGAGGTACAACAGGACAAAAGGCAAAGGAACACACAGGGTTTAAATATACAAGGGAATAATGAGGGAATGGGATGTAGGAGGGAAACACAGCTGGGATTAATTAGACATAACAAGACAAGGGGAAGAAAAATTAGACACACTGACATTGGACATGGGACTGTCAAAGTAAAACAGGAAATAACACAAACATCGAACCAGGAAAATAAGACACAACAGAAGGAACACAAGGGAGGCACAGAGACAAAACCTAAAGGAAATCACAGCAGTGCTAAAGAAAAACTAAGGAACAGAAAATACAAAAAAACAAATCATGAAAAACCCAGAACATTGAATAAACAAAAACCGAAACATGGAGTCACCCTACTACAGACCATCACACTTTTATTATGAATATAATTGTTATTATTATTATGCCAGAAATTATCTATAGAGACCAAAGTCATTTTTGTAGCACACGACAAACTTTTTTCTGCTGTGAAGTGAAAATTTTAACATAGAAGTTTATGACACGTGACCTGCTGTTGTAGCCGACACAGTAAAGGGACTGGGTACATCACTGCGGGATTCCATTTTCAGCACCTGGAGGTTGCCTTTCCATGTAAAACATTCTTGTAAACTAGTATCAGCACAGTGTTATCCATATGAAGAACCCGTGTCACCTGTTAAAGCCAACTTGAGAGCGTGCAGTGATGTGACAGTGTCCCAGCATCAAGTCGGTTTAATTAATTAAAAGATTACTTTTAAAATTCTTTTTAAAGCTCCTTTGGTGGAAAGTGAAGGGAAGTGAGGTGTGTGGGTCAAATTGTTTTTCCACTAAGACTTTAATCTGATTCTTATTTCAGTTTTTTCTTGTCTCTCAGTCTCCAGGATCTCAAGACAGGATGTCAGTGACTGTGTCCAAGGCTGATGGGGTCACTGTACTCACTCTGACCACTGACCCCCAAAGTCCTTGGCCTCCTCTGTGTCAGATCTTCAAGAACCTTTGCTACATTCCAGTGTGCTGCACTGTGTCTCAGCACCTGAGAAGTCTCAACAGAGCTTCTCAGACAGTGCTGGGGGTGAGCTACAACCATCTACACATCACATTTTATATTATGCCTATTTTTTAATTTGTAGTTTTTTCTTAAACTGCACAATGTTCACTGTTCATACTGTACTTCATTTTTCACAGACGCTGCAGATAATGATCGGGCTGCTCAACATTGGATTTGGACTTATACTCTATAACGATTGGACCTCCCCTTACATACACTACTTAGACTTTCCATTTTGGTTGGGTGCATTGGTAAGGAAATAATGATGGAATGAATGTATATATATATATATATATATATATATATATATATATATATATATATATACATATTAGGGGTGCAACGATACACAAAATTCACGGTTCGGTTCGATACTTTGGTGTCACAGTTCGATATTTTTTCGATACAAAAAAAATGTTCATGCCTTTTTAATTTGTCATTTATTAAAATTATAAATATATATTTTAACTCAAAAGTACAGTTTTTAAATTTAACCCTAACCCTTGTGCGTGTTTTTTATTTTGACAGCGAATACGCACCTGCGGACCACTTATGTGCAGCCCTGGTTATTTAGCTCGTCATATTGCAGCCACAGAAATTCTTTTGTCCATGAAACCATAAAGCTGCACTTTCTTTTTTCCTTATAGTCTGATTTGTCATAACTTCTCCGTTTTGTGGTAAGCTTTTCTTTGGCTGTCACTTCTTCACCCTGACCGATCTTATTTGGCTCAGCAGAACTAAAATATATATCTGTCTGTGAAGGTTCTCAGTCATCCAGGTCATAGTCAAATATATATCCTGCTGCTTTTAAACACGCACTCACATAAGCTCAGCGATTCTCTGCGCGATCAACCTCTCACATGTTTAAGCTTGCTGCGGGAGATTTCACTTGTCATGTTTGCATAGTAAGCTAACAATTAATAAGATGATGTCAGAGGAATTGGTGCACAAATTATCATCACTCACAGATCAGTGCTGTCGCTCTCTATACACAGTTCGCACGATTGCAAAGTGAAAGCAAAAAAACAAGCGCAAATTCAAACGCGATTTCAATATGTCACATATTGACAGTGGCTCACCGATGCCAATGACATAATTACCCAGCTACATTTCCGAAAGAATGCAAAAGCATTGACATATATTTTTCTTTCCTACAATAGCCCGACGGGCAGGGAAGAGATAGATTTTGGTACCCCGACTGAAAAAATCGCTAGCCCCGGGACGTCGGGCTAGCGATATTGCAAGCCCTGTATCTGATTGAGGAATCACTCATCTTTGGAAAAGAGAGTTTATTACAGAGAAATGTCTCTTTCCAAAATAAAAGCTTCTGGGCTATATTCTCAGCAGCATATTAAACAGCTGTCTAAATGACTCGGCTAAAGTTAGTAGCATGCTTGCTTGTTTTTTTTCTGCTTCCACTTGTCTTTGCACTAGGATGATGTCGGCGTAAATGTGCAGTCATATTCGTTGTGTTCCCACTAGTGCTGTCAGGTTAATCTCGTTGAAATGACCTTAACGCCACAACACGGCAAATCTCCGTTAACGAGCTACCGCCGATCGCCCCGTGCATGGGGCTAGACGGCCAACACGTTAACGAGCTAACTGCGCTAACACACTAGTTCTCACCCATGTAATTCAGCATTGCATGGCACATCCAACATGCTGTTTTACTTTAGTCCATGACTCGCTTACCTTCAGGGTCATACGTCACATGAAAACCAAAATAATTCCAAACGCCAGATCTGAATGAGGGTGGGGGAGGTCCATGTTGTAAGGAGAGCTTAACTTCTGTCTCGCTAGCTTGCCCTGCGCTCTTCCTTCTGACGATGCTGTCTGTGTTGAGCGCTCAGTGAATCTGCGTTCGACTACTCCGCCTAGGCTGCACTGTCGACCCTAGGCGGAGTAGTCGAACGCAGATTCACTGAGCGCTCAACACAGACAGCATCGTCAGAAGGAAAGTTGGGGGCCTCTGGATGTCTGGAGTTTTGATCTCCTCCATACCCGCTTCACACCCTGGAGGACGGGGCTGTGGCCCCCCCACACTCCCTAGCAGATCATTACATGGAGAAACCTTTGGAATGCAAGCATGCTGATCCACACAGGTATGCACACATGGGTATTCACAGACGCGGACTAAAGCTTTCTTGGCTGCTGCCTCAAAGCACACTGTGCGCTGTCTATCTTGCGTGCTGCACAATATCGTTTATTACTTAGTAAATACTGATATCTATGACTAGCTAGTTTATTGTGATGGTGCTTTGTTTTCTCTATTATTATGTTGCTCTTTGTTGTTTGCTGTCTCCTCTGTTTGTTTTTGTTTGTTTGTTTGTTTTTTTTTTTTTTTTCTCCATACAGGTGACCCAGGAGTTTTTTTTTTATTTTTTCTCTCTCTTCCCCCCCCTTCTCACCGTCTCTTCTCCCCTTTGGTTTTCTTTCTTTCTCTCCCCCTCTCTCTCTCATTCATTCCCCCTGTCCTATTTATTAAAAAACAAAAAAACAAAAAAAACAACAAAAAAAAAAAAATGACAAAGGATGAACTGAAGCTCTGCCATCACGTAATGTCGCATACTGCTGTTTCTGATGTCATTTAGAAAAAAAAAAAAGAAAAAAAAAAAAAAAAAAAAAAAAGAAGGAAAGTTGATAAAATAAATTACAAATTTTGTATTGTTCGATACATATGCGTACCGAACCGAAAGCACTGTATCGAGCGGTTCAATATCGATACGAATATCGTTGCACCCCTAATATATATATATATATATATATATATATATATTAGGGGTGCAACGATATTGAACCGTATATATATATGTGCATACATACATTGTCTAATAAGCAGCACAGTGGTTGTTATTGTTGCCTGATAGCAACAAGGTTCTGGACTGGGTGTCAGTTGTGTGCGAGTTATTTCTGGGTGATCCGGTTTCCTCCACAGCCCAAAGATGTGTTTCATGTTAACTTGTAATTCTAAATTGTCCTTAGGAGTGGAAATGAGAGTGTGTGGTTGTCTGTTTGTCATAAATGGGTCACCTGTGTTGCTCCCTTGTTAGTGAGATTTGGTTACGAAAAAAAGATGACCAGATTTGTTTTTCCATTTCACATCAGGTCATACTGGATACACAAGATGAGAAATGAAATGCCAACAAAGGGCCATGTAAACCAAACCTGTCACAGTAATGGAATAGGAATCAACTGAGTAATCTTTACGAGAAGATCATTTTGGGGGTCAAACATATCTTTCCACAGTTAAATATGTGACAGAAAGCTTAATTGCCAAGTTTTGTCCAAGATCTATCTAAGTGTGATGACACCAGTGCACATTTACACGCACCAGGTCATAGTGGCTCAAGAGTTGGGAGTTCGCCTTGTAATCGGAAGGTTGCCGGTTCGAGCCCCGGCTTGGACAGTCTCGGTCGTTGTGTCCTTGGGCAAGACACTTCACCCGTTGTCTACGGGTGGTGGTCAGAGGGCCCGGTGGCGCCAGTGTCCGGCAGCCTCGCCTCTGTCAGTGCGCCCCAGGGTGGCTGTGGCTACAATGTAGCTGCCATCACCAGTGTGTGAATGTGTGTGTGAATGGGTGGATGACTGGTTGTGTAAAGCGCTTTAGGGTCCTCAGGGACTAGTAAGGCACTATACAAATACAGGTCATTTACCATAGTTTTGCTAGGTTACATAAAAATTGGTTATAGTTCAAAATACCAGTTTACACAAACAAACCATACAATTTGTTTTTGTAAACAAACAAATTATATAGTCTTTCCAACCTCCTTAAACTGTACAATTGTTCTCTCATGGCGAAAAGTTTATTTACAACATATCCTGAGGGGATAAAATGTCCATAAAGACCCCTCTGTTTTCTCTGTTGCACTCAGTAAAAAGATGGATGTGAACTTTATTTATGTATTTATTTATTTTGTCTTTTGTCTAGTTCATCATGTTCGGCACTGTGTGCGTTTTGTCTGAGAAGTATCCAAGTCCATGTTTGGTGAGTATTTCAGCTGTAAAACATTTTCATATGATCTCTAAAGGACTTTTTGTTGTCATGTCTTATTCTTATTTGCATTCATGATAAATATATTAAACATGTACAGTATGTCCTACAGCATACACACACTTACATAAATACTGGAGGGAAGTTTGCGGAGAGAGGGCTTAACACCCCTCTAGTCTACATATAATTGCTAAATTATTTTTATCAAATAAAATACTTTGATAAAAATGATTTCCCACTCCTGACCCCACCTCCAACTTTTCGCACTGCATCTTGAAACAGTTTATATTACAAACAACAATCAGGATGTTACATCCTCATCATGGAAAGATTGTCCACTGGCCTGTAGGTGTGAATAGACTGCAGAGTCCTGGCCTGATGAGGTAGCTCTTCTGTGTGGTGCCATCCATTTCTCCAAAGGTTGTTTGGTTTCCCTGATTCCCCAATTTTTGGCGGAGCATGTTCAGGGTTTTAAAAGCCACAGAGACGGTGTTTAGAAAAAATGAGTCTTAATTGTTCCGATGCTCATGACACATACAGGAACACAAAGGGTTTTCACTTAGGCAGCACTTGTCCTTCCCTCCTGGATCAGTTGGAGCTTTCTTTAGGAGCCTTCCCAGCTTTGACAAATTGTTATGACCCGGCTCTGCTAGGCGACAGCGGATGTAACATAAATGAGCCCAGAGACCAGGAGGTTAGATAAAAAGAAACACACGAGGTTTATTAACACAACTGAAAACCGTTAGTGAGAGGCACAGAAAAGAAGACCAGACACCAGCGAAGGAGGATAAGAAGGACAGACGCAACAACATTGTCATTCCCTATGTAGCCGGTGTATCAGAAAAACTCAGGAGAGTTTTCTCCAAGCATGACATCCCAGTGTATTTCAGACCCAGCAACACACTCAGACAGAAACTGGTTCACCCGAAAGACAAAACGCCAAAACACAAACTTAACAATGTGGTGTATGCTGTACAGTGCAGCGAGGAATGCTCAGACCTCTACATTGGAGAGACCAAACAGCCACTTCACAAGCGCATGGCACAACACAGAAGAGCCACCTCCACAGGACAAGACTCAGCAGTCCATCTGCATCTTAAGGATAAAGGACACTCTTTCGAGGATGCCAATGTTCACATTTTGGACAGAGAGGACAGATGGTTTGAAAGAGGAGTGAAAGAAGCATCTATGTCCACTGTGAGCGACCATCTTTGAACAGAGGCGGGGTTTACGACACCAACTCTCTGCCATCTATAATCCAGTTTTGAGATCCCTTCCCAGACGCCTTAACGCCCACTCACATCCTGGGCCATCTGACCTCAGGAATTCGCATGACAAGGTGGGGCCAGGTTTCACAATGAACACACCTGAAACTCTGGCTGATTGGGACCCACACCCAGTTTCACACCTTGGCTCAGGTGATTAGAGGATCATCAGGGGGTCCTTTTGTCCCTCTGTGGGGGTCACTCCCACTAGGTTTATATCTGGGACTCTCCACCATTTGACCTTAGAACTGAAGAAGCTTCTCGGATGAGAGGTGAAACGTCTTCAAGCAACTTAAAGAAGTCCAGACGCTTTTCTTTGCAAGCTCCTTTGACCCGTTAGTGAAACAGCTCACTAGGCAATAGAGGGATTTTAGACAAACATAACAAACAACTCAAGTAACACTACTAACACCAGTAGAACACTATTCATCTAAACATCTCACGGGAGGCAACTCAAAACAAAGGCTCAAATGAAGGCAAAAGGAGGGACAATCTACACAGCCTGTTCGAGTCAACAAGTCCCTCTTCGAATGAAGAATCCTCAGCCTTTTATATTCTCAGGTAATTGCAGGCAGCTGTGTCATAATTGCAAGCAGCTGTGTCATTGGTCTGTCGTACTCAAGGCTCCTGCAGCAGCCAATGGTGTGAGTGGTCTGACACGCTCTGATCTGCATGAAGTTGGGGCGAGCATAGGTCCGGGCCAGCCAATCCCCCGTGAGTCCTGGAGCACTTTGATTTCCATAGAGGAAGGCGGGGCCACCTGAGGCCAGAGGCCGTAACACCCCTCCCCTTAAAATACCAACTATGTTGGGCAGAAGCAGACATTACAGAGTGTGAACAACAACAAAGAACAAACACAGTAAAACATGTTTACAAGCGGGACAGACCATCAGCTAAAACATTTTCAGACCCCTTTTTATGGTGAATACTTAAGTTGTATTCCTGCAACAACAGAGCCCAGCGCATAAGGCGCTGGTTATGATTAAACATGCGAGCAAGGAACACGAGTGGGTTGTGGTCGGTGTACACAACAAGAGGTAACATACTGGATCCCAGGTATACGTGAAAGTGCTGAAGAGCCAACAACAAAGCCAGGGTCTCCTTTTCAATGGTGGAGTAGTTTAACTGATTTTTTATTGAACTTGCGGGAAAAGTAACAAACGGGGTGGTTTAATCCCTGCAAGTCTTCTTGCAACAGCACTGCCCCAGCCCCAACAGCACTGGCATCAACCTCAAGTTTGAATGGTCGCGTCAAATCAGGTGCAGCTAACACAGGGGTGTGGCAGAGGAGGGCTTTTGCACTCTCAAAAGCATCTTGACATTCACTTGACCATATAAACTCAACCTTTGGGCTGAGTAGGTCAGTCAATGGCTTCACTACAGTGGAGAAATTTTTACAAAAGTTTCTGTAGTAGCCCACCATCCCCAGAAACCTACGCAACTCACGCCTAAGTACGTCACTGTAGCTTTGGCAAACTCACACTTAGCTAAGTTGAGAGTTAGAGTAGCTTGAGCCAAACGGTGAAATACCTGGTGTAACGTTTCCAAATGATCTTGCCATGTTTCAGTGTAAACTACTAGATCATCTAGGTAGGCACTGCAGTTGGACAGGCCATGGAGGACTTTATTTACTAGCCTCTGGAAGGTGGCAGGAGCGTTAAACATGCCGAAAGCCATGACTGTGTATTGTAGAAAATCATCAGGTGTAACAAAGGTAGAGATGTTAGAGGCACGTTCAGTTAAAGGGACCTGCCAGTAACCTTTAAGAAGATCTAATTTCGTGACATACTGAGCAGTCACAATACTGTCCACACAATCCTCAACTCTTGGGAGAGGATGTGAGTTAGCCACAGTCACAGAGTTCACCTTCCGGAAGTCTGTAATAAAGCGGGGCGAGCCATCTGGCTTAGATTCCACTATACAAGGCGAGCTCCAGGGGCTTTGACTGGGCTTCGCTAAGCCATGTTGCAGCAGATAGTCAGCCTCCTGTTTCATGAGCAAGCGCTTATGGGGGCTGGCTCGATAAGGATGCTGCTTAATAGGTTTAGCTCCCTGGACATCAATGTCATGCTCTTGCACCGTAGTGCAAGTTGGCACATCCCCGAATAAACAGGTGTATTCCCTAATCAAGGCAGTTATGTCTTCTTGCTGCTCCGAAGACAGATGCTCAAGCCAACTCGGCAATGCATTCAGCATTTCTGAGTTAGACAGACGGGGTCTAGAACAGGTGGGATAACTTATGTTTAAACCATCAACCTCGTCCACCACTCCTTCCTCTAGGTGGCTTGAGGCTACAATAGGAGCACAGAACCCAGCAGGCTCTGGTGTTGACCGAGGATGGTACAGTTTCAACATGTTTATGTGACAGACGCGTGTTTTGCGTCTGCGGTCGGGAGTGCAAATTACATAATCTGTCTCCCCTCTCCATTCACAAACTTTAAAGGGGCCGCTATACCTAGCAGACAAGGCTGAGCCTGGAACAGGCAAGAGCACAAGAACTTGGTCACCCACCTGAAAGGTTCTTTTAACAGAAGCCTTATCATAATGGCGTTTCATCTTTCCCTGTGAAACGGCAAGGTGCTGTTTAGCCAGAGCGTTGGCTTGATTCAAACGCTCACGGAAGTGCTTTACATAACTGCTGACATTTACTTCGAAAACTCCATGTGGGCTCAAAAATGCCTCTTTCAGAGCTTTGAGGGGTCCCCGTGGCCTATGGCCAAATACCAGTTCAGAAGGACTAAAACCAAGTGACTCCTGCACAGCGTCACGGGCAGCAAATAACACAAATGGAACACCCTCATCCCAGCTCTTTTCAGACTTCAGGCAGTATTGGCGTAGCATCGTCTTTAAGGTCTGGTGCCACCGCTCTAATGCACCTTGCGATTCAGGATGATAAGCAGAGGACACGACATGCTTGACACCTAGAGTGCTAGCCACTTGTTTGAACAACTTAGATTGAAAGTTTGAGCCCTGGTCAGTCTGTATGACCTTTGGCAAGCCAAACACTGAAAAGAATGTTGTCAACGCCTTAACAACAGATTTTGCTGTAACCTTATGTAACGGGACAGCCTCGGGGAAACGGGTAGCTGCACACACGATCGTGAGAAGGTATTGCTTTCCTGATTTTGCTCTAGGTAGTGGACCCACACAGTCTACTATGACATGGTCAAATGGCTGATCCACTACAGGAATGGGACACAACGGAGCCGGGGGTATGACCTGATTAGGTTTACCTGCAATCTGACATACATGGCAACTGTTGCAAAATTTAGAAACATCATGCTTCATACCAGGCCAAAAGAAATGTTTTAATAGTAGCTGGTATGTTTTCGTGATGCCCAAGTGTCCCGACCACTGGCTTTCATTGGCAAGGGCCAGGATTTTCTGTCGGTACACAGAGGGCACGACAATCTGCACCTGGTGGAGACCATTGAAGCAGTAGAACATCATGTTCTACAAAATAGGCTTGTTGCTCTTTTTGCAAGTAACACTACTAGCACCAGTAGAACACTATTCATCTAAACATCTCACTGGAGGCAACTCAAAACAAAGGCTCAAATGGAGGCAGGAGGCAAAAGGCAAAAGGCGAGACAATCTTCACAGTCTGTTCGAGTCAACAAGTCCCTCTTCGAATGAAGCATCCTCAGCCTTTTATATTCTCAGGTAATTGCAGGCAGCTGTGTCATAATTGCAAGCAGCTGTGTCATTGGTCTGTCGTACTCAAGGCTCCTGCAGCAGCCAATGGTGTGAGTGGTCTGACACGCTCTGATCTGCATGAAGTTGGGGCGAGCATAGGTCTAGGCCAGCCAATCCCCCGTGAGTCCTGGAGCACTTTGATTTCCATAGAGGAAGGCCAGAGGCCGTAACACAAATGTCCAGCTGGGATAACCACATTTACTCAGGGCCTTCTTGAGGTGATGTTCTTCTGCTTCCCTGACCACTTTGTCTGTGGGGATGGTGTTCATTCTGTGTTGTAGCGCACTGGTAACACCCAGATTGTGCTCCACTGGATGGTGAGAGTCAAACCTTAAATACTGATCTGTATGCGTGGTTTTACGGTACACATCAATATTTAAATGTCTCTCGTTACTGATGGAAATCTTACAGTCTAAGAAGGCTAACCTGCAACTTTTCATATTCAATGGTACTCATGGCCACTGATCAATGGTCTTTGATCAGTAGTTGTAGATCAGAGGTCGTGACAATTTGCATACTAATGGTCAAGAAACTGACCTCACAGCCCATTGTTCATCAGTGGTGCTAGTTTCAGTAAGTATGCAAATGAGACTGAAGAGGATGGATGAGTGACCAAACGTTTCTCCCACTGAACCAGCTTTCTGGGATTTCCTTACCTGGATGATTGAGCATTCATGAAGACAACAGTCACAATAGATTTCCTGAGAGATTACACTGAATAGGGGATGTGATCCAGAACTCGTTCTGTTTCTATATTTCATTATGTCAAGAAGAATAAAGGAAGAGGAAAATGAAAAAGAGGCAGATTAGCTGGCTAAGGTTAAAAAACTGCTGCCTAAGTTTAAACGTAACTTCCGTAAAATTATAATTCACGTCGAAGAAGCTCTCATTTTTTAGAAATCTGGCCAAATTAGTGAACCCCCCTCCACAAATGTGATTATCTAGACTTGGGACCAGGAAGCAGAGTTGCAGTTTTATTATGTGTCTCTGCAGCTTCTCTCCTCCTGTCACCCCCCCTTAAAAAGAAAAATCCCATCCTCTGAGAGACTGTGTCAGCTGCCAGACAAAAAAAAAAGAACAAACAATCCAAAAACATTTAAAAAAAATCACAAAGAATAACAGCAAAGTCCACAACTATCCACAACTGCACCAAAGCGTTTTGAAAACGCTCTTGAAATCGCATATATTTCCAAACAGAGCTGTCCCATTGCAGTGTGGATGTTTGAAAACGCAGACTTTCTAAAACGATGATGCATTTTAGTCATGTGATGCAGTCATGTGACCAATTAAACAAAGATAGCGGAGTGCATTATTCAGCAGCTGTTTTGATTTGTCTCAATTTTGACAGCCCTAAAAAAAGATTAACATCAGTTTGTACGTGCTCCAGATAGCTTTTATTCAAATTCTTTAATTTGCGCAAATTCACTCGCTTTTGCGCAGGACTGGAGCGTAAGCGTTTTGGGCCGTTTCAATGTGGACGCACAATTCTGTGAAAATGACTGAAAGCGCTAGTGTGGACGCAGAGAGTTTTCAGATGAAAACGCCATTTTCAAATCTATCCGGGCTAGTGTGGATGTAGCCTAAGGGGAGACAATGCTAGGGACACAGACATGAGACAAGGGACCGTCAAAGTAAAAAGACATGAACACAAGGGAGCACAGTGAACACCTAAACACTGGAAGAAAATAACAAAAAAATCAGAAAACTAAAAATTGATAAACACAAAACATAAACATGGAGTCACCAGATTCCGGACCATGACATCTACGACAGAGATTCCAAATCTGAAGAATCATCAGAATCAGATACTTCATTAATCTGAAGTGAAGAATAACATTAACAAACCAAAAACAGAAACCCTAAACCCAAATTCACAACCATCATATCCTAAAGCAGCAACTAGACAGAAACCAACATTTAGATTAATGAGGAATCCAGACATGACTACGTAAACATGTGTACTCACAGAGGCTATGATACTTTAGTCTAAGAATGCACTAAGTGTCATTTATGGTTTGGATATTTTCTTGTACATTAACTGGTCATTTTTGTTTTTCAGGTCATCCTTACTGTGATTCTGAATCTGGCTGGAGGTGCTTTTGCCATGACAGGCAGTGCACTGTACGGCGTTTATTTAGGAGACATTGGCTTTCGTTGGAACTATGATTGCTACAATGGCTACAATGGCTACAATGGTTACAATGGCTACAATGATTACGGGTATGGAAGGAAAACAATAAGGCCTCCATCTTTAGACGAAAAACTCCTTCAGGAGAAATGCTTGGAGGGCCAAGCAGTGCTGGTGGTAAGTTAGGGAAAGCAGAAAGAAAAATCGCACATATACACTATATGATACTATCTTATATACTGCAGTATATAACATTTTGAGACTTTAGATGAAACACTGTTGTTTGTGTCCCATCAGATGCTCCTGAGAAGCATCAGTGCTGTGATGATCACCTTGTCTGTTCTGGAGTTCTGTGTTGTGATAAGCTCTGCTGTCCTGGGAATCAAGGCTCTGAGTAACAAAGAAAAAGGACAAAACAAGGTAGATAATGGACAACACAATGGTTCAAACACATTCTGATAAACATGTTAAATAGTAGAAGATGTTGGCTGAACACATGAAGTGTTCTTGCAGGAATTCTGTTTGTTTTGTCTGAATATCAGTGAAACCAGGTAACAGTGAGTCTGTGCAGTGTTCTCATGCTCTCTACCAGTTTGAGTGAGTCAGTTAAAGTTTATATCTGATGTACAGACAGAGAGCAGGATGACAACATAAAACAAAACAACAGCCCATCATGACTTTAAGGCATGAAGCTCAGTCAGTCCCACGTCTGGCTCCCACATGGACCGGCCCAGGACAGCAAGTCCAGAGTTCAGGCTGCAGATTTTAGGGAGAGACTGTGTGAATCAGAGCTTGGTGGTGGAACTGCTGCAGAGAGAGAGAGAGATCCTTGAGGAAGAAGAACTGTTGGGACTAATAAAAAGATAGACCAGAGGAAGTTTGAACAGCTGTGCCCAACTTTATGTTAGTTTGAAAAACAACAGCTTACCAAAATTTGTTTTAATAAGATCCATCCATCCATTCATCTTCATCCGCTTTATCCGAGGCCGTGTCGCGGGGGCTGCAGCCTAAGCAGAGAGACCCAGATCTCCCTCTCCCCAGCCACCTCCTCCACCCAGCCACCTCCTCCAGCTTATCCGGGGGAACACCAAGGCGTTACAAGGCCAGCTGAGAGATATAATCTATCCAGCATTTCCTGGGTCTGCCCCGGGGCCTCCTCCCGGTGGGACATGCCTAGGGTTGCCAACCGTCCCTTAAAAAACGGAATCGTCCCGTATTTCGAAACAAAAGTACACGTCCCGTATTGAGCTAATAAGGGACGCACTTTGTCCCGTAATACAGTGAGAATCAAAAGTAGTCTATAAATGTTAATGGAATTAACGCTTTGTTTGAAAACATAATTCCCAGCCCCTCTCCTGCTTTGTGACCAATGAGCTGACAGCACACTTATGACAATTCGAGTATGACGATTCAGATTACCGCTCATCTCATTGGTCGAGGAAAGGTCGCTTATGGAGAAAATACCGGAAGACAACAGATGACCACAACAAGAAGCATGGCCAACAGGGAAACAAACGCCGACACTGCGGTGCAAGTCTCGGATGACAGTACACCTAAAGCTGGGCAGACACTGTGCGATTTTTTCAGTCGCGTTATTCAGCTCCTGCTCAAACTGCACAATTGACTCGCAGGGGTTAAAAGTTGGTAGGTCACGATGCAGGTCTCACACTATACGGCCCGATGCTCTGATGCGACCTGAGTGCTCACACTGTGCCTCCATAAAATGAAGGTTATAACAGAAAATCTGTCGCGCTCTCCCTCTGTCTTTCACTCACACAGACACACCACCACCATCAACTTTGCTAAATTGCTAATGAAAAACATTGATCAGGCAGCTGTGGTTGAGCAGCAATGTAAATCCAACTATTTTCATGGTTGTTGTGGTCGTGATAATTTTGTGAGGCCACATCGAAAAGGCTCGGATGAGCTTTCCAAAGTTCTACAAGTTGTGCCTCCATCGCTTGTGTCCAGATCACACGCTGCACTGCCGTGCTGCTCCGTCTTTTTCGCTGACATTTGTGTTTGCGCGTGCGCAGTGTGACAAACTGCGGTGACACCCTCACGACCAAGCGATTGATGATCGGGAGCTGGTCGTGAGGTGTTAATCGCTTCTCGTTACCCCACGTATACTACACGATGCACGATGAAGGCCAAAATCGGGCCGATCGCCAAATCGGTCGCACGACTCAAAAATCGGTTCAAAATGGGCCAAAAATCGCACAGTGTAAGCCCAGCATTACACTCACACAGACACACCACCACCACCATCAACTTTGCTAAATTGCTAATGAAAAACATTGATCGGGCAGCTGTGACTGAGCAGCAATGTAAATCCAACTATTTTCACGGTTGTTGTGGTCGTGATAATTTTGTGATGCCACATCGAAAAGGCTCAGATGAGCTTTGAAAAGTTCTACAAGTTGTGCCTCCATCGCTTGTGTCCAGATCACAGGCTGCACAGCCGTGCTGCTCCATCTTTTACACCAACGTTTACGTGTTTGCGCGCGAGCAGTGTGAGCGGCTGTGATGAGACCCTCACGAGCGATTGATGATCGGGAGCTGGTCGTGAGGTGTTAATCGCTTCTCGTTACCCCACGTATACTACACGATGCACGATGAAGATCACTCAAAAATCGGCTCAAAATGGGCCTAAAACCGCACAGTGTAAGCCCAGCATTAGAGCAGCAATGTTTGTTCCCCTCAGAGAAAGGGAAGAATGGGAAAAGGAAAACACCTGGCTGGAAAAAGTTAATATGGGCATGTGCAGTGAATATCAGCGCTATGTGGCCAGAAGTGTGATAATATAATTTATTTTGTGTAATAAACAACTGCAAGGATAGATGATTACAACAAATAGATGACTAATACATAAAAGTAATACATAGATGAATAATGATGATGAGTTAAGATGCGTAATCATGGGAACAAGCGGGTTTACAAACAGGAGCAGCTGATTAGCATTAGAAAAGCTGAAATAATACCTCAACTGAAGCCAATTGTACTAAATGCACTAAATGTGCACTGTTACAAGAATGTTTTTCTTTCTATTGTTTTCTATTATTTTAAGTTAAGCAGGACAGAGTTCTTTTAAAGAAAGATTTACTTATATTCTCAAAAGTTAAGCATGACAGGCTTCTGTTTAAGAAGGAGACCTGTTTTATTGTGTTAATGTTGTCATTTTGAGCTAAAAATAAATGGCTAAATGATCATTTGTTTCACATGTGTTCATATCACAAAGAATAAACATCTACTTAAATCAAATTCAAGTCAAAGGGTTAAAAAAATAATTTCACACACAAAAAAAGAGCTAGAAAATTCACCACACTGGGAAGGGTGAAGACAACTGGGTCGCCCGGCCCTGGCCACGAGGTGTCCCTTATTTATTTTTCAGGGAGTTGGCAACCCTAGACATGCCTGAAACACCTCACCCAGGAGGCACCCAGGAGGCATCCTTGTCAGATGCCCGAACCACCTCAGCTGGCTCCTTTCGATGTGGAGCAGCAGCGGCTCTACTCTGAGCCCCTCCTGGATGGCCGAACGTCTCACCCTATCTCTAAGGGAGAGACCAGCCACCCTTCGGAGGAAGCTCATTTCTGCCGCTTGTATCCGCGATCTCGTTCTTTCGGTCACTGCCCACAGCTCGTGGCCATAGGTGAGGGTAGGGACGTAGATCGACTGGTAAATTGAGAGCTTCGCTTTTACACTCAGCTCCCTCTTCACCACGACGGACCGGTGCAGCATCCGCATCACTGCAGCCGCAGCCCCAATCCGTCTGTCGATCTCCGGCTCCCTTCTCCCATCACTCGCGAACAAGACCCCGAGATACTTGAACTCCTCCATTTGGGGCAGGAACTCATCCCCGACCTGGAGTGGGCACTCCACCCTTTCCCGGCTGAGAACCATAGCCTCAGATTTGGAGGTGCTGCTCCTCATTCCCGCTGCTTCACACTTGGCTGCGAAGCGTTCCAGTGCAAGCTGGAGGCCCTCACCCGATGAAGCCAACAGAACCACATCATCCGCAAAAATCAGAGATGAGTGAAAGCCCTCCGCCACTTGGCTGCGCCTAGAAATCCTGTCCATAAAAATTATGAACAGAACTGTTTACAAAGGGCAGCCCTGGCGGAGCCCATCACCCACCGGGAACGAGTCCGACTTATTGCCGGCAATGCGAACCAAGCTCTTGCAACGGTTGTATAGGGATCGAATGGCCCGTAACAATGGGCCAGACACCCCATACTCCCGCAACACCTCCCACAGGACACCCCGAGGGACATGGTCGAATGCCTTCTCCAAGTCCACAAAACACATGTAGACTGGTTGGGCAAACTCCCATGCACCCTCAAGTATCCTCGAGAGGATAAAGAGCTGGTCCAGTGTTCCGCGACCAGGACGAAAACCGCATTGTTCCTCCTGTATCTGAGGTTCGACTAGCGGACGAACTCTCCTTTCCAGCACCCTGGCATAGACTTTCCCAGGGAGGCTGAGGAGCGTGATCCCCCTGTAGTTGGAACACACTCTCCGGTCTCCCTTCTTAAAGATGGGGACCATCACCCCGGTCTGCCAGTCCAGGGGTACTGCCCCTGATCTCCACACAACATTGTAGAGGCGTGTCAACCAGGACAGCCCTACAACGTCCAGAGCCTTCAGGAACTCGGGGCGGACCTCATCAACACCAGGGGCTCTGCCACCAAGGAGCTGTTTAACTGCCTCAGTGACCTCGCCCCCGGAGAGTGGCGGGTCATTCCCCTCATCCCCAGACTCTGCTCCCTCCTCGGAAGCTGTGTCAGTGGGATTAAAGAGGTCCTCGAAGTATTCCTTCCACCGCCTGACAATTTTCTCAGTCGACGTCAGCAGCGCTCTGCCAGCACTATACACAGTGCAGGTAGAGCACCGCTTCCCCCTCCTGAGACGCCTGACGGTTTGCCAGAATCTCTTCGAGGCAGTCCGAAAGTCTTTTTCCATGGCCTCTCCGAACTCCTCCAACACCCGAGTTTTTGCTTCAGCCACTGCCCGATCCGCATTCCGCTTCGCCTGTCGATACCTGTCGGCTGACTCCGGAGCTATTGTTTTAATAACAATAAAATAAATTGTAATTGCACTTTATTTTTAATGTCACCTTAAATGTTGATTCCTTTGTGTATTCCTGCATGAAAATGTCATCAAAGTGTGCACAGTCGTGTTTGTGACTGGAGGGAGTTTACACTTCACAAATATTATTTTTCTCTTTTAGAGCACTGACGACCCAGAGCTCTACAAACCTATGCTGGAGGAAGTCACTGTACAGCCTGTGGCATTAACAGCCTGACTCTGTTCACGAAATATCAGCGATTTACACACATTCTTACTAATAACTTACTGATAATATACGAATTATTACTGTGTTTTGATGTAGTGATGTATATCTTATGTTTAGTTAGATCCCAGCACCTGCGTATGTAAAAAATAATTGTTACAAGTCTTTTCTTTTCTTTCTTTTTTTACAGAAGTGTTTAAACAGGGAATGTCAGGTGGAGGTTGTTACTTTTAAATGAGGTTTGAAATTTTAAGAAACTCAAATTTTTACTTTTCTCAGCCTGTGCTGTAAAGGATTTCTTGGTATGTTCAATAAAACATGAAAAGTTCAGCTGTTGTGCGTTTTTTTTTTAAAATTCAGATTGTTTGCCTGTAATCGTGAATCAGATCGAGACCAAAACACATTCTCATTGCATTTGGAAGAAAAACAATAAAAGGTGAATCAAATAGACCATTACGGTAAGGCTGGGATGGTCAATGTGGTAAAGTAAATCCGTTGGGCATCTTCCCTCGTCTTTAGACAATAATTCTGATGGAAAAAGAGCCAAACGGGACAGGCAAAAAAACAAAGAGAAAAAAAAAAAGGATGTAAATCCTTAGGTGACGGCCAAGCAAAAAACAAGGTCATAGTCCCCCCGTGAGAGGGGCCAGCGTGTAAGAGTTTGTGGAATGTTCTTTGTCTGTGTCTCTGTATATAAGATGTAAGGGCGATGGCCACAATTCAGAGATGGTCCTGGTGTTTCACTGGGATGCTCTCTCCACATTGCAATGTGTTTATTAAACCCACTTCAACTCAAGCTCACTGGGTGTGTTGAAGGTTATTGTTAAAATTTCCATAACACAAGAAAGGTGTGGTTTGTGTCTATGAACAGTGAACACCCGTGTGTACACCTGTGTGCACACCTGTATGGATGAGCGTGTTATTATTCAAATGGTTTCTCCATATAATCATCTTCTAGGGGGTATGGGGAGCCATAGCCCCGTCCCCCAGGTCATGAAGCAGGCATTGAGGAGATCAGGCCCGAGACATCCAGAGGCCCCAAGAGCCCAAGGAGGACCATCGGAGGGGCATCCTTGCCACCCTCCTGGGAATAACTGAGTAGAGCCCCAGACAAGAGGCCAACCAGCAGCCATGGAGCAGAAACCAGAGGGGGCTGCAGTGGCGTTCCCGCCAGCTGTGCCCAAGTGAACCAAACCGTAGGCCCAGAGGCCTGAGGGCCCTCCATCCCCCGGAGGAGACCTGACCAAGCCCGGCCCCTCCAAGGAGCCACCAGGAGTGAACTGGTACATACCTGAGTGCCCAGCCCAAAAACCACCAACCGACACCTGAGGGCATCAGCAACCAGCAGGGAGTGTAGTGTGAGGAGATAGGCTTCCATACTCTGGAGGGCCTGAGATGTTCCCAGACGTGGAGTCTAAGACCCGACCTGACATATAGACACAGACACAAACATGCATTCCCCCCCCCCCCCCCCCCCTCCCCCCCATGGACGCATATACAAATACTCAGCACTCACCCAATGTAAAGGCAGACACTAATGGACACTGTACACACAATCATACTCCCCAAACATACTCTATACCCCATGTCCAGGTAAACTCACCCCCCGAGGGTGAAACCACACATAGACCCAGGAGATGTTGCCCTCTCCTTTCGGGTGGAGGCAAGCAGACATCCCAGACCCCAGTCGGACAGCCAATATCTCCTCCCAGCCCCTCCGCCCCGATGGCTAACAGAGAACGGGAGTGTGTGAAGACCCCATACCTCCCTCCTCCCGCTCATGTGTAGTGTGCTGCGTGTTGTTCTAAAGTGCATTTAAAACACGGGAGGGCATGGTGCTTCCTGCCAGAGAGCAGCAGGTGTAGCACGAGCCCTCCTCAGAACCCTCAATGTCTACATGCATTTAAAATTGAGAGGAGGTATAGTGCTGGCGGAGCGCTGCTGACGTTGACTGAGAAAATTGTCAGGCGGTGGAAGGAATACTTCGAGGACCTCCTTAATCCCACTGACACGTCTTCCGAGGAGGAAGCAGAGTCTGGGGATGAGGGGAATGACCCGCCAATTTCCGGCGAGGCGAGGCTGCCATATCGCCCCTCTGGCCATCACCAGTAGGCAGCAGGTGAAGAGTCTTGACCACGGACACAATACAGAGAGTGTCCGAGCCGGGGCTCGAACCGGCAATCTTCTGATCACAAGCGAACTGCCTACTCTTGAACCACGATCGCCCTAAACAGCAATGATAATAATACTTATGTGAAGTAACACAAGCTTATAGGAATCGTGTTATATACTTTTCCATAGCATTACATTTGAATTCAACAGTTCAATCTTTCAAATAACGGACAGATATTTGTGAAATCATGATACATTTGTGAATGTATTTTAACAATCTAAATATGCATATGTACAGACAGATACATTTAATAATCATGAAAATTATGTTTTATTACATTACAGTGATTTAACGTTAATTTACATTTGAAATGTGGAATCACAGTCTATTTACGTAACTTTAATGATATTCTAGAAGAACAGAACAAAACTGTAAAATGAACAATAAAATACTTTCATATTAGGATTTTTTCCCACAGTGCAGCCATACCCGCGACCTTGTGGTTGTTAGTTCACATCCATTGGCCAATGCTTAGCTTCATGTTATTATGTGTCCCAACATCCAATGGCATGTCACATTGTTTTCATGGCCACACCCTCACCCCAGGTGCAGAGGCCTATTTCTGGTCAGGAATGTTGTGAATACTTTGAGATTTATATTAATTGCAATTCCTACCTCTACATTTATTTTTTTAAATATATAATTAGCACATCATGGCCGTGCAATGTTTTATATGGGGTTTTTTTTGTTTTTATTCCTATTAATTATATTTTTAACTTGTCTCTGAATTATTGAATCAGACCAAGATGACATGAAATTTTCAGCAAAATTAGAATTCAAATATTTTGAGTAGCACAACATTAATCATCTCCGTCCTTTTCTCACCCCACATGTCGCTGCCATTCTTGTCCATAGCCTTGTTACTTCCCGGATTGATTATTGTAATTCACTTCTTTTTGGTCTTACTCAAAAATCCACCCACAAGCTCCAACGTGTCCAGGACTCTGCTGCCCGTATTATCACCAGGACCCCTTCTGTCCACCACATCACTCCTGTCCTGCAGCAGCTTCATTGGCTCCTGGTCAAATATCGCATCAATTTCAAAATACTCTTGCACAAATTTAAGGCTATTCATCATCTCTCTCCTCCATATCTCTCTGATCTGGTTCAGATCACCGCCCCATCTCGGTGTCTTAGATCTTCTTCTTCCCTTTCTCTCTCTGTCCCCTCCCCCCGTCTTGCCACCATGGGTAGCAGGGCTTTCAGCTACTCTGCTCCTCGACTCTGGGATTCCCTTCCTCCTGATTTAAGAAATATCTCTTCCTTCTCTCTCTTTAAGTCATAACTCAAAACTCATTTGTTCAAAATAGCTTATCAAACATAGCTTCTCCACTCGGCTATTTTCAATTTGATTTATGTCTTTTGCTTTTATGATTGTGTAAACTGCTTGCTTTTATGTTGCTGTTATTATTCTACCGTGTACAGTGTCCTTGAGTGTTCTGAAAGGTGCGTTCAAATAAAATGTATTATTATTATTTTTCCACCAATACAAAAGGGCTGTTTTTTGTTTTGTTTTTATTTTTTGCTCATAAGCAGAGAGTGCTTGCTAGCGCTGTCTTTAGACAGTAAATGTGACGAAACTATTCAGGAAAAAACGCTGCGTATATATTGTTTATCATGACTCTGGGTTTACGTGGCCTATCAACACCATTTAAAAACTGGTATATATCACCTTGTTGCTTTGTCATCTTGAAGTGGTCATGTGATTGGCTTACCACGACTACTTTATTCTTCCTCAGTCAAACAGCAGCACTCGTGCAATTGTTTTGCCCCCCCTGAGCTCCAGGTGTTGTGCCAAAAAGTGATCATCTGGTAGAAAGTGATTGCTGTCTGCGGGAGCGCGCGCAGCTGCTTAAAGCTGTAGCGCCCAGATTACTTACATAGAGAGCTAAGTCTGTGCAACTGATGTAAGGTGCAGTAAGCTGAAGACAGCTTCAACCGTTGTTGAAAAATTGTAACGCGACCGCCCCGCATTTTCTTGTTGGTAACGGTAACGACATTGTAACGATAGAAATAGTAATTAGTGTTGAATATCAACACTTCACTGAGTTCTTTTGATTTCTCATAGGCATCCGATGGAAGACAAAACCCTGCTCAGTACACCATTTCACACTTTATTCTGTTACACAATTACTTCTCGAAGGGAGATGCGTCCTGCATGACACGGTGCCGCGGTTCTCAAAATGGTTGTGTGCCCCTAACAGTTTTATTACAGACGCAGAACGCTGTTATTCATCACTGGTTGCCTGTGGAGAAGTGGACACGGCTCATAACCTTTTTCTTGTAATTGTACAATAAAGGTGTAGTAAGAGTGTTGCTGTGACCACCAGAGAGTGCTGTTGTATTTCTTTCCTGTTTACTTTTTCCAAACTGTGCAGCAAACGCACCAAGTTTGTTAACAGGTGATTCTTTTAATTATGTTTGACTGATTGTCCCAATTAATTGTCAAAGGAGCTTGCAAAGAAAAGCGTCTGGACTTCTTTAATTAAGTTGCTTGAAAGCAACTTAAAGAAGTCCAGACGCTTTTCTTTGCAAGCTCCTTTGACTACGATGACCTGGATGACTGAGAACCTTCACAGACATACGTCCCAATTAATTAATTGTAATAAAAATCTTTATTATAAAGTTGCTGATCAAGTTTATTTGATGAATGTTTGAAGTTTAAGTTTGGCATGTTTGCTGAAAATATTTCTTTAACTCTTGACATGAACTGAACATAAACTTGTGGCTCCTCTCATGTCACTGCTACCTTTTCTGCAGGTGTTACCTTATACATCATATTTTTTATGCTCACCTTTCTCACAACCGAGAGCATAAAGAGGAGGTGCTATTGGTAACAGGTTTGGCCAGCTCTTGGTTTCCTCTTTCCAGTGTACCGCTTACTTGATCAGACTTGTTTGCTTTTCAAACGGAGGTGTTTAAGTTTTTGTTCTTCACTAACAGGTAAGTCTTTCATGTTTGATTCAGCTTGTAATTCAGACTAATTAAGAGTTGTGTATTTATGTAAAAAATGTGGTTTAATCTAATCGTTGTTCATTTATCTCCATGTTGTAAGTTTTAACAACATCAGAAAACACATCAAGTTGAAACTGATTTTATGATTTCTGGAAGACAAAAATACAACTTATACAGTAAGAAGTCTAATAATAAATATAAAATATAGTACATATATTTATTGATTGGTACAGGGGTTTCGGGTTATGGGTGGAAAACAACACAAAAACATGACTTCCTTGTTCCTTGAACAAGAGCGTGCAGTAAATAAAGCTGGGGCATGGTGCTGACATCACTATGTGCTGCACATTTATCTGCTAAAACTGTGGATTTAACTACATTTCTGGAGTTTTTGAAATGTGTTGCATTAAATAGAAAAGGTTTCTTTTATTTAGCTTTGTTGATATAAATGTGGCAACGATTATTGAGAAAGAGATTTTTCATGTAACAACTGAGGGAGGAAGTAGAAACAATTCAGCAGAAATGAAAGATTAAAAAATTTATAATGACAACTTTTTGTCATGTGAGGCAGAGGCAGGCAGGAAGGGGATGCAAACACAGGACTCTAGTTTTAGTTCTAGAAAACTAGAACTAAAACTCCAAACCAGAAACACAGGGAGACTTACACACATGAGGAGGTACAACAGGACAAAAGGCAAAGGAACACACAGGGTTTAAATATACAAGGGAATAATGAGGGAATGGGATGTAGGAGGGAAACACAGCTGGGATTAATTAGACATAACAAGACAAGGGGAAGAAAAATTAGACACACTGACATTGGACATGGGACTGTCAAAGTAAAACAGGAAATAACACAAACATCGAACCAGGAAAATAAGACACAACAGAAGGAACACAAGGGAGGCACAGAGACAAAACCTAAAGGAAATCACAGCAGTGCTAAAGAAAAACTAAGGAACAGAAAATACAAAAAAACAAATCATGAAAAACCCAGAACATTGAATAAACAAAAACCGAAACATGGAGTCACCCTACTACAGACCATCACACTTTTATTATGAATATAATTGTTATTATTATTATGCCAGAAATTATCTATAGAGACCAAAGTCATTTTTGTAGCACACGACAAACTTTTTTCTGCTGTGAAGTGAAAATTTTAACATAGAAGTTTATGACAAGTTTGAATTTGAATTTATTTATTTAAAAGGGACAGTGCAGTTTAACATAGTTCAAGTGCAAGACATGAGACTGATGTACTGCACATAGGTTTATAGCTACTGCTAATTTTCAACAATTGTCCCTTGTTGGGCTTACAATCTAAATAAATACATATTACAATAAAACATACAACATACAGTGACCTGCTGTTGTAGCCGACACAGTAAAGGGACTGGGTACATCACTACGGGATTCCATTTTCAGCACCTGGAGGTTGCCTTTCCATGTAAAACATTCTTGTAAACTAGTATCAGCACAGTGTTATCCATATGAAGAACCCGTGTCACCTGTTAAAGCCAACTTGAGAGCGTGCAGTGATGTTACAGCGTCCCAGCATCAAGTCGGTTTAATTAAATTAACAAATTACTTTTAAAATTCTGTTTAAAGCTCCTTTGGTGGAAAGTGAAGGGAAGTGAGGTGTGTGGATCAAATTGTTTTTGCTGCTAAGACTTTAATCTGATTCTTATTTCAGTTTTTTCTTGTCTCTCAGTCTCCAGGATCTCAAGACAGGATGTCAGTGACTGTGTCCAAGGCTGATGGGGTCACTGTACTCACTCTGACCACTGACCCCCAAAGTCCTTGGCCTCCTCTGTGTCAGATCTTCAAGAACCTTTGCTACAGTCCAGTGTGCTGCACTGTGTCTCAGCACCTGAGAAGTCTCAACAGAGCTTCTCAGACAGTGCTGGGGGTGAGCTACAACCATCTACACATCACATTTTATATTATGCCTATTTTTTAATTTGTAGTTTTTTCTTAAAGTGCACAATGTTCACTGTTCATACTGTACTTCATTTTTCACAGACGCTGCAGATAATGATCGGGCTTCTCAACATTGGATTGGGATCTATACTCTATAGCACTTGGAACTCCTTATACTTAAACTACTTAGGCTTTCCATTTTGGTTGGGTGCATTGGTAAGTAAATAATGATGGAGATATAGATATATATAGATATATATATCTATAATCTATAGATATATAAATATATCTATATATATATATATATCTATCTATCTATCTATCTATCTATCTATCTATCTATCTATCTATATATATATATATATATATATATATATATATATATATATATATATACATACAGTGGGGCAAAAAAGTATTTAGTCAGCCACCGATTGTGCAAGTTCCCCCACCTAAAATGATGACAGAGGTCAGTAATTTGCACCAGAGGTACACTTCAACTGTGAGAGACAGAATGTGAAAAAAAAAATCCATGAATCCACATGGTAGGATTTGTAAAGAATTTATTCGTAAATCAGGGTGGAAAATAAGTATTTGGTCAATGACAAAAATACAACTCAATACTTTGTAACTTAACCTTTGTTGGCAATAACAGAGGTCAAATGTTTACTATAGGTCTTTACCAGGTTTGCACACACAGTAGCTGCTATTTTGGCCCATTCCTCCATGCAGATCTTCTCGAGAGCAGTGATGTTTTGGGGCTGTCGCCGAGCAACACGGACTTTCAACTCCCGCCACAGATTTTCTATGGGGTTGAGGTCTGGAGACTGGCTAGGCCACTCCAGGACTTTCAAATGCTTCTTACGGAGCCACTCCTTTGTTGCCCGGGCGGTGTGTTTTGGATCATTGTCATGTTGGAAGACCCAGCCTCGTTTCATCTTCAAAGTTCTCACTGATGGAAGGAGGTTTTGGCTCAAAATCTCACGATACATGGCCCCATTCATTCTGTCCTTAACACGGATCAGTCGTCCTGTCCCCTTGGCAGAAAAACAGCCCCATAGCATGATGTTTCCACCCCCATGCTTCACAGTAGGTATGGTGTTCTTGGGATGCAACTCAGTATTCTTCTTCCTCCAAACACGACGAGTTGAGTTTATACCAAAAAGTTCTACTTTGGTTTCATCTGACCACATGACATTCTCCCAATCCTCTGCTGTATCATCCATGTGCTCTCTGGCAAACTTCAGACGGGCCTGGACATGCACTGGCTTCAGCAGCGGAACACGTCTGGCACTGCGGGATTTGATTCCCTGCCGTTGTAGTGTGTTACTGATGGTGACCTTTGTTACTTTGGTCCCAGCTCTCTGCAGGTCATTCACCAGGTCCCCCCGTGTGGTTCTGGGATCTTTGCTCACCGTTCTCATGATCATTTTGACCCCACGGGATGAGATCTTGCGTGGAGCCCCAGATGGAGGGAGATTATCAGTGGTCTTGTATGTCTTCCATTTTCTGATGATTGCTCCCACAGTTGATTTTTTCACACCAAGCTGCTTGCCTATTGTAGATTCACTCTTCCCAGTCTGGTGTAGGTCTACAATACTTTTCCTGGTGTCCTTCGAAAGCTCTTTGGTCTTGGCCATGGCGGAGTTTGGAGTCTGACTGTTTGAGGCTGTGGACAGGTGTCTTTTATACAGATGATGAGTTCAAACAGGTGCCATTCATACAGGTAACGAGTGGGGGACAGAAAAGCTTCTTACAGAAGACGTTACAGGTCTGTGAGAGCCAGAGATTTTCCTTGTTTGAGGTGACCAAATACTTATTTTCCACCCTGATTTACGAATAAATTCTTTACAAATCCTACCATGTGGATTCATGGATTTTTTTTTTTCACATTCTGTCTCTCACAGTTGAAGTGTACCTCTGGTGCAAATTACTGACCTCTGTCATCATTTTAAGTGGGGGAACTTGCACAATCGGTGGCTGACTAAATACTTTTTTGCCCCACTGTATATATATATATATATATAGATAGATAGATATACACATTGTCTAATAAGCAGCACAGTGGTTGTTATTGTTGCCTGATAGCAACAAGGTTCTGGACTGGGTGTCAGTTGTGTGCGAGTTATTTCTGGGTGATCCGGTTTCCTCCACAGCCCAAAGATGTGTTTCATGTTAACTTGTAATTCTAAATTGTCCTTAGGAGTGGAAATGAGAGTGTGTGGTTGTCTGTTTGTCATAAATTGGTCACCTGTGTTGCTCCCTTGTTAGTGAGATTTGGTTACGAAAAAAAAGATGACCAGATTTGTTTTTCCATTTCACATCAGGTCATACTGGATACACAAGATGAGAAATGAAATGCCAACAAAGTGCCATGTAAACCAAACCTGTCACAGTAATGGAATAGGAATCAACTGAGTAATCTTTACGAGAAGATCATTTTGGGGGTCAAACATATCTTTCCACAGTTAAATATGTGACAGAAAGCTTAATTGCCAAGTTTTGTCCAAGATCTTTTTAAGTGTGATGACACCAGTGCACATTTACAAACACAGATTCATAGTTTTGCTAGGTTACATTAAAAATTAGCTATAGTTCAAAATAGCAGTTCACACAAACAAACAATTGCTCTCTCATGGTGAAAAGTTTTATTTACAACATATCCTGCAAGAAGAGGGGATAAAATGTCCATAAAGACCCCTCTGTTTTCTCTGTTGCACTCAGTAAAAAGATGGACGTGAACTTTATTTATGTATTTATTTATTTTGTCTTTTGTCTAGTTCATCATGTTCGGCACTGTGTGCGTTTTGTCTGAGAAGTATCCAAGTCCATGTTTGGTGAGTATTTCAGCTGTAAAACATTTTCATATGATCTCTAAAGGACTTTTTGTTGTCATGTCTTATTCTTATTTGCATTCATGATAAATATACTAAACATGTACAGTATGTCCTACAGCATACACACACTTGCATAAATACTGGAGGGAAGTTTGCTGAAGGAGGACTTAACACCCCTCTAGTCTACATATAATTGCTAAATTATTTTTAGCAAATAAAATACTTTGATAAAAATGATTTCCCACTCCTGACCCCACCTCCAACTTTTCGCACTGCATCTTGAAACAGTTTATATTACAAACAACAATCAGGATGTTACATCCTCATCATGGAAAGATTGTCCACTGGCCTGTAGGTGTGATTAGTCCTGACCGGATGAGGTAGCTCTTCTGTGTTGTGCCATCCGGCGCAACACAGAAGAGCGGCACATGTTCAGGGTTTTAAAAGCCACAGAGACACGGTGTTTAGAAAAAATGAGTCTTAATTGTTCCGATGCTCATGACACATACAGGATCACAAAGGATTTTCACTTAGGCAGCACTTGTCCTTCTCTCCTGGATCAGTTGGAGCTTTCTTTAGGAGCCTTCCCAGCTTTGACAAACATCCAGCTGGGATAACCACATTAACTCAGGGCCTTCTTGATGTGATGTTCTTCTGCTTCCCTGACCGCTTTGTCTGTGGGGATGGTGTTCATTCTGTGTTGTAGCGCACTGGTGATACCCAGATTGTGCTCCACTGGATGGTGAGAGTCAAACCTTAAATACTGATCTGTATGCGTGGTTTTACGGTACACATCAATATTTAAATGTCTCTCGTTACTGATGGAAATCTTACAGTCTAAGAAGGCTAACCTGCAACTTTTCATATTCAATGGTACTCATGGCCACTGATCAATGGTCTTTGATCAGTAGTTGTAGATCAGCGGTCGTGACAATTTGCATACTAATGGTCAAGAAACTGACCTCACAGCCCATTGTTCATCAGTGGTGCTAGTTTCAGTAAGTATGCAAATGAGACTGAAGAGGATGGATGAGTGACCAAACGTTTCTCCCACTGAACCAGCTTTCTGGGATTTCCTTGCCTGGATGATTGAGCATGCATGAAGACAACAGTCACAATAGATTTCCTGAACATTACACTGAATAGGGGATGTGATCCAGAACTCGTTCTGTTTCTATATTTCATTATGTCAAGAAGAATAAAGGAAGAGGAAAATGAAAAAGAGGCAGATTAGCTGGCTAAGGTTAAAAACTGCTGCCTAAGTTTAAACGTAACTTCCGTAAAATTATAATTCACGTTGAAGAAGCTCAAATTTTTAGAAATCTGGCCAAATTAATGAACCCTCCTCCACAAATGTGATTATCTAGACTTGGGACCAGGAAGCAGAGTTGCAGTTTTATTATGTGTCTCTGCAGCTTCTCTCCTCCTGTCACCCCCCTTAAAATGAAAAATCCCATCCTCTGAGAGACTGTGTCAGCTGCCAGACAAAAAAACAAAACAATCAAAAAACATTAGAAAAAAAAAATCACAAAGAATAACAGCAAAGTCCACAACTATCCACAACTGCACCAAAGCGTTTTGAAAGCGCTCTCGAAATCGCATATATTTCCAAACAGAGCTGTCCCATTGCAGTGTGGATGTTTGAAAACGCAGACTTTCTAAAACGATGATGCATTTTAGTCATGTGATGCAGTCATGTGACCAATTAAACAAAGATAGCGGAGTGCATTATACAGCAGCTGTTTTGATTGCTGTATAAATTTTGACAGCCCTAAAAAAAGATTAACATCAGTTTGTACGTGCTCCAGATAGCTTTTATTTAAGTTCTTTAATTCTCACTCGCTTTTGCGCAGGACTGGAGCGTAAGCGTTTTGGGCCGTTTCAATGTAGACGCACAATTCTGTGAAAATGACTGAAAGCGCTAGTGTGGACGCGGAGAGTTTTCAGATGAAAACGCCATTTTCAAATCTATCCGGGCTAGTGTGGATGTAGCCTAAGGGGAGACAATGCTAGGGACACAGACATGAGACAAGGGACCGTCAAAGTAAAAAGACATGAACACAAGGGAGCACAGTGAACACCTAAACACTGGAAGAAAATAACAAAAAATCAGAAAACTAAAAATTGATAAACACAAAACATAAACATGGAGTCACCAGATTCCGGACCATGACATCTACGACAGAGATTCCAAATCTGAAGAATCATCAGAATCAGATACTTCATTAATCTGAAGTGAAGAATAACATTAACAAACCAAAAACAGAAACCCTAAACCCAAATTCACAACCATCATATCCTAAAGCAGCAACTAGACAGAAACCAACATTTAGATTAATGAGGAATCCAGACATGACTACGTAAACATGTGTACTCACAGAGGCTATGATACTTTAGTCTAAGAATGCACTAAGTGTCATTTATGGTTTGGATATTTTCTTGTACATTAACTGGTCATTTTTGTTTTTCAGGTCATCCTTACTGTGATTCTGAATCTGGCTGGAGTTGCTTTTGCCATTACAGCCATTGCACTGTACAGCATTAATTTAGGAAACATTCGTTCTTGGTGGAACTGTTATGAATACTACAATGGCTACAATGGCTACAATGGTTACAATGGTTACAATGGCTACAATGGTTACGGGTATGGCAGGGAAACAATAACGTCTCCATCTTTGGAGGAAAAACTCCTTCAGGAGAAATGCTACGAGGGCCGAGCAATGCTGGTGGTAAGTTAGGGAGAGCAGAAAGAAAAATGGCACATATACACTATATGATACTATCTTATATACTGCAGTATATAACATTTTGAGACTGTAGATGAAACGCTGTTGTTTGCGTCCCATCAGATGCTCCTGAGAAGCATCAGTGCTGTGATGATCACCTTGTCTGTTCTGGAGCTCTGTGTTGTGATAAGCTCTGCTGTCCTGGGAATCAAGGCTCTGAGGAACAAAGAAAAAGGACAAAACAAGGTAGATAATGGACAACACAATGGTTCAAACACATTCTGATAAACATGTTAAATAGTAGAAGATGTTGGCTGAACACATGAAGTGTTCTTGCAGGAATTCTGTTTGTTTTGTCTGAATATCAGTGAAACCAGGTAACAGTGAGTCTGTGCAGTGTTCTCATGCTCTCTACCAGTTTGAGTGAGTCAGTTAAAGTTTATATCTGATGTACAGACAGAGAGCAGGATGACAACATAAAACAAAACAACAGCCCATCATGACTTTAAGGCATGAAGCTCAGTCAGTCCAGAATATTTGTGGAACTTCAAAATCTTTGTAGAAACTGGCTCCCACGTGGACCGGCCCAGGACAGCAAGTCCAGAGTTCAGGCTGCAGATTTTAGGGAGAGACTGTGTGAATCAGAGCTTCATGGTGGAACTGCTGCAGAGAGAGAGAGAGAGCCATGAGAAAGAAGAGCTGTTGGGACTAATAAAAAAATAGACCAGAGGAAGTTTGAACAGCTGTGCCCAACTTTCTGTTAGTGTGGACAACAACAGCTTACCACAGTTTGTTTTAATAACAATAAAATAAATTGTAATTGCACTTTATTTTTAATGCTGACTTACATTAAATATTTCATTAAACATTGATTCCTTTTTGTATTCCTGCATGAAATTGTCATCAAAGTGTGCGCAGTCATGGTTGTTTGATTGGAGGGAGTCGACACTTCACAAATATTTTTTTCTCTTTTAGAGCACTGATGACCCAGAGCTCCACAAACCTCTGCTGGAGGAAGTCACTGCACAGCCTGTGGCATAAACATCTTGGCTCTGTGATTGGAAATGTCTGCGATTTACACACATTCTTACTAACAGCTAACTGATAATATACAAATTATGACTGTGTGTTAATGTAGTGACATATACCTTATATTTAGTTAGATCCCAGCACCGGGTTGGTAAAAAGTGATTGATAAACAACAAAATTATTGTTATAAGTCAGAGTCCTGAGCTCAGACGCTGTGCAATAACCTGAAGTTTATTCAGTCAAAATACAAACTGGTAACTCTTTTCTTTTCTTTCTTTTTTAATGTGTAAACAGGGAATGTCAGGTGGAGGTTTTTACTTTTAAATGAGGTTTGAAATGTTAAGAAACTCAAGAATTTACTTTTCCCAGCCTGTGCTGTAAATGCTTTCGCTTCAGTCGCACCTAACCTCTGGAACAACCTCCTTCATGCTATTCACGCATCTGACTCAATCCAGACCTTCAAGGCTCGATTGAAATCCCACCTTTTTAGTTTAGCCTTCCCAGCTTCCTAAAGCATGCCTTTTAAGTGTACTTCCTTGCCCTCCCCATTTTCCTCTGTTTTGCTTATATTGTTTTATCAGTTTTATTTTTAAGTCTTACTTGCTTATCTGCATACTTGTATACTTGGTTAATCAATGCCTCCCACTTGCTAGCGTATCTGCTTTTGTATTTTGCTACTGTTTTAATGGATTTTGTGAAGCACTTTGGTGTATCTCTGGTTTTAAATGTGCTATACAAATAAAGTTGTATTGGATTGTATTTCTTGGCATGTTCAATAAAACATGAAAGGTTCAGCTGTTGTGCGTTGTGTGTTTATTCAGATTTCGTAATCGTGAATCAGATGGAGACCAAACCACATTCTCACTTCTGCCAAATACGAGGAAGAACTAATTGTAACAGGTCTGCATTTAGTTCCTGGTTTCTGTTTTCCAAACTGCACAGCAAGCAACCAGTCTGAGTTTAGGTTTAGTTTAGGACTTTTTTATTAAAAGTTACATGCTGTGTTTAAAGTTCAAACTCATTAGAAGATTCATGGAAACATAGAATGTCAGTCAACTGAGATAGTGAGAGGTTCATATTCAGTGGATAGAAACCATTTAAATTTCACTCACATAATTATTTTAATATTTAAATAGTTAACAGCAAAAATTGTGAAATGGAAAAAGCAGGAATGATTAGGTGGATCTCTGATTCTATGCATCAGCTGTGACTGTCCTGCTCACTGTCTGCTCAGTTTAAAACACCACACTTAGTCAGTCTGTGCAGTAGTCGCAGTAGTTAGAGCAGTGGTCACTGCTGTTGTTCATGGTTTGAATGTGTCAGCACCTTTTCATGCACTTTACCCATGCTGTTTTTCACTTTCAGAGTACTGATGATCGACAGCGCTACAAAGACCTGCTGGAGAAAGTCACTGCACAGCTTATAGCCTAAATGTGTTGCCTCTGTCCTTTAACATCACTGAGTTATACAAAGTTTTCTTATTGAAGTGCTGCTTAAAGACTGCATTCCTGCTGTGTGCTTGTATTTTTCAAACCTTGCATTTATTGATTCTGACACAGTCAGTTTTCCACCATTGTTGGTGTTCTTCTTTATTGCTACCAGTGAGGGTTTTTTTTGTTTGTTTATTAAAAATAATTTAATTTTGGAACATGTAGAACAAAAATGATGCCATCTATAGCTGTTACATGGCGTTATTGTTTGTAAGTATACTGGATAAGTGGTTAAGAAGGAAGAAAACTGAAGTTTGGATTTGATGCTTTTGCACAATTTCTCCACCAAGCAGCACGGATATTCATCCTTTCACTCATCTTAAGTGTGATCAGGGGAATTTAGAAATCAGAACCAAAAAGAAGGTAGGAACGGGTAGAAGACACGGATCTGTGTGGAACTGCCCTAAAATAAAATAAAAAACCCTCTATATCACATTCAAAAACTTTTAATGAATTCGTTTCAGTTTATAAAACTATCGTCCAAAACAAAATTATGTTTAAACTCTTCTGAAGCATATTGTGCACAATATTCAGGTTAAATCTTCTGATTTCCTGCCCCTTAAAACAATTTCCCTCAATCAATCAATCAACCTCCCACTTTCACATGGACTGTGGACCACATTTAGACAAGTCCAACTCCAAACATTCCTCCTACATGTAGCTGCCAAGTGGGAGGAGGCACTTCTGCAGCGAAATTGAATAATCTCTGGAACAATTTCAAGGAATCGAAATCCTCAAGTGAAAAAATAAAGTGGTTATATGGAATTTAATCTGCCCTATCCTTGGTTACTGACATGTAGCTCAGACTGGAGCGTGGCGCTGGGCAGAATACCGAGAGCCAGACCTAAAGGGTACACTACGAACCAAGCTCAACACAGCCGGCTTTCTTTGGCTCAGCTGGCTCACTATAGGGAAAAAGGGCTGGTTGGAAGCGCGACCCTCTGCTCCAGGATCCGTTCACGGTCACATAAAAAGGGGCGTTTTATGGGTCATGTGACTCCTCTTCCACATACTCAATTCAGAGGCGTAAAATAATAAAATGGAGATTACAAAACCTGTCTGTACATAACATAAATGATAAAGATCACTTTCACACAAAGTTGTTTCCGTTCTCTGTTGCTGATATAAAAGTGGGCCCATGGATCCAATGACATCCTCCTACTGGAGGATAAATGAATACAGAAAGAACTATTAACTGACTAATAAACAAGCAACATGTGAATATGAAACGATTTAATAAACATTTGGAAGCATGAATTTCATTTGTGTTGGACAGATTTATTTCTAAACAATATTTAAATAAACAGATATTGTTTATTTCTAAACAATATTGCCACATACTTTTCTCCAGCTAACATCCTGCCCTGACTTTTTATGCTCACTTTTAATCAGTGTTTACTCTGTGTTAAGCAAAGGGTAAAGGTCTTTGTATGCTCTGAATGGGAGGAGGCACTTTTGCTAAGAGGTTTGTTTGTACTTCGTGCTTCCTCTAAAGGCTTGTTTCCCGACTTCGCAGCCAATATTCAGACTGATTTTTTTCTCAAGAGGATTTGTTTACGTTTTTCTTCTTCTCAGAGAGGTACTTTCAAATGATTCAGTTTATACAGCCTAATTAAATATGAGATATTCATTATGTAACTACAGATTAAGCGATTTAGTACCATGATGTCCATTTTATGATGAATATTCTACGCTTATGCTAAAGTGATTTGCAGAAAGATATGTGAGAAAATAAAAGGTAAAGGTGAAAAGTTTATTTTAAATGTACATGAACCTTGGGTATGACAAATAAATTACATGACAAATGAACTTTCATATTTTTTGGAATGCACTTACATATTAAGCCAGCATAATAAGCTATAGCTCTTTTGCACACATCTGTTCAAATCTCCATATTTTGTCTCCTTTTCTGTCTTCAGCTATTTATTTGTACTATTTGTATTTATATGTTCTATTACTATTGTATATATTAATCAGCATCTGTGGGTAGACAGCAAAGAAAGAATTTCATTGCACAAAGAAATGCCTTTTCTCTTGTGACACATGACAATAAACACTTTGAATCTTGAGATACACTAGTGTACATCATTTGTATTTGCTTTGAGTTTCCTCATGTTTTTGCACTTTGAACACATGTCCAGATAAAATTGACTGTTTTATGTTATTCAGCCTTTACTTCATTCACTCTGACAGCAAAAGGTCACTTTAGATTGCTTCACTTGCTGCAGTAAATACAGTGAGTTAAACCTCAGGATGAATCCAGTTTGGAATGGTATTTGTTTGATTCTTGGAAAACAGAATTCACCTAATTATGAGCTATAACAGTTTATAACTGCTCTGTAGCCTCACCTTGGACATTTTGGAAGCTATCACAACATTCAACTGGATATGAAAACATGTTAATGATCCAGTGATTGAGACCCAGAGATGGGCAGTAATGCGTAATCCGATTACTTTTTTCAAGTAATGAGTAAAGTAAGGGATTACTATTGCAAAAAAGGTAATTAGATTACTGTTACTTTCCCGCAAGCATGCTGCGCTACTGCGTTACTAAAACCGTGAATTTTTTTGCGAGAGCGTCTCATGACAATGACGTAAGCGAGTGCAACAATCATGGCAACAGCTGTGTGCAGATCAACAATGGGGGAGAGAGTATGAGCGTGCAGCATTTAAAGCGTGGAAGTACTGACCTTAGTTTGAGTTTGATGCTGTAAAAAATGACGAAAACGTTAGCGTCCGCTGTTCACTGCGTGGGAAGAAAACTTCTTTTTACAGTGAAAAAAAAAAGCCCTCTGAATCTCAGCTAAAATGTCACATAAACCATTTCTACAACCACCAAACACACCGAAAACAAGCCATGGTTAAATAAGCAGTTATGTAAATGCACAGAAGACCGCTAAACAAACCAAATGGAACAAGAACTTCTTCAAACTTCATGTAACCGGCTAAAGACAGGCTGGTTAGCTTCCAGAGCTATTACTGACTCCAAACACCAAGTTTCACCACATTCTGACCAAAATTCACTGAATGAGCCGCAAAAGAAGACCCCAAAAACACATAGCAGCGCAGATGCGCTACTGATTACTTTTTTCAAGTAGCTTGACCAACACTGTTGAGACCTATGAAGTCAACATCTGGGTGAGCAAATGTAACCTAAACAAAAAAGGTTGCATTTATTTGAATTGTTGAAACAATGTGGAAGTAACTACACACTGTCATGATTCGGCTGTGTGGCAGGCAGGAGAGGACCCAAACGCAAACTCACAGAGACAAAAGGTAAACTCAAAAAACACAGCTTTATTGCTGGCGTGAAGTGGGACACGAAAAACAATACAAAATAAACTAAACTGGGAAAACTAAAGCACAAGGAGCCACAGGGAAAAAAATCACACAGCTATGATGGAGACTACGACACTGACAAAGAGAAACACAGAGCTTAAATACACAGAGGGATAACGAGGGAATGAGACACAGAAGGGGAGCACAGCTGGGAGTAATCAGGCTGGACGAGACAGAGACGCAAAACTAGAAACACTCACATGAGGCATGGACCTACAAAGTAAAACAGGAAACACACTGACTGAATTCTAAACATGCAAACTTAACAGCAACAGGGGAGACATAACATGGAACACAGGGAAGCCATATGACAAAGCCAAAGAGCAAAACCTAAGATAACAATAACTGAGATCTAGGGAAACACGAAACAGTACCACAAAGGACTCAAAACATAATCCATAATATAAAAACACGAGATCTCTCCAAAATGAAACAGGAAACATGAGAGGCAGACATGACAACATAAGACAACAGACATGAAACACACGAAGGGCAAGGGAGACTTCACAGGGGTTGAAAACACAAGGGGGAACTAATAAGCAAATGAACATAGGAGACCTGATGAGCTTAACATACTATAAACATCAAAATGAACTAAAACTCAAAACACTGGGTCCTAAGACCCAGGATCGTGACACACACTGGATAATTCTGGATGGAAAAATGGAGAAATGAGGAATAAATACAGAAATGCAGGAATAAGATCATATTAATTACTTAGTAGTTTGGTTTGTTAATGCATGTGTATATATGACAGCAGCTTTTCTGTGTGAAGTTTGCATGTTCCTTGTCTGTGTGAGTTCTCTCTCTGGCTTCCTCTCACAGTCAAAAGACTGTGGTGTTGGCTTAGCTTAGACTGTTAGTTAGATGAACCTAACCCTCGATGTGAAAGGATGATTGGGTCCAGAATTTCATTTTAATTTCATGCATTCTGTTCTGTCTTTCAGTCTACAGACAGGATGTCTGTCACTGTGTCCAAGGCTGATGGGGTCACTGTATTCACCTTGACCTCTGACCCTGATAGCTCTTGGCCTCCTCTGTGCCAGATCCTCAAGAACCTTTGCTACAGCCCAGTGTGCTGCACTGTGTCTCAGCGCCTGAGGAGTCTCAACAGAACTTCTCAGACAGTGCTGGGGGTGAGCTACAACATTCAAAGATAGAAGATAGATCAAAGATAGAACAGATAGTTTCCATATAATTACTAATACATTAATATACGTATTAGATTTTTTTCAGAACTCTAAACCTAAACTTTGAGTTAATCATTTCTGCTGATGAAATAATTAGTGATTTTTTTTCATATTGCTGTCACTCATCATGCATGTAATCGCTTCAGGTGTTTATTTAGAAAAGCAACAAGGCAAAGTGGTCCACTGTACAGCATCACTGCACCACAGATGTTTATCACCAATACTGTCCTTCCTTTTTCACAGACTCTGCAGATTATGATTGGACTGCGCTGTTGGAAAGGTACTATGCAAGTAATCCTAGTGGAAGGGGTTACATAAAAAGGATGAGGGACCTGTGGAATCTTCAATATCAGGGATCCAGACTGACGGCAAAACACGTAGCGGGGATGTACACCAGCTGAGAATGGGCCTGAAACATTTCTTACAAGACTAACAGAGTTGTAGCTGCCGAAAAATTGCAAAGTCAGTTTTGTTGTGACAGAATGTGAAAAGGTAAAGTTGTATTGTATGTAGGTTATATTCAGAGATATTTTTTTGGTTGTACATCAAGTGATATGTTTCCTATTTCAGCTCATCCTCACTGTGACTCTAAATGTTGCTGGAGTTGCTTTTGCAATCACAGCCATTGTGCTCTACAGCATCCATTTAGCAAACATATACCTGTGGTGGGGATCGCAGTGTGATAATGACTACAATCCATACTGGTACCAGATGCGTACAACAACCGCAGTTACTCCATCTCCTGAGGAGATGATCATTAAGGAAAGATGCTTAGAGGGCCAAGCAGTGGTGAAGGTAAGTTTGAAAAAGGCCAACAGTTAAAAGGTTTTTTTTCCAACTGTTGGTTGGACAAAACAAACAGGGAGACATTCGTTATAGCAAAGAAGATGAATTTGAACTTAATAACCAAATGAACTATTTGGTTGGACCAAATAAGCAAACAAAAAACGTGTAAATATGACATCTAAGAAGACAATTTAAATCATGAAGAACAAATTCTTCATTAAATCGATACAAAGATAAACTATTTTCAGAAGTTTTTGAGATTGTTGTTTTGAAATGCAGCATTGATGTTTGTCTCACCAGATGCTCTTGAGAAGCATCAGTGTTGTCCTGATTGTCCTGTCAGTCCTCGAGCTCTGCATCACCATCGGCTCTTCCATCCTGGGGATCAAATCTCTGAGGAGGAAGGACAAGGGAAAAAATGAGGTACAAGATATATAGTATGAACTAACACAGTCTGACAAACATCTTAATTAATCGGTAAATGTTGAGTAGACAGTAGTTTTATATGAGTTCTTAAAAGATTACTTTTAGGAATATGTCATAGTTTTGATTCTGTCTTCATGTAATGAGTAGTGGTGTCCAAACATTTGTCTGGTAACATAAAGGTTTTCTTTTCTTCTTCTCAAATCGTCAATTTAAATCTCTCTCTCTTTTTTTTTCTTGAAAATGTTGTGTTTCCCCTTTGTGTTATATACATCCAACTCTGATGGTGGATGTTCAATTCAATTCAATTCAACCTTATTTATATAGCGCCAAATCACAACAAAAGTTGCCTCAAGGCGCTTCATAGATACAGAGAAAAACCCAACAATCATATGACCCCCTATGAGCAAGCACTTTGGCGACAGTGGGAAGGAAAAACTCCCTTTTAACAGGAAGAAACCTCCGACAGAACCAGGCTCAGGGAGGGGCGGGGCCATCTGCTGCGACCGGTTGGGGTGAGAGAAGGAAGACAGGATAAAAGACATGCTGTGGAAGAGAGACAGAGGTTAATAACAGATATGATTCAATGCAGAGAGGTCTGTTAATACATAGTGAGTGAGAAAGGTGACTGGAAAGGAAAAACTCAATGCATCATGGGAATCCCCCGGCAGCCTATGTCTATTGCAGCATAACTAAGGGAGGATTCGTCTGTGAAGGTTCTCAGTCATCCAGGTCATCGTAGTCTAAGAAGCTTCTCGGATGAGAGGTGAAACGTCTTCAAGCAACTTAAAGAAGTCCAGACGCTTTTCTTTGCAAGCTCCTTTGACTAAGGGAGGATTCAGGGTCACCTGGTCCAGCCCTAACTATATGCTTTAGCAAAAAGGAAAGTTTGAAGCCTAATCTTGAAAGTAGAGATAGTGTCTGTCTCCATGTCCCCATGTTCATATTAGACATGGTTTTAAAACAAATCTCATAATTTCAAACAGAGATTCATATAATGTTTGCTGTTGTTAAAGTAATCCCTGTTGGTCAATAGGTCTGCAAACGGCTCTAAACCTTTTGTTTCATACAGTTTATTTTTCAACTCTTGGCTATTTGTAATGTCATGGAGAGGATACCCTTAGTGACCTAAGTTGTCCCAGGAAAACAGCTTAGTCTAAGAACACTGGACCCACCCACATGCTGTTCAAATCGTCTGCTTATAACAGGCATTCAATTGAATTTAACTTAACTGAGTTCAATTCAGTCAATCAGATTCAATTAAATCAAATTAAATTTGTCTTTAATGATAAGAGGCTAAAACAGCCAGTTCAGACAGGGAATGAACTGAGGGACTGCACCGTGGCACAGTATAACAGAAAGAAGGATGCTTTTGAACTTTTGTTGATGCAAAGTCTGACAGTGTTGAGGCTCATAATTTACCCGAAAAGAAAAGAGTGGTTACAGAAGCGCAGACTAAAACTCCCCGCACGAAGCACAAAAGCACAAAAGCACAGTTCATTCAGTTTTGTGTAATCGTCAGCACATTTCACGTACTTTCCCATTTCTTTCTTCTTCTTGTAGAGCACTGATGACTCAGAGTTGACCAAACCACTGCTGGAGGAAGTCACTGCACAGGCTGTAGCCTAAATGTCTTTGTTCTATCAGTTACCAGGAATCATGTTCCTTTATGACCTACAACTAACTTGATGCCTTGATGATTTATACTAATTAAGACTTTGTCTTCCTAAGTGCTTCTTGAAAGGAAGACATACCAAATTGAATCGATTGATAATTTCATTGTTGTGCTAATGATTAAAATTTAAGTTGAGAAAAGTGCCTTAAACTCAATTATGTTTGTTGGTAAAAATGTGTTTATTCTTGTGAAATATGGGGTTATTTTCTTTGCCATTCCACAATGTATGATGACAATATTAAAAAAGTTAGAAAAGAATAAAAATAAAGATAAATACTGACACATACAGTTAAAACCAGATATTACACTTTAAAAACAACAAAAAATTCTTACAATTAAACATCAAATCAGAGTAAACCTTTCTTTTAGATCAATAAATATTAACATATTTTTTGTAGGCTATTTGTGAAATGTCAGAGTAAAGAGAGAACTGTTACGTATTTTTATGGCTTTTATTAAAGTCAGAAGCATACATACACTTCCTTAGTATTTGGTAGAATTGCCCCGACACTGTTTCACTTGGGCCAAATGTTTCAGGTATCCTTCCACCAGCTTTCTACAGTAGTTGATGGGCATCACGGACCAGTCCTCGTGACAGAACTGGTGTACCTGGTTCAGGCTTGCAGGCCTTCTTGCTCCCACTCACCTTTTAGTGCCACCCACATGTTTTCTATCAGATTGAGATCAGGCCTTTGTGATTGAGATCACTCCAATACCTTGACTTTGTTGTATTTAAGCCACTTTGTAAATAATTTGTAAATTCATTTGGAAGAGCCATTTGGGCCCAAGCTTCAATTTCCTGGCTGATGCCTTCAGATGCTGCTTCAATATATCCACATAATTTTCTTTTCTCATGATGTCATCTATTTTGTGAAGTGCATCAGTCCCTCCTGCGGTAAAACAGCCCCACAACATGATGCTGTTACCCCCATACTTCACAGTTGGGATGGTGTTCTGAGGCTTCAAAGCTTCCACCTTTTTCCTCCAAATATACGGTTTATCATGGCCCAACGGTTCAGTTGTTTCGCCAGACCACACGACATGTCTCCAGAAATAGAGATTTTTGTCCCCATGTGCAGTTGTAAACTGTAGTCCAGCTTATTGTGGTTTTAAAGTAATGGCTTTCTCCTCCAGAGTACCCTGTGAGGTCATGGTGCTACAGGACTCATTTTTACTGTGAATAGTCACACTGTCTTACCAGCATCTTCACAAGATCTTATGCTGTTGTCCTTGTTGGTTGATTTACACATTTTACACCAAAAAACATTCCTCTCTGGGAATCCGTCTCCTTCCTGAGCGGCATGATGGTTGCACATTCCCATGTTTTTTATACTTGCATATTGTTGTCTCAATGTGTGACCTTCAGGCATCTGGAAATTGCACCCAAGGATGAGCCACACTTGTGTAGGTCCACAATTCTTTTCCTGATGCCTTCATTGATTTCTTTTGATTTTCTCATGATGTCAAAGAAAGAGGCCCTCCTCCTCCTCCTTCTTCTTCTTTATATTGTTTATTGGCAGTTGGCAAACAACAAATTGGTGCATTACCGCCACCAACTAATGTGGAGTGTAGAAAGAGTCTCTGTGTTTGGGGTGTGCCTTTATTAGCATTCACAGGTGTGCCACCAATTAACTCAAATGGACTCAATTAACCTATAAGAAGCTTCTTAAGCTCAGAATAAAATCGTATGAAGGTTTCTTTTTGTTTAAAGACACAATAAACTTAGTGTATGTATGCTTCTGACTTTGATGAAAGTGTTTCACAAATACAAAAAATATGTTAATATTTATTGATCTAAAACCAAAAAGTTTACTCTGATTTGATGTTTGACAAAAAAAAAAAAAAAAAAAAGGTATTCGTGTCTTTTTGTATGTAAATATCTGGTTTTAACTGTATGTGTTTTATCGCACGTGTGTCTTCTTATGTATCTGTGTAGGCTACTTTAAATGTAGTTTATAACACTGAAACTCAGTTGTGCTGATTTCAAATCTAAAGATTTATTCACTGACCAAACACATTATAATAACATCTCAGTTGATGACTCAGTCTACTTTGTCTCCTCCCTGTTTTGGAACAGCCCAGGAGCGGCTGCACTTCCTCCAAGTCCTGAGGAAGAATAAACTGGACCAGAAGATGCTGCTCCCACACCTCCAGACTCACCGTTCAGACAGCTCTGACGGTGGTGATGGCTGTAGCTCAGGAGGCAGAGCAGGTCGCTTACTTATCAGAAAGTTGGTGGTTCAATCTCTGGCTTTCACAGTCCGCATGCTAAATTTTCTTGGGCAAGTTGCATCCATCAGAGAATCAATTTGTGTGAATGTTTAAATAGAAAGCACTTAAGCAGCATAGAATAAAATTAATGTAGTATGTTGTCTTAAGTGCTTTGAGTGCTTCAGGAGAGTAGAGAAGCACTATATAAGAATCAGTCCATTTGCTAATAAACACCATTTGTTTGTTTTGTATAAATTTCTCTTGTTTTCTATATTTCCGTCTTGATTGTATAAACTTGTCCTGTTTGTCATTTATTCCTGCTGTCTACTGTTTATATTTTATTCTGGCAAGGTTGGTCATTGTACAGGGAAAATGATAATAAATGGCTATTCTATTCAATTCAATTCTATTCTATTCTATTCAGTGACAACAGCAGATAATCAAAGATCCCAATCAGCCATTGATTATTGATTAGAGTTCTGGACAGCTGCATGTTACAAAGTGTTCTGCAGCGAATTAGCCCCACACTTTTTCCACAGATTTTACCACACAATTTTTAGTTCTCATCTACCTTTGAAAACATTTTTGAAAGGAACTCAAATGCTGATGAAATGTGCAACAGATTTCTTTATTTTTATGTATCATGGCCCAATATTGTCAAAAAAAAAAAAGAAAAAGAAAGAAAGAAAAGCAACAACAAAGCATGTGGCATACTATCTGGAGGAAGGCACACTGAAGAGAAAAAGTAGAGATTTAGAAATACATTCAATTTGCAGTATATAAAAGTGCAAGAGAACTGCATGATAATGTTGCAGTACACGGTGAAAGCTATGAAGGCACATGGTTACAAAGCCTCACAGCACAATTACATTCAGACTGTAGGCTTAGTGGTAACTTCCTCTAGAAGTGGTGTGTAGAGCTCTGGGTCATCAGTGCTCTAAAAAAGAGAATATTGGTAAAGTAAAATGACGCTGAATAAATCTGTTTGGCTTTTGAGCAAGTCACCAAATATTCATAAACTTCCACATAAGAACTCACACAAAACAAAAACAAAAGAAAAAAACCTTAAACATATTCGGCCATTATTTTCTGCTTAAATAACAGTTTCACCTTGAAGCGATGCTAGTCTGTTACCTTGGTTTGTCCCTTTTCTTTGCTCTTCAGACTCTTGATCCCCAAGACGACTGAGCTGATGGTGACGCAGAGCTCCAGGACTGACAGCACAATTAGCACAGCAATGATGCTTCTGTAGAGCATCTGTTGGGATACAAACAACAGTGCTCAATTTTATTGCAGTAATAAAAGGATCAGAGGCTCAGACCCTTTGACCGGAGAGTGGGCGGAGACTTCTGTACAGACGTGACTGTGATCGCAAGATCAAAAACCTATATATAGTGGTCCCTCGTTTATCATGGGAGTAACGTTCTGAAAATGCTCTCAAAGTTCAAACCTTTGTAGAAAAATAATTTCAGCATTATAGAATGAAACCAAAGATCAAACCCTGTTTTCAGGTCCAGAACATGAGAATAGAGAAGCTGCCAGAGAATCCAACATCAATGAATCAATGGTGTAGAAATAAAGGAAGCAAGAAGAAGCTGAGTAAAGTTTGACTTATCTGACTGTTTCTGTAAATTCTATGGTAGTGGTACCACCATAGTGGTAATTAACTACGTTAACATCTACCTTCCTTTAGCATGTCCAGAAGTCCAAGTTTTTGTGCAATGGTTAGCATCTTTCTCTGCCTTTTGGGTGCTAGCGCAGGTTCCTTTGATGGTGCCAAACGTTTCATTGACATTGTTGTGTCAGTTGGAGAGAAAACTTACAAACATATAGTACAGCACTTCAGAGTTACACTGCTAGCGATCAAAGATTTATGTAAATTTGACGTTCTGTACAGGAGTCAAATTTTTTTTCTGAATAGCATGCAAAATTGCACAAAAAAAAATCTGCGGAAAAGTGAGACCACGAAAGGTGATTACCAGCTGCAAATCCATAGATTTCAGAAGCAAAAACCTGTGATTATATCTACAAAACAATTTAATAATTATTCGACTTTAAACAATTATTTTCCACTTGTCAGTTAGGTAATTTAACTTGTATGTAAACTGCTGAACTAACGCTTACCTTAATTAAAGCTTTGGCCTCCAAGCATCTCTCCTGTAGTATCATCTGTTCAGGAGACGAACTTGGTGTTGTATGATGGCCATACCAGTAGTCGGGCTCCCCACAAATGTTCCACAAATATAGATTAGATACACTGATGCTATACAGCACAATGGCTGCAATGGCAAAAGCAACGCCAGTCAGATTCAGAATCACATTGACGATAACCTGAAATACAAGATGGGTCAGTTAGTGTAAAATAAAATTTTAGACATTAGAAGGCTGGTCGGTTAAAAGTTTTACAGTCAGTCAGTGCAGGAAAGCTTGCAATGGTTGGTATTAAAGCTCTGCAGCTCCATCCTACATAAATACATATACATAGATGTGCATACATGAGACCTGGTGTAAACTTGTATATTGAAATAGAATAGTATACTTCTACTTTCATATCTTCAACTTAAACAACAAAATTCAAGTCATCCTTCTAGGATATATCTGGACTACTCACCAGACATGGACTTGGATACTTGTCAGACAAAATGCTGACGATTCCAAACATGATGAACTACACAAGACAAAAAAACAAAGACATTAAAGTTTAATTCCTTCCCATGTGTAATTTAACTGAATGAGGAGACACATCATGTGTTTAAGGTGACAATAAGAAACAGCAGCTTATCAATAAAACCACAGAAGTAAGGGATTAAGATTTCAATTGATAAAACACATTTGATTTCATAAGATTCTCCAGCTTTGTCTTAAGCGCCAACTCTGATACTCTACATACTCTGAACTACAGGCTCAATTCTGAAGAGTTGAAATGGGTTTAAAATGTAAATGAAAACAGAATGCGATGATTGGTAAACTTCATATGCCCTTATGTATTTATTTATTTATTTTACAGTAAAACTGAGAAAATTTGCAATTACAAAAAAGAAAAAGGAGAATTTTTTTTATCTGATGTTGACTACTGTGTAGCGCCCCTCTTTTAACAACAGCCCAAAACATTTGGGAACTGTAGAGAGCAGCCGATGGACTTTTGGAAGAGGAATGTTGTCCCTTTCTTTTCCGACTCAGAGGATTCTAGTTGAGGAAAAAGCTGCTTCGCTTGCTTACCAACCCTCCCATCCAAAAAGGGTAGCCGGTTTCACGTATGGTCCATAATCCAACATATCGGCTTACAAGGATTGTTCCGAGTCCAACACTGAGAAGCCCAATCATAATCTGCAGAGTCTGACAAAGAAGAAGCACAGAATTAACAACTGGTGATGTAGATGTTTAACACCAGTCATAGGATATGCTGTATACTGGAGCACTTTCTCTAAGTCTTTTTCTGTAGTGTGATAAGAAAACTCTTAAACTATCCATCCATTCTCTTCTGCTTATTCAGGGTTGTGGGGGTCTGGAGCCTATCCCAGCTGTCTGAGGGCGAGATGTAGGGTACTCCCTAGACAGATCGCCAGTCTGTCACAGGGCAAACACATCGAGACAGACAAACATTCACAACCACATACACACCTTAGAGCGATTTTAGAGTTACCAATTAACCTGACCTAACCTAACCCCACTAACCGCATGCCTTTGGACTGTGGGAGGAAGCCGAAGAGGACATCGCTAACCATTGTGCTGCCCTGTTTTAAACCACAGTGGATAACTTTTTACTTTTCTTCACTTTTAAGTCCAATAAATTTGTCAGTGAGAGAGTTAGACTCACGTGAGAGTTAGACTCACGTGGGGTAAGGAAACATGACACTGATACAAAGCCGGTGGCATCCCTGACACATAAAATTTACCTTTACTCTGTCTTCTTGGAAGGCTATCTGACATTAATAGGAGGCAACAATAGTTCTGACAGTGTTTTATCTCCTGAATGTTTAAAATGATTTGAATTACTCGACACACACACGCGCGCGCGCACGCACACACACACACACACACACACACACGCGTAAAGGGGAGTACACAAACTATATTCTGTGTTATAAAAGCTATATATAACTATATATATTCAATTCGACTTATACAGCGCCAAATCACAACAACAGTCGCCTCAAGGCGCTTTATAATGTACAGTAGATCGTACAATAATAGACAAAGAGAAAAGCCCAACAATCATATGACACCCTATGAGCAAGCACTTTGATGACAGTGGGAAGGAAAAACTCCCTTTTAACAGGAAGAAACCTCCAGCAGAACCAGGCTCAGGGAGGGGCGGGACCATCTGCTGTGATTGGTTGGGGTGAGAAAAGGAAGATAGGATAAAGACATGCTGTGGAAGAGAGAAAGAGATCAATAACAGGTATGATTTGATGCAGAGAGGTCTGTTAACACATAGTGAGTGAGAAAGGTGAGAAAATGCTTTAGCAAAAAGGAAAGTTTGAAGCCTAATCTTAAAAGTAGTGATAGTGTCTGTCTCCCGAATCCAAACTGGAAGCTGGTTCCACAGAAGAGGGGGGGCCTGAAAACTGAAGGCTCTGCCTCCCATTCTACTTTTAAATACTCTAGGAACAACAAGTTTTCGAGACCGTCAAAGCGCTTTACAATTCCACTATTAATTCACACACTGGTGGAGGCAAGCTACAGGTGTAGCCACAGCTGCCCTGGGGCAGACTGACAGAAGCGAGGTATTTGAATCCTTAAAGGTTGTAGCTCACCCCCAGCACTGTCTGAGAGGTTCTGTTGAGGCGCCTCAGGCGCTGTGACACGGTGCAGCACACTGGACTGTAGCAAAGGTTCTTGAGGATCTGGCACAGAGGAGGCCAAGAGCTATCAGGGTCAGAGGTCAAGGTGAACACAGTGACCCCATCAGCCTTAGACACAGTGACAGACATCCTGTCTGTAGATCCTGGAGACTGAAAGAGAGAAGAGTACATAAAAATGAACATAGTCTGAATCACATTAAGGCCCCAGTTGTGGAGAAATGGCTGAACTCATCGAAGTATTGAAACAAAATATTCATTTAACTTCTGCAACTAACAAAATTAAAAATCCAAATCACTCGATACCTATTATCTTATATTAACTCTTATAACTCACCTTATAATGATGTCGAGCTCCATTAACAGTGACTTACACTGTCTGTTAATTATAATGAAATTTAAAAAAAACTTGTATATAAATAAATAACTACATTAAGTGATGCAGTTGTGTTTGCAGTTATAACAAGATGCTATACATTTCAATATTAGATAAAGATGATGAGTAACTGAATAACAGTACTGAAGATAAACACTCACAGTCACTTTATTAACCATTAAACTACTTGTTAGTGGAAATATCTAATGAAAGCACTTTAAAGTATTTAAGCATGTGGACATTGAAAAGATAAAGTGAAGAAAGGTGATTTAAATGACTCTGAATGGGGCGTGGTCTTTGGTGACAGATGGACTGGTCTGAATATTACAGAAACTGATGATGAGAGAACTATCTCTAAGGTTTACAGAAAAATGTCCATAATAAAGAATTCAGTGACCTGCAGAAAATGCGTTGTTGATTATAGAGGTCAGAGGAAAATGGCCAGACTGCTTTGACAATAAACGAAGCAAGACTAACTCCCATAATCACTCACCGCGACCAACGTATGCAGAGAACGCTCTGAACGCTCAACATGTCGAAGCTTCGTTGCAAATTTTGGACGCAGGTCAGAATTTAGTGTAAACAAAAGCCTGGCTGGACCCAATAAAGTGGCTTTGGATAGTTTTTCTGAAACCGAAACTGAGAAATCATGAAACGAATATAAACGAAGTAACAGAGTAAAGCTGGTGTATGAAAAATTCACAACGTAATTCTCTTTTCATTAGCTTTGTTGACATTTTTGCAATCCTCTAAACTTTTTTTGGGGTCCTCCGCATATTAGGAAAGTGCTGTAACCTACCAGAGAGAAAACTCGACGGACATGTGCTGCAAAGCGGACGAAACTCGACTTTACTCCTGTGAGTGAAAGTCCAAAAAAATTAAGTGACTGCGCCACTACCAGCAGCAGGGAGCGAAACTGCGCCGACTGTTCCGGGAAATCGAGCCACGACCACAAAAACAAACATGTATGTAAAAAAGTATTTGATCAAAGTCTTTGTTCTCGACAGTAATACGACGTAATTTAACAATTACAGTAATACAGCTCCACCCGTGACTGGCACCACGGAGGGCATTGCAGCGTTCCAAGTTAGTCCTACAGGCCCGCTTTGATCTACAGCCCCTGTTTACCAATGATTACGTCACATTAACCTGAATTACAATACAAAATCAATAAAACAAACAAACTTACTTGTCAGAGGAGAAGAAAAGCAACCAAAAACCAAATTAATATCTGGTTGTGTGTTTGTTGCGCAGCTATTGCTGGATGAGATTTTCCAGTTGTTCCTCCGCCCATAAGGACAATATAAAAATTAACCCTTTGCTCAACATCCAATTACACACAAAGATAATTGAAAAAAATCAAATGTGGAAGAATTACCCTCACTAGCAAAACGGAACAATACAGTGAAAAACGTTGGTGGACTAATTTAACTAAACTAATTTAGGACTAATAACCAGATTATAATAATCAACGCACTGATTTTGATCTATTTATTTAGGCATTAAGTGAATCAGCAAATTGTTGTAGAAATCCAGGTAAATGAATTTTGGATTTCGGTTGTTTCCTAAGTGGACAGTTTGCTTTCACTGGAAGTGTGATTGACTTGGGGTTACTGTGTTAAGTCAGGGGTGGGGGAACTCCAGGCCTCGAGAGCTATGGCGTTATTTTTGTGCCACTATTCTGAGCGCACGTAAAAAAAAATTGAGCGCACGTAAAAAAAGTTTGCAGGTGCATGTGTTGAATTTTGAGGAGAAATTTATTTTGAGCGAAGAAAAGCTGAATTTGAGTGAACAAAATTCATTCCTGCGTGCAAAAAATGTATTTCAGTGTTTTTATTATCCACATACACACACCAGCAGCCCCTCCAGCTCAGTTTTTGCATTTGCGCTCGCTCGCAATGTGTTGCTCGCGCTCTCAACATTTCTGCCCATGCGCGCTCAATTCTTTCTCTACACCGTTATATTTGTGCCACAAAACCAGCCAATCACAGACTTGGATACAAAAAAATCTGATTGGCTGTTCTGCTCTCCAATCAGCTCGAAATGACGAAATGCAATATCCCAGAATCCATTTCGTCCAAAACTCAAAGGAGGCAGTGGCGGAGGAACACAGAGTGGCAGAGTTTGAAATATTACTCTTTCTGGGTCACAAAATAAAATTTAAACATATTTTCATGCGAGAATGGTGCTGTGTAAACTTCAAATACCTGCTCGATTTATCAAGACATCACATATTTGCAAAAGTGCTCTAACGTTTTTGGAGATGCCTGTTGTCAAAGGCTTTATGGCCGTTCCTATAAGACCTGGTGGGCTGGTCTCCAGCCAAAATGCCGGGCCGATTTTTTTTTGTCCCAGTCCAGCACTGGTTCAGCCCTTAGCGCTTTTTTTTCCTTGTTTTCAGTGGTAATGCCTATGATTGTGCCAGAGCACATTTCAATCAACCATGGGCATTTCACAGGGCCGGACGGGGACATGTTTCCCTCACCACATATCCAAACTGACAGGCTCCAGCAAACATCAGCTGCTAGAAATTAATATTAAATAAATTATAACAACAGCTGATCAAGCTTAAACATGCTGCTGTTGTTTAGCACGACATCCGCCGGTTTCCTCTTTCTGGCGCAAAGTGGGCGATAAACAAACGACAGAAAAGCCGATCAGCTGATCATTGATCAGTTTCATGATTGAAGTAGGACAGGAGTGGGGGGGGGGGGGGGGCAGAGAATAACAGAAGAAGATGCAGCTGTGCAGCAAAGACACAGAATAACTCCAGCTTTGTGCCTTTTTCCATTCTAGCTGAAGTCCGGGACAAACTGCGTCCCTTCTCAGCTCAATACGAAACACGTAAAAGTAACCATTCCATTTTGTAAGGAGCCGTTGGCAACTCTACTAACTAACCTTATGAATAAAATAAAGTTCACTATCAGTAACATCATAGCACCCACCCAGCTGTATAGAAACTCCATCATGCTAGATAGTACGCAGTACGAGTTATTGTAACTGATTATAAAAAGTTAGCACAACGAAAATAAACTCCACCTGTTTATATCTGACCCAGATAGACTGCAGGTCATAACTTCTTACCTGAAGTTCAGTTCACCTGACACTCGGACCGGCGGCCGCCTCGGGTCTGTCCTCCTCCTGCCTCCCTTTCCCTCATCCACTTGCTGGCCTCTGTGGAAGCTCCGCCACAGCCACCACCAAACAATTGAGTTATTTTTACACATCGGCCAGCATCTGGTCAATCCACCACCTTTCATTGTTCATGCGTTACAAAAAAATAAATAAGTCATCCCCACCGGGCAAATGCCTGGTATGCCCGATGGCCAGCCCAGCTATGGCATTTGAGATTTCAACAGGTTTTTGGAAATGGATTGTCTTGTAGCGGACAAATATGTTTTTTAATGGCACAAATAATTTGTGGGGCATCTTATTGTGACACCTGATTGTTCTTTCATTTTAGTTATAGTAGTGTTTTTAAATGGTTGCACAAAATGGAAAAAAAAAAAACCTCCAATGTAATGCCAAATGGATCATCGTGGCATTGCCGTATTGGTCCATTTGGTCGATCTTTGTTTTTATTATTTATTATATTTTATTTTCAGATGTTACAGACGGGACAGACATGAGTGAGAGATAGGAAAGGGAGAAAGAAAGAGGAAGGAAAGGAAAAACAGAAGGCGAGAGGGACAGTGAGAAAGGGGGGGAGAAAAAAAATAAAAATCTCCTGGATCACCTGTTGAGAGAAGAATAGAAAACAAGCAAAAAAAGACAAAAAAACAAACAAAAACAAAGCAACATACTAAACACAACACCATCGCATTAATCTAGCTAAGTGTAAACAGCAGTAAAAACTAAATATTCAATGTTGTTGTGCAGCACGCAGGACAGATGTGCTTCGAAGTAGCAGCCAAGAAAGGTGTAATTTGGGTCTACAAGCAGTGAACACCCGTGTGCATACCTGTGTGGATCAGCGCGCTTGTATTCCAAAGGTTTCTCCATGTAACGATCTGCTAGGTCCCACCTTCACTGTTGTGATTGGTGTGGGGGTAGGGACAGGCTTAGGGCGTCGGGGGGTTCCCCGGAGGCATCTTCCTTGGGGGGCTCAACCCGGGGTAGCGGTCATGTCCGGTTGGGGGCTCTGTTGGCTCTCAGGTGACTGTTTCCTCGCGGCTGCGTGCAGCAGGGCTAGGGGAGGGTCTGTGCTGACGGACGTGGGTTACTGACCTGGTAGCCTGGCTGGCCCTGGGTGGGTCCGGGATGGGCGTGAGGTTCTGGGGGCGCTCCGTCTCTGGGCTGGGGCCCGGGCCGGGCCTCGGGGGCTTGGATCCTGGTTGGTGTGTTGCCGGGGTTGTGGGCAGGTGGGTGCATGGGGGCCCGGCCCTGGAGCAGGGTGCCGCCGGTGCGTCGAACCACCTGGGGGGCTCTTCAACTGGTGGGGGAGATGGTCACATCTTGCAGGAGCTTTCCTCTCTTCAGGAACTCTCTCTGCAGGAGGGGGAGATACAGGAGAGGTGGAGGAAGATCTCAGCCTGGGCGTTTACTGTCTTATGTAGTCTGGAAGATGAGTGGATGGTGGGGTGGGTGCAGTTTTCTCTGTGGTGGGGTTGGGTGGACTGTCCCGGGCTCTGTGGGGCCGGGAGGCGCTGCTGCACTGGGCCCCGGTCTGGATGGGCCTGGGCCCCCTTTCCCTGGCGGGTCGCGGAGTGTGGGAGTGCCTACTGGGGTCAGCGGGGGAGCTGGCCCCAGGGAGGGGTTACCTGCCCCTCCCTTCCTTCCCTCCCCATCTCCAGCTGCCTCTCTCTTCCCGCTCCACCACAACCACCCACACATGCAGGGCCTTGGAGTAGGGGTATGTCACCAGGGTGCAGAGGAGGCTACCCCCCCCTCTGTCCCCTTCTGGCTGCCTCTGCCTCAATTTTATCCCACAACTTAGACATTCACATTATTCACACTCTCATTACACATACATATAGGATCTTGGGGGTGGGCACAATCATGGAGTCCAAATTACCATCAGGGTGTACACCTCACCCCTGGCGTCGTTGCCCACCTCTCAATTTTAAATACACTTAGACATTGAGGGCTATCAGGAGTAGGGTTGCCAACTCCCTGAAAAATAAATAAGGGACACCTCGTGGCCAGGGCCGGGCGACCCAGTTGTCTTCACCCTTCCCAGTGTGGTGAATTTTCTAGCTCTTTTTTTGTGTGTGAAATTATTTTTTTAACCATTTGACTTGAATTTGATTTAAGTAGATGTGTATTCTTTGTGATATGAACACATGTGAAACAAATGATCATTTAGCCATTTATTTTTAGCTCAAAATGACAACATTAACACAGTAAAACAGGTCTCCTTCTTAAACAGAAGCCTGTCATGCTTAACTTTTGAGAATATAAGTAAATCTTTCTTTAAAAGAACTCTGTCCTGCTTAACTTAAAATAATAGAAAACAATAGAAAGAAAAACATTCTTGTAACAGTGCACATTTAGTGCATTTAGTACAATTGGCTTCAGTTGAGGTATTATTTCAGCTTTTCTAATGCTAATCAGCTGCTCCTGTTTGTAAACCCGCTTGTTCCCATGATTACGCATCTTAACTCATCATCATTATTCATCTATGTATTACTTTTATGTATTAGTCATCTATTTGTAATCATCTATCCTTGCAGTTGTTTATTACACAAAATAAATTATATTATCACACTTCTGGCCACATAGCGCTGATATTCACTGCACATGCCCATATTAACTTTTTCCAGCCAGGTGTTTTCCTTTTCCCATTCTTCCCTTTCTCTGAGGGGAACAAACATTGCTGCTCTAATGCTGGGCTTACACTGTGTGGTTTTAGGCCCATTTTGAGCCGATTTTTGAGTGATCTTCATCGTGCATCGTGTAGTATACGTGGGGTAACGAGAAGCGATTAACACCTCACGACCAGCTCCTGATCATCAATCGCTCGTGAGGGTCTCATCACAGCCGCTCACACTGCTCGCGCGCAAACACGTAAACGTTGGTGTAAAAGATGGAGCAGCACGGCTGTGCAGCGTGTGATCTGGACACAAGCGATGGAGGCACAACTTGTAGAACTTTTCAAAGCTCATCCGAGCCTTTTCGATGTGGCATCACAAAATTATCACGACCACAACAACCGTGAAAATAGTTGGATTTACATTGCTGCTCAGTCACAGCTGCCCGATCAATGTTTTTCATTAGCAATTTAGCAAAGTTGATGGTGGTGGTGTGTGTGTCTGTGTGAGTGTAATGCTGGGCTTACACTGTGCGATTTTTGGCCCATTTTGAACCGATTTTTGAGTCGTGCGACCGATTTGGCGATCGGCCCGATTTTGGCCTTCATCGTGCGTCGTGTAGTATACGTGGGGTAACGAGACGCGATTAACACCTCACGACCAGCTCCCGATCATCAATCGCTTGGTCGTGAGGGTGTCACCGCAGTTTGTCACACTGCGCACGCGCAAACACAAATGTCAGCGAAAAAGACGGAGCAGCACGGCTGTGCAGCGTGTGATCTGGACACAAGCGATGGAGGCACAACCTGTAGAACCATCCGAGCCCTTTCGATGTGGCCTCACAAAATTATCACGACCACAACAACCATGAAAATAGTTGGATTTACATGCTGCTCAATCACAGCTGCCTGATCAATGTTTTTCATTAGCAATTTAGCAAAGTTGATGGTGGTGGTGTGTGTCTGTGTGAGTGAAAGACAGAGGGAGAGCGCGACAGATTTTCTGTTATAACCTTCATTTTATGGAGGCACAGTGTGAGCACTCAGGTCGCATCAGAGCATCGGGCCGTATAGTGTGAGACCTGCATCGTGACCTACCAACTTTTAACCCCTGCGAGTCAATTGTGCAGTTTGAGCAGGAGCTGAATAACGCGACTGAAAAAATCGCACAGTGTCTGCCCAGCTTTAGGTGTACTGTCGTCCGAGACTTGCACCGCAGTGTCGGCGTTTGTTTCCCTGTTGGCCATGCTTCTTGTTGTGGTCATCTGTTGTCTTCCGGTATTTTCTCCGTAAGCGACCTTTCCTCGACCAATGAGATGAGCGGTAATCTGAATTGTCATACTCGAATTGTCATAAGTGTGCTGTCAGCTCATTGGTCACAAAGCAGGAGAGGGGCTGGGAATTATGTTTTCCAACAAAGCGTTAATTCCATTAACATTTATAGACTACTTTTGATTCTCACTGTATTACGGGACAAAGTGCGTCCCTTATTAGCTCAATACGGGACGTGTACTTTTGTTTCGAAATACGGGACGATTCCGTTTTTTAAGGGACGGTTGGCAACCCTAACAGTAATACAGCTCCACCCTTGACTGGCACCACGGAGCGCATTGCAAGTTACGGTGTGTTCACACCGAACGCGATGGACGCGAATAGAGCGTCAGGTTTACATGTAAAGTCAATGGAAAGGCGCGATGACGCGCGATTGCGGGTCCCGCGAAAATTCGGAAGCAGATTTGCGTCGCGAAAACGCCAAAACGCGTGAAACGCGCGTCAGTGTAGCGCGTCTGGCGCGTTTGACTCGCGAATAAAACCACGCGCGTGAGTTTTTGTGTTGCATTTTGTGCATACGCGCGTTTCGCGTCTACCGCTCGAGTTGGAAAAATCTGAACTCCAGCGTCAAATCGCGCCGCGACAACCAATCAGGAGCCTGGTGACGTGGCTGTTACCTAGGTCAAAGGGGCAGATCCAGCCAGAGCCTTTCATACTTCAATGGAGGGGAAGGCTAATCAATGCGGTAGCAAACAACTCGGAGCTGTACAACACCAGCTGCTTTCAGTACCGAGACAGGAATAAAAAGGACCGAGCTTGGAGGAAGATATGTGAAGAGATCGGGCAACCTGGTAAGTTCATTCATTTCTCTTTTGAAAGTTTTCACTGACCCGGGAAGCCGCACAAAAGCTAGCAAGCCACCGCTATTTTCCCACTGACGTACAAATACCGTTCTGCTTTTATGCATGTTGTCATTTAGGAATATATTTTATTGTTTATTAATAAACAGCACACAGTGGTCCCGCTGTTCATCCGTCACTGCTTTGCTTTTTCGCTGATTTTTTATTGCACAGTACAGCATTGCATTCTGCAGCCTGATTGACAAATCTCCTGCGCTTGCCAAATTTATCACGTTTGGTTTTGATAACCATCGCGTCCAATAGAAAAAACAGCACAAAAACACCCATAACTATGAGCCTCATTCGGAAATAGACACCTGCACCGTGAGGGAAAAAGGCGCACGAAAGTGGCGGGCAGATGAAGACAAACCGCGGCATAATAATACTTTTACGTTTTGCAATCTACAAAGGTTTGCACTTTGAGAATCAATTGTGAGAACTGTGACCAGGGGCTAGTTATTCTGAGAACCCCTGCAATAAATGAGGGACCACTGTCTACTCTACGATTATTATATCCAACCTGTTAACATTTAATACTGTATTGATAGAACCAACTGATTCTGCAGCAGAGCATCCCCAGTCCCTGAGCTCCTGCTGCTGCACCCACAGATATGTACAGCAAGCACTGATACCTTTTTAGTCGGTGGGATTCCCTTGTGATCACCTTTACTAAATATCTACAACCAATCTGATTATATCCTGTTATTGTTTTTCAAATGTGGGTCCTCTGCAAATACCCACCCCTCACATGCACACATGAACCTCGACAGTAATACGACGTAATTTAACAATTACAGTAATACAGCTCCACCCGTGACTGGCACCACGGAGGGCATTGCAGCGTTCCAAGTTAGTCCTACAGGCCCGCTTTGATCTCCAGCCCCTGTTTACCAATGATTACGTCACATTAACCTAAATTACAATACAAAATAAAACAAAAACCGATTTACTTGTCAGAGCAGAAGAAAAGCAAGCAAGATCCAAATTAATATCTGGTTGTATGTTTGTTGCGCAGCTGTTATTGGATGCGAAATTTTGCCCGTTGTTCTTCCGCCCACACGGAAGATATAAACAAATTAACCCTTTGCTCAACGTCCAGTTAAACACACTGATAATTGAAAATAATCCAATATAGAAGAATTACCCTCACTAGCAAAAAGGAACAACACGATGAAAAACGTTGGACTAATTTAGCAATATTTTAAATGAACTCCGGTTATAACTATATTATAAATATTTATATAAACATCTGCAAAACTTTTTTATATTACTTTGACATTGTGTTGTTTTTTCAATTTTTATAAATGATGATAATTTATGACAATAATTTAGCAAATAAACGTTTTTATGAGGCTTCATCAAATTTGGGACTATTGAAAAGAATTACGCTGCTCTCTGGTGGACACACATATGAAATCAGACGTGTCACTACATTAACCTAAGGATAAGGAAACAGATTATAATAATCAAAGCGCCGATTTTTATCTATTTATTTAGGCATTAAGTGAAACAGCAAATTGTTGTAGAAATGCACATTAATGACTGTTCGTAGGATTTTAGTGGAAGCACAGAAAACCTCCAAGAAGTGTGTTATTACAACATAATTATAATTAATTTTGGATGGCATTTAAGTATTAAATAACTACTATTGTTATTGAGCTTGAAACAGCGTTATTGCTAAAATGTTAAGACACAGGTGAACGTGACAGAAAATCGTAACTGCGCCAATCCTCCAAAAGTTTACAAGAAAATGAATCACTGACGGGATTTGCGCTGCGTGTTTTGGTGGTGATTGCAGAGGTGGGAAGTGTGGGGGAGGGGGGGGGGAGGGGGGGGGATTGTTATTGTTTTTTGGGTCTGTAGGCTACATGTGACATTATATTTCTTCAGATTGTGAAAGGTGCTGCAAATCAAACTGAGGCAGACTACCTGTGTCATTTATAGGCTGCTTAAAAATGCTCTGCAGGTTACTGCAGGATGAACAGGTTAGTTTGCTGTACTGTGATGGATTTAGATCAAAAAGCCTGTACTACTACTCAGTCTACTGGAACTGTTAAAAAGAAACATGTACAAAACTCCACACTGTTAGAATGATTAGAATGATTTCAGGTAGAACTGCTACATTTTATTAAACAGAAGCTGTCAACTCTGCTCTCTTGTGTGGGCAACCATGAGGAAACAGTTCCTTTTAAGTTGTAGATTCAACCTGCTTCATATTTTTGGCCACCAGATGCTACCAAAGAAGATTATGTTGAAAGACTTTGAGTAATGAACCCTTTATGGATACAAATTTCGATGCTTCAGAAAGCTTCATTTGTCTGTCACTACCACTAAGCTGACACTTAGAAATAAAAAGGAACTAAACAGGAAACCTCTAAATGAACAGGCCAGCCAGGATGAGGGAAAAATTGACGACCATGTAACAAAGAGCAGTGGCAGAAACAGACAATATATACACAATAGGAAAGTAACACATCCACACTGAGACTCAGACACATAAGCTTGACACTGGGAGTGAAGAAAAACAGAAAGACTGGAAAAACAAAAAGATGAAACACAGAGAGGAGAATGTGGGACCAGGAAAGGGAGAAACACAGGATGCAGGGCTACAGATATAATAACAACACAAGAGAGGGAACACAGAGAAACCAGACAAACACAAGGACACAACCAGGGAGACAGGAATCACAAAAGGAAACTAACAGCTAAGGAACATATACATAATCCAAGTAACCATGACAACATTCAAGTTATCTTTTTTATTAGCTGCAACAGAAGAAATGTCACATTTTGACCTTTTCCCCAAGTCCCACTTGAAGCCACCATTGCATCATAGAGCTCTTAATAATATATACATATCACAGGTGAATGGAAGATTAAAAAAGCAGATGTATTTAATAAAAATATGTATTATTAAAGAATAAGACAGAAAAGACAGAAACACAACATGCTTTACTTTGTCCCCTGTTGCATATTTTACAGTTACTAAATAAATAATGGCAGGCAAAGGACACAAGCATTATCTCACTGCCTTAGAGCACACCCACAGCTTTAATACACCTGCATGTTTGGATTTGATAGGTTTGTTGACTGATAATTGTGACTCTGTTTGCTTTAAGCATTGAGAATTTGGCACATTCAAATGTGGGTCCTCTGCAAATACCCACCCCTCACATGCACACATGAACCAAAAATGAGAGACCAACTGCGTGAGCTCCAACCTCTAGTCAGTAGCAAGACGACACATTTCTTTGGTGGGAGGCACATTCCCACTGCTGAACAAAAGGACAGAAACGTCTTTCAAGTTTTAGGTGTCGGTCCATCATCAAAAAAAGGAAGCTGGCAAATAGTGAGAAGATGCTTCCACCAGTGTGTCACATCCTGAAGTTTCTTTGCTGCAGTCCAAAGATTTGCTGCTGTTTGCATCTGCTGCAGGTCTTTGATGCTGCAGCTATTGGGGTGAGAACGTAAAAGAAATGTATCATCCAGCTGTTAAAAGATCATTTTAAGCTTTTACTTTAATCGTTCTGAATCCTTTACAGACTATACAGATCTTAGTGGGCCTGTTTAACATTGGACTTGGGCCGGGACGAACAAGCACACATCCTGGGGACCTCAGCAGCCTGGGAGCTGCTTACTGGCTGGGTGCTGTGGTAAAATAATCTTCTTTTTCCTTTTATTGTTGCGTATTTAGCACTTTTTTGTGGTAGAAGAGTTTTTTATTTTGACCTGCAGGAAAAAAGAAGGCCTTTTTTAAATTAACGTGTCTTTTATGCACATGTTAGTTATCCTGTCATTTGTAGGTCCAAATATTTAATGTTGGGAGTCATTCTTCAACCTACAACTGTACACTTCGTGACAGCTCTCAATTGGACTTCACAATAGCTCAGATCAATTACTTCATAACTCATGCTGGGCTTGGTGTTGTAGCTCCTCTCCCTATGTGTCAACTTTCTGCTGATTGATTTTACAGCAGTGAGATGTGGCTGTTTGCCTGACATGACCAAAGCTGTCCCTTTGTCACAAGGGTCACCAAAGCAGGTAGCTCTGGTGGAGTTTTACACCAGATCTCCTTCCTGATACAATCTCAAAAGAATTTATGTTTCCAGCTGGAACTCACCTGCTAAGCAAAGGTGTAAAATCACCCGAAACTAAAGTCTATAACTTTTCGATAAATACATTAACAATTTGTTAAATGGTCTATTACCTTTTTTTTTTTTTTTTTTTTAAAAAGGACTTTTCTTGAATTTATGATCACCTCTAACATCACGTCTACTGACCTCTCACCAGTTCATTGTTAGTGGAATTGTGTCCATTTTGGCTGGACAACTCCGTTCATCCTGTTTGGTAAGAAAACTCATGAAGGACTTAAGACTGTGCTGTAAATAAGATTGTCAATAAAAAATGTGTTAAACAACTTGTTTCTAAGTTTTAATTTTCTAAATGTCTCCTCTCAGATGGGCTTCTCTGTTTTCATGAATATTGCTGGTGGGATCTTTGCCATTACTGCCATTGTGCTGTATGGCATGGACCTGAGAGACACCTCTCTCCTCTGGATTTGTGACCGCAGCAGCGATGAAGCTGTTCTTGATGAAGACAACTGCAGAAATGTAGCGCTTTTTGCCCAAGTAATCCAGCCTAAACACACATTTACAGTGTACAATAACTGCAGCAAAGTTGTCATGTGAGTTGCTCTGTACAGTGCTATATGACAATTTTTGAGGTAAATTGTGTTTTTTCTTTATTTTACTGTGTTCAAAAATCATCAGAAATTACTGAAATCCTTGGACATCACACTGATCATCCTGGCTCTTCTTCAGCTGGCTGTCAATATTCGTTATGCTATTTGGGGCATCAGAGCTCTGTGTCCACAGGGTGACAAAGATGTCGAGGAACAGTTGCCACAAGTCTGCCACAAGAGATCATCCCGATCCATCCCGGAAATGAAAACTGACCTCGTGAACACATGAATGCATGAGCTGCACATTTACTTCTGTTTCTTTGAACTCCAGCAGAAAGTATTGACAATAACCCCGCCCAGTATCTCTCTGTAAATCCTCATCTGCTTGTAGATGATTTCTTTGATGCTTGAATAAAAAAAAGAAGCAAAACTATTTGTTTTGTTCTTCAGTTTCATAGGATTTCTGGCTTTTTCCACCGTTGGGAAGTACTTGAAATATTTCTTTATGCTAATTTTCTGATGTCATTGTGTAAACAAATGAGAATACTCTGTTCTACACACACGTACAATAAATGATAAGAATGCACCTGTGAAGATATAAAATTGACAACTCACAGAACAAAAATAACTCATCAGTAAATCATGATGTAATGTTCTTGAAGTGCACTGTGTTTTGTGTCTGCAGGGTGTCAAAGATACTGAGATTTCCCAGCCAATTTTGAAGGAAGTCCTCATGATGAGTCCCGGTGCTGAAAAAGGATTCACTCTAATGTTTGGATCCTTGAAATAAATCCTCAAGATCTACTAGCAGAATCAAATCAAAACTGCATTACAACAGTAATAATGTTTAATGACTGTAACTGCAAAGCTGTTTCTTAACTCAATTAATTCATTCTAATCATTTTCTAACTTGCAGATTTTCTATTCTACAAACATATAATAGTAATTGAATGGCACGGTTGCACATTAGCAAAGCACATCAATGCACGGTATGGAAGTACTAGTTTGTCTGTTTTTTCTCGTATTTTTAGCTCTTTTAATAAACTGTAACTTCACTGAGTGAATGGAACAAACTGCAAAATGATAATTTCAATTCATAAATATTTTCACTGTTATTTTCACTTATTTTCCCCGTTTTTGTTTGTTTGTTTTGAAAAAGGGCCCAAATGTTGTTTTAGCTTTTAGCTGCATATGACAACAGAAAGAATACACAGTGAATTAGAAATGAAACTGTAAAATGAACCAACGTATAAAAAAAAAATCAAACAATGAGCTTTATGTATTGTTCTTACTCGTTTAATTAAAAAGCATAATGAAAACAATGATGACTCTTCAGTTACAGCACTTATCATTTTTTAATATGATTAATATTAAAACGATAGAAGAAGAGGAAAACAAAACACTAGAACATATTTTTTTCTGGAATACCTTCATCAGGTGACAATTTTATTATTTAAAAAAAATCTAAAAACCTTCGTCACATGTATTTTTATTCACAGACCATATTATATATATATATTTTTAGATGTGTCACTTCTCTTTTGTTAACTAATGTTAAGATAAAGTCTGCACATAATATTTTTCATGTGCAGAAAATCGTCCCTTTATATAAAAGACAAAGAACTGTCTCTGTGTTAAACAAACTTTACGTTACCACTGTGTATCGAATCAGCAGGAACAAAATAAAGAGAGCTGGGAGTAATTATTTACAGAGTACCAGGTGGCATCACTGTATTATGTTCCAGAAATGCTGAACTTTAACCTGGTCATAGATTTTGCACATTCAGTTTTAAATGGCTTTTATTTTGAAGAAAAGTGTGACACAGGAAGTTTCACTTTTATTTTTACCTGAGTTTGTCACCAGCGAACGAAACTGTTGGCGTTACAGGGATTGAGGCAGCTCGCCAGGTAAGTCATCTGCACGAAACGCACACTTGCAGTCATTTATAATACTTAACGTGAAGCCGCAGACTGTATGATGCGGATTTTTCTCAATGTTTGCACTGCTTGCAAAAGAAATGAATAGACAAGGAATAATTTAAACTTAAACTTTGAATACATTAATTTATTTATCGTGTAGCCTATTCGTTTTAATTTTGTTCGATTTTGTTTTATTTTAGCTGTTTTGGGTTAATAATTGATTTTCAAGGTCACTTTCAATTACCCTGATTTCTTATTTGAGTACATATCTTTGCTATAATATAAGAGGCTGAAGGAAGTGCAAAGATTTCTCAGAACTTCATCTGCTGAGAGACAAAACCCGTTCGTAAGCATTCAATCACAGTTACTCTTTCAAATACCAAGCAGCGCTTCCTGTTTTGAAATTACGCATGTCAATCACATTAAATTCCAGCGTTTGTAGCTGTGAAGTGTAATATGATAGTGAAAAGGACCACTAACACTTCCCACGGAGCAAACTGACGTCTTCTTCTCTTCAACCAACAATCCAAGCGTTCCTACACTCAACCTGCCATAAACAAAGCAAACAAGTTATAATTTGACAGTTCGGGGACTTTGGGTAGTTATGATAACAAACGGCAATCAAAAGAAAAACCTACATTAAGGCGATCCAGTGCTTATTACTTTGTTAAAAGAAAAAAAAAATAAAGATTTAAAAAAATACACATATTTGGTCATTTAAAAATGTGATATTCCAATATGTCGACTAATATGTATGTGTATATATATATATATATATATATATATATATATATATATATATATATATATATATATATATATATATATATATATATATGTATATTCTTTAGAAAAATGAGAACAATTTTCCCTTTATTCCCGTTTATTTGTTTGTTTGTGCTCTAAGGTTGCTGGTTATTCTTTTTGTGGCATTCCAACAGCAGCAAACAGCGAAGTTGCAGAGCGCCCTCTGGTGGACAGTCATAGCATGATTGAAGAGTGTTTTTTCCCACCTCTTCTTTACTTTTTAAATTTTGTACTTATAGAGTAGCAATAAAATTGATGATGACATCCATGCATTTTCTTTTCTAATTTTTTATTTTGAGAACAGTTATTTAAAAACAACAATAACAAACAAAAACAAAAAACATACTACCTTTACCAATGCATCCACTTTCTCTCAGATGTGCTTCTGTGGGCGATCGTGGCTCAAGAGTTGGGAGTTCGCCTTGTAATCGGAAGGTTGCCGGTTCGAGCCCCAGCTTGGACAGTCTCGGTTGTTGTGTCCTTGGGCAAGACACTTCACCCGTTGCCTACTGATGGTGGCCAGAGGGCCCGGTGGCGCCAGCCTCGCCTCTGTCAGTGCGCCTCTGTCAGTGCGCCCCAGGGTGGCTGTAGCTACAATGTAGCTGCCATCACCAGTGTGTGAATGTGTGCGTGAATGGGTGGATGACTGATTGTGTAAAGCTCTTTGGGGTCCTTAGGGACTAGTAAAAGCGCTATACAAATACAGGCCATTTACCATTCTGTCCATAATCATGTTATCAGCCAACCTTTTGCCAATGAATCTAATTAGCAGGGTTTCAGTGATTTAGAAATCATTATATTTTTTATTGTTTTTATTTACATCTCTTCTCAATTTCTTTGGAAACAGGTGTTTATAACATAGTTATATATTATATATATATATATATATATATATATATATATATATATATATATATATATATATATATATATATACTCCTTTATATGTCACACGTGCAAATGCTTAAGTGTATAGAGACAAGTTATCTGTGAAATATCATTATGTAAAATTATATGACACAGCAGGATTACATTATGCAGCATGTCACTACACACTCTCACTGCATATATTTGAGTTATAGCGATATGTCAGTCTTGTGTTGTTTGAGTTGTGATTTACTGTTTTGGCTTCATAGTGGGATTCATAATTTCAGTGTGTCTGTTGAACCATGCCTCCTAAAATCTCTTTGCCACTTTGCAGATGTGAGAGTTATCCATAGTCACTGTGATGACCACAAAAAAGAGCAGATTTCCACCACTGCATCAAACCCTCAAGACTTTCACCAGCTGTCCAGTGTTCAGGGGGGCGATGCCTAATGGGGCATTTGCAGTTCTTGGGGTGAGGGGAACTCAAATTCATTTAAAAAATTCATTTTTCATTGGTATGACTGTGTGATTTATTCTTTTACAGACCATACAGATCATGGTGGGGCTGTTTAACATTGGGCTTGGTCCCGGACGCACAAGCACACATCCTGGAGATTTGACCAGCTTGGGAGCTCCTTACTGGCTGGGTGCAGTGGTAAAAAAATAAAACTGTTGATTTAAGAATAAAAACAAAATAAGAAATGATGCATTTAGTATTTCTGACTTTAATGAGTTGTTTAATGAGTCGTTGATCCCCGTTCAGTGCATCGCAGCTGGAATCCTTTCCATTATCATCGGCCAGTGCCCCTGCTTGTGCTTTGTAAGTAAAGACTACTACTACTACTCGAGGGCAGGGATAGCTCAGTAGGTAGAGTGGTGGCCCCATGATCAGACGTCGGGGGTTCGACTCCACTGAACGGCTACCCTGAGGTACCCTGAGCAAGGTACCGTCCCTACACACTGCTCCCCGGGCGCTGCACTGGTGGCTGCCCACTGCTTCACTGGGTGAATGGGTTAAATGCAGAGGAACTATTTCCCTATGGGGACTAACACACACACTTTACTTTAAAGACTAAAGTTAAAAGGAAACATACATTGTTATGGAGCACAGTGAGGTAAATGATTGAATCTCTCCTCTCAGACATGGTATGCTGTGTTTATGAACATAGCTGGCTGCATCTTCGCCATCACTGGTATTGTGCTGTATGCTATAGACCTGGCAGAAGCCTCTGTTGTCTGGATGTGTGACTTGAACTGGTCCACTGCTCAATTCAACGATAACTGCAAATATGTGGCGTTCTTTGCTCAGGTAAATATGCTTTTAAAACATACAGAATAGCATATTTTTGTCATTAATCGTGCACATTGATTGTATTTTGTTAATTATTCCTTTATTTCAGAGTTTGCTGACAGCCATGGACATTACTTTGATCGTGCTCACTGTTCTCCAGCTGTGCGTCTGCATTAGTGCCACGGTTCTGGGAATCAGGGCTCTGGGTAACAGGATGAAGGAAAAAGTATGAACTAAGACAAACACACACACACTCTCTCTCTTTATGGTATAATGAAAGGAATAACCTTGTGTTGATGGTGTATTTGTAAGACTGTAATTGGCTAAAGTCATCAATTACTGACTTGATTTTCTAAAGCACAAAAACAACGGCACATCGAGGTGTAAGAGTCGAGGTCCTCCTCAGACCATAATATTTATAGTACTATTCTTTGTAACGACCTATCAGGTATCAGTTGCTCTGGGCTGCTGGATGTGCTGATATAGCTTGACTAAAAACTACATGAAGAAAAATAGATACGGCCTGTACAATTATCTGTAATTGACTTTTTACTCTGCTTTGTCTCAGCAGGATCTCAGACATGCTGAGATTTACAAGCCTGTATTGGAGGAAGTCCTCATGACGTGTCCTGGTGCCTGTAATCATCTACCCTAACATGTGGATGCATGAAAAAGCGATATGTCTTTTTAAACCTTGTGTAAATCTATAAGATGCGTTAGTGAAAGGTAATCAAAAGTACAACCCCAACTCTGAAGAAGCTGGGATTCTGTGTAAAGTGTAAAGTTAAAATGCAGTGAAAATGAGTAAATCTCAGAAACCCATATTTTATTCACAGTAGAACAGAAATAGATGTCAAATGTTTGAACTGAGAAAATGTAAATTTCAGGAAAAAAACAAAAAGGTAATTTTAAATTTAATAGCAGCAACAACATGGAGGTCATTGTGAGTTGTGTCCACAGACAGTGATTTGTGAAAGTGTTTCTGAGCCCATGCACGGATTCCATTAAAATGATGCCTGTTTTTATTGGCTCTTGAGGAAGATCACAGGCATCTGGTGTTGATTTTTGGCCTTGTCGGTCGTGCAGAGTCTGAATGTTTTGATGACAGTCTGTACAGTAGATAATTAGATGTTCAACGTTTTTGTAACTTTACATTAAGGAACATTTTTCTGAAATTGTTCCACAATTTGTAGACAGTTTTTGTGGAGTAGAAAACCTCCAACTGTCTCTGTTTCTGAGAAAATCTGCCTCTGTGAGATCCTTTTTATATCCAGTAATCCTACCGACCTGTTGCTCATTAACCTAATTAGCTTGCACCCATACCATTTTTTTGTTTAATTGCTGCCATCAAATTCAAAATAAGCTACTATTTTAAGTGAAACAGTAAAAATCTGAGGTTAAACATTTAAATGTTTTGTTCTACTCGGAATAAAATGTGGGTTTATGAGATTTGCAAATCGTTGTATTCACTTTATTCACATTTAACACAGTGTCCCCATGTGTAACTATCATGTAATAGTTACACAGTAAAGACAGTATTTACTCTGATACCCGTTTCAGTATATTTCAAAATGTTAAGTGTGTTTTCTGGCTGCAAATAATCTTCTACATTTATTGAATAAAACCTAAATAAATTGCAAAAGATGTGATATTACGCTGTGGGGTTTTTTCAGTAATAATATTCAGTCAGCTTTTCTGCAGGCGTCTCAGCGTACATGCTGGACACGCTTTGTAAGAAATAAAATGTGAACCAGCGCTATCAGGTTAGCTCAAAGTGGAGCTGATCCTGAACAATTTGGTGAGAACACAGCTGTTATATCTCAAAGTCTTAACTTAGCAAAATGTCAGGAATGTTTGAATATGATTTGTGGAAAGCTGTGACACTGAAAAGCTTTTTTTTTTTAAACAAGCAAGTATGCACAGCTGCTTGACCTGTGATTAGCATTTACACATCTATTTTCTTCCGCTTATCTGGGGCCAGGCCACGGGTGTCAGCAACCTAAACATACAAGCCCAGATCTCCCTCTTCCCAGCCACCTACTATTTGAGGGAAGCATTCCCAGGCCAGCTAAGGCCAGACACACCAAGGCCTGGTAGGATATGCCTGGTACATCTTACCCAGGAGGCCTCCTGGTCAGATATCCAAACGCTGCTTGACACTTGACTGCAACTGCTCGAGTGAGAGCTGGACTCTACCACCTGATGAAGACAGCAGAACCGCATCATCCACAAAAAAAGCAGAGATTAGAGTCTGAGGCTACCAAAGTAAAAGCCGTCTGCACCTAGGCTCTGTCTAGAAGGGCGGGCCCATGTTTCCTTCTGTCACTTACCATCACTAGAGGGCTCCTGAAAGCCCATTTGAATAATCAGAATATGTATTCTCTGAATTGATTGATTTAAACTGTTCTCACATTTTAGATTACATGTTGTGTGCTGTGATGCCACCCACTAGGTGACAGTGCATCGCTTTGGTTTGTAAATTCTGTGAAGACGCCTGATCCTCTCTAATCTTCCTCCAGACGCTAAGACCTCGATTTCTAAATTAAATGCAAAATTTGCTTTAATCTGAAAATCAGAACTCGTAGCAAAAAGCAGCAGTTCAGTTCTTACTCCTTAGCCCAGAACACACACACACACACACACACACACACACACACACACACACACACACACACACACACACACGATTTCTGTGAGCCTTAATCGAAATGAAATACATGAAACGTTTCACTTTACAGGTAATGAATATTCAAAGATTCAAAGAGTTTGTCATGTGTACTAAGAAAAAGCATTTCTCTGTACAATGAAATTCTTTCTCTGCTGGCCACACACAGATGCCGGTTAATACGTACAAATAGATAAAATACAAATAGTATGAACAAATAAACGGAGACAAAAAAATTGAAGTATTAAATAGACTTATGCAGCAGCTCTCTTCTGGACTCTGATGGTAGATGCTCTGCAGAGAGGTCAGCGGGGTCCTGGTGATGTTCTCCGCAGGTGTTATCACTCTCTGCAGGCGTTTTCGGTCCATAGCAGTAGTGCTGCTGTACCGTGCAGTGATGCAGCTGGTCACGGTGCTCTCCACAGTGTAGCTGCAGAACCTGCTGAGGATCTTGGCCAACATACCAAATTTCCTCACCCGCCTCAGAAAATACAGCCGCTGCTGAGCCTTCTTGGCCAACTGTATGGTGTTCAGTGTCCAGGTGAGGTCCTCAGACATGTAGACGCTCAGGTATCTAAAGCAGCTCACCCTCTCCCCTTCAAAGCCCCAGATAAACAGCAGCTGGTGAGGCCTCATGGGCGAATGGTCCTTATCTGAAAGAGACAGGAGGGGAACTTCTCTTCCAGTATGGTAAAACTCGCCAGCAGCAGACCAGGGAGGAGGCTCCTATCGCAGACCTGTCTCCTCCTGACAACATGTCGCCGCACAGTCCTGCCCCACGCCACACCTGAACACGGCCTCCCTCGTCTCACCGTCAGATGCAGGCAGAGGGGCATCCCTGCCCTGTTGTGAATTGCGGCCATCGCCACCCGCTGTTGCTGTTCCTGCCGTTGGGACTGGATCGCCGAACGACTCGCGGCACCCCACAGTCAGGCAGCAGTTCCTTCAACGCACGTGTGGGCTTGCACGCGTTCCTTTTTCTCCTGCTCACCTTTCATGCGTCGCTTCTTTTTCTCTCCGCTCACTATCCCCTTTAACAGGTCAACCTGGCGGCTGATAGGCCACCTTGGGGAACGCCCCCACCTCACAGGTGCCTACAATTGTCTGTTTAGTCCACAGTGGATTAAAGGAATATGGTACAACAACATTAACACACATAATATAAATATGAGGATAAAACCATGCAATATAAATATCAATAAACAAACATGCAATATAAATATCACAATAAAATCAACACTATGTACCAATACACAGATTGATAAAACATAAAAACACAAATTTCCACTGTGTGGCACTAATACACAATCAAACTGTCACAAAAATGAAAAGAAAGAAAGAATTATTCTCTGCTATGATTCCTGCTACAATACTCTTAAACTTATTATTATCATTAAATCACATGTAGATTAAATTAGCATACTCGTGGCTCAAGAGTTGGGAGTTCGCCTTGTGATCGGAAGGTTGCTGGTTCGAGCCCCGGCTTGGACAGTCTCGGTCGTTGTGTCCTTGGGCAAGACGCTTCACCCGTTGCCTACTGGTGGTGGTCAGAGGGCCCGGTGGCGCCAGTGTCCGGCAGCCTCGCCTCTGTCAGTGCGCCCCAGGGTGGCTGTGGCTACAATGTAGCTGCCATCACCAGTATGTGAATGGGTGGATGGATGACTGGATATGTAAAGCGCTTTGGGGTCCTTAGGGACTAGTAAAGCGCTATATAAATACAGGTCATTTACCATTTACTATCTACTGCACAGATACAACTGTATAAAACAAAGGTAGTAATTTACACAGGCTTTCATCACAGGGTCAAATTTGCTTCAGAAGGTTTCTCAACTGACTAACGTCACATTGCCTAGCAGTCATAATATGAGCTGTGTCTTTTCCAGTCCAAGCCATAACCTGCTGATACAGTTGGAAATTTTATAAACAACCCACAGCTGAATCATGAGTTACTGCTATGAACTATGACTGTTTAATTTGGCGTCATTCACAGAAGGCTTTAAGAAACGCAGGAGTTACGCTGGATCATCTTTACAGCTGGAAGATACATGTGATATGTGTGATATATGACATTAATTTGACACAATTTCTTTAAAAGATGTAGTCTGAGCCTTTTACACTGAAGCTGGGGGAACATTTTTTTGTCTGAGTTCTTATTTGATTTCTCAGACTTTTTAAATGTTAAGTTAGTGTTCAGGTCAGATAAAAATAATTATAGTGGTGCTTTTAACTTTAATGCAAAAGCCTAAAAAAGCAAAGTCAGTGCAGCATTTAATTTATTATTAGACACATTTGGTTTCTCTCAAATTGTAAATGAGTGGCAATGATGTTTAAGCAAATACAGGGTGTAATGATGTGGAATGTGAATGGAATAATTGTAATACTTTAGAATCTTTACCTTACAATATGACAAGGTGTTCTGTGGCTTGTCACCAGTCTGCTTGTTCAGTCATTGATTCGGGCAGGACTTCACCGATGGAGCATCTAAAACAGGAAGTTTTCTGGTCCAGTTTAACTTTTACTTTGAAAGCCCGGCCCAGACGAAAGCATGGGCCCTTTTTTCTCTGCTGAACTAACTTAGCCATTTTAATTTTTCTAAACTAACCTCAGATGTGCTGCTGGCACAGTAACGTAAGTATGACAGGTGATTTAATTCACTTCTAAAACATTTAATTCTAAACAATCAAAATTATATGGTCACCCAGTAACTAAAAACACTTAAAAGCGTATCTAAGGCTGTCTTACTCGGCTGCACACACATCACTCAAATACGCAAACATTTTACTCTTTATGTCCAACCTTTTTTAAGCAAGAACTAGAAAGCAATTATGAAAATTGTACACAACTTCAATTACACTGTCTTCTTGCATTGTGGAGCTTACACTTGGCTTATCTTGAAGATCTCATAGTACCAAATCACCCCAAAGGAGCACGTCACTCTGAGGCTGCTGCTACTTCCGTTCCCAGCGTATTTAAAAGTAGAATGGGAGGCAGAGCCTTCAGTTTTCAGGCCCCTCTTCTGTGGAACCAGCTTCCAGTTTGGATTCAGGGGACAGACACTATCTCTACTTTTAAGATTAGGCTTCAAACTTTCCTTTTAGGTAAAGCATATAGTTAGGGCTGGACCAGGTGACCCTGAACACACCCTCTGTTACATCTAGGCTGCTGGGGTTTTTCCATGATGCATTGGATGTTTATTCTTTACTCACCTCTTCTCACTCTGTGTTTATACAACACTCTGTATTTAATCATTAATTACTGTCTCTCATCCATAGTGTCTTTTGTCCTGCCTCCCTCCCTGAGTCTGGTTCAGCTATAGAGGTTTCTTTCGGTTAAAAATGAGGTTTTCTCATTTCACTGTCACAAAGTTCTTGCTTGTCAGGGGTTGCCTGATTGTTGGGATTTCTCTCTTATATTGTAGGGCATTTACCTTATAATAAAAAGCACCTTCAGGCAACTATATTTGAAACTGAATAAAACTGAATTGAATTGGTGTGCTGTGTTAAAGGGCTTTTAAGTGTGTTTGCTTACAGAGCGCATGGACGTGAGCTTGAAAGAAAGAAGCAGAGCAGGGCTCACCTCTGAGTGTTTAACAGTGTAGTTATCATCCCTATCGAGGTGTGTTTAGGAACAGAGAAAGAACAAGGTGCAGCTGAGGTTTTGAGGTGGAGTGGGAATTGGTGAAATTAGTGTCAGTTTACACACGCAGGGCGTGAATGTTACTTGAGAGTAAAAGTTCAGATTACAGTACACACATGAATGAAGTCACTGTGCTCTTTTATATTATAGCCAACTGGCAAAACAATTGGAGTGCCTCAGGCTCTTGTGCTGGAGCTGTATGGACTGCAGCAGATTGATGGACAGACTATTTTGCCATCTGCAGTGATGCAAACACTGTATCTGACACTGTTATAGTGAAGGAGAGCAGAGTGTGACAGTAAAGCTGTCAATTTACCAGCTGACCTGTGTTCCTACCCATGTTTATGAATACAAGGTGTAGGTAGTGACTGAAAGAATTAAATCATCGATGCAAGCAGCAGAAATGAGCTTTCTCCTTGATGATCGGGTGTGGAGTCTCAGTCACCTTTTGTTCTGTTTGTTAGCAGAGTTGGCACTCTGTGCTGGCTTGTTTAGTTGTTGTACCTGGTGATGTTGCTAATTTTAACCTTTTCACTTGGTGAGCATCCAGCTATTCAGAAATCTTCTGCAGGCTCCAATTAGAAGACTACTGACTGTCAGCAGGCCTCACCACTGACAGTTTAACTGTGTACTTAATGTACAAAGTAACTTTGGGAAGAGAGTGAGAAAAATGGGCAGCTGAAGTTTGGCTGAACTATAAATGGGGCGGAGCTCCAGCTGACTAACAGTCCAACAGGGAGTATTTGTCATTGGTGGGTGGGCGCGATACACAGAATTTACTTGAGGGAAGAGAAGGAAAAGGGCAAAATAAGTATAGGTAGTTGGAGTATGTGAAGACCAGCGTGATGGAGGAGCCAACAGAGTGCTGTGGACTAAACCTGTTGAAGGAACTGTTCAGATCATTTACCCTGTCCACACGGCCCACATTTCCACAGGTTCACAGTTAGGTCATGATGTACTCATGTTAGTTCTTCACAAGACCTCAAGGCTTTTTTAAATTATTATTATTTAACAGTTCTTTCAGGTTACAATCGTTTCATAGAATTTGATATATTCTGCCATGCAGCTAAGTGTTAATGACCTTTCCATGTGCTTCGTGAAGGAAGGTTCAGTCTGTAGACCTGGAGAAGCTTTCTCGGCTTGCTGGGCAAGCCGTGTAGAATAAGGACCCAAGATGTGAATATTGCAGTGAAGAGAGAGGGCTTTATTGAGACTGAGTGATAACAAACCGAAGGTCAGGGCGGTGAGAAACAGAACTTGTAATATGTACAGGAAAAACTAAAACCTAAACAACAAACCTGAACGCGAGGGAAAACACGAGTGGAGACAACGAGCAGGGAGAAATCACAGGATGACGGAGAGAAATGACACAGGTGAACCAGCGACGAGTACAAGATGACACACATAAATACACAGGCAGGCACAAGAGGCAACGAGGAACAGTTGGCAACACAGCTGGGACTGATTGGGGAAGACAAGACCACATGAATCAAAACAGAATACACTCACATGAGACACGAACCTTCACAATAAAACAGGAAATGCACAGAGACATGGAAAAGACACTAAACCGAGGGAACAGAGAAACCAAACTAAGAATTAACAAACGTACATCAGGAAATCAAAGATTAATAATACGAAACAGAACACATACGACCGTGTCAGAAGTCCTGCAGTGCCTCTTAAGCCTTATTTATCTGAAACCCATATTTTTCACAAAATACATGTTTCCCATAGACAATATTATTCGAAAACTCTGTCTTTTGTCCCGACTCCCTCCCCTTACCTACTGCTGGTTCTGCTGGAGGTTTCTTCCTGTTATAAGGGAGTCTTTCTCTCCTACTGTAGCCAAGTACGTGCTAGGAGGGATGTCTGATTGTTAAGGGTTTTTTTTCTGTATTCAGCTGCTGAAGTCTCTTTCAAAAAATATAAAATACAAAATCTCAACAGGGCTTGAGTCAGGAATACAGGAGAGGAAGAGAGGACTCAGACAATAAATACAAACCAGGTAATGAGGAGTGAAGAAACAGGTGGGAGCTCAGCTGGGTCTAAATCACAGAAGATAAGACAAGAGAAGCAGAGCTAAATAAAAAGCACGAGAGACAGAAGACAAAATAAAAACAGGAAATAACGAATATTGAGATACAGACAAAAACAGAAAGAATCACAGAGACAGAACAGGAAACGCACAACGGAAACATGAAGGGGAACTAACAAACCGAAAACAATCCTAAGCAAAGGGCCAGGAGCAGATATACGATGCCCTGCACCTTAAATGGCAAATGGACTCGTTCTTATATAGCGCTGTTCTACTCTACTCGAGCAATCAAAGCACTTTCACAGCCGTTCACATGAACACTTTTCTCTATGTTTTTTCTATCCAAGTAGGAATAGCAGAGGAGGAGGTTAAAAGGTTTTTTTTCTGACCTAATGTTGCCCAGTGCTACTTAAAAGGGGGTGTTTGATTATTGGAGTTTTCTCTGTATTACTGCAGGGTCTTTACCTAACAATATAAAGAGTCTTGAGGTGACTGCAGTTGTAATTTGGCACTATATATAAAAAAAATTAAACTGAACTGAATTAAGTGATTTCTATCCAACACTCTAACACACAGGGACTCTATAGCGAGAGCTCAAATGACCAACCTTCTGATCTACAGCCACCCCTTATATAACAATTTGATCACTGTATAGCTATGGAGATAAACCTTTTCTAAAAAAAAAAAAAAGAGACTCTTGTTTGGAAAAGAAACCTGAGTAGAGGAGGAGGTTGAGAAAAGAAAAGGTTGTGAAACATATAACAAAAGAAGAAAATAACACACACGCACAAACGCACAGATAGTCAGTTTGATAAAACATGAACACACATGCGATGAGGATCAGCTTACACTCATCAACACGCCCTTTTCTCAAATTACTGTGAAACTACAAAACCTAACAGACACAGCTATTATTCAGCACGTTAGTAAATGCTGAGTTCATCCACTGCGCACAGATTTGCCACAACTACCTGTCAAGTTTCCAGGGACAACAGGTTAACTTTACAGTAAATACTAGAGCTAACCAGCTCGGTGGCTTGACTCCATAACCAAACTTAGGTAGATGCATAAAATCTGTAGGAGAAGGAGGTTTTCTACTGAGTTAACATATCGAAGAAATTATACTTTAAATCCTGTTTCTCAAGGTTTGCTGTAGCCTGTGCCATAACAAAGGCACAGCATTTATCGGGGGGCACAACATTCGGTGAAGGGTGTGTTTTTTTACATTTGGGTGTTAAACTGAGATAAATGTGTGGCATCAAGAGTCTGGAAGACAACAGTGGGGTGACAAGATCAAAGACTAAGAGATAAACAGGCAACTGCCTTCTGTTTACAGGTATTGTAATCAGAAATAGTTAAAGGCAAAAGATTCAGAGTTTCAATATTCTTTATCAGACTGAACACACACTGAAAATGGACACATCTTGATTAGAATGTGAATGAGCACAATATCACAGATGGATAAATATGAGCCAGATCTGACTGAATGTAGTGTAAAGCGCTTTGGGGTCCTTAGAGACTAAGTAAAGCGCTATACATTTACAGGCCATTTACATGAATGGTGACTCACTAAAAGAGCTGCATTTGGGCGATTGGACGTATTTATCGACCATTGACAATAAGCTGAGCCTTTCATTGATCATTTTTGCAAGAGCGATATATTTATTCATTTATTTATTTGCCCATTAGTAAGTTTGCTAATATTGTTAATTGAAGCTAAGAGAAGCAGTCTACGGAAAAAATAATAGTGCCGTTTTAACCGCACCCTCTTCCAGCTGCGAGCAAATCTACCCTCTTCAGAGTGCACCCAAATGCAGCAATTTCATTTACTCAAACTCATAACAGAGAGAAAGAAAGGCAGTAGCCTCTGTTCAGAAAACAAAACAAAACAAAAAAAACCCATTTTATTTAAATTTCTCTTAAAAATTCTCTGACATAATGTTGTCTTTTCTGCGATTTGGCGCATCTCAAATAAATAAATAAATGAATAATCCAAAAAGTAGCTATATTAATACCAAAACAAACAAGAAAAGAAAGTAAGATATTCCCTCCACACAAAGCGTAAATGACATGGTCCTGGGTTTTTTTGACTCAGCGTTTTGTCTTTTCTATTATTGTGATGTATTCTGGTTGTGATTTTCTAGCTTTTTGGTTCTGTTCTTTGTCAGTTTAGTGCTTAGTCATTCCTGCCTGTGTGTTCCCTCTGTGTTTCTTAGTCTTTGTCTTTGCATGTGTGAGTTCCTGTTTTATTTTGAAGGTCAGTGTCTCAGGTTATTGTATTCTGTTTTACTTCCCTCAGTCTCGTCAGCTCTGATTTCCTCCAGCTGTGTCTCTCTCCTGCCTCCCATTACCTGACTGCCCTGTGTGTATTTAAGCCCTGTGTTTTCTGGGGTGCGTTGCTGGTTCATCTGTGTGGTTCCCCTGTATCTGTCTTTGTCTCCCTGCAGCGCCGTTTGTGTCTCAAGGTTTCAGGTTTGTTTTATTCTTAGTTTTCCCAGTTTAGGTTTTGTCATTTCTGTTCTTGCTACCCTCGCCTTGTGTTGTATGTCATCCTCCTCAATAAAGCTCACTCACATCAGCATTGCCTGCATCTTGGGTCCTTTAATAATTCCCACACGGCTTGCCTCACAAACTGTGACAGTAAATCAGTCTGTGCATGATTGCATTGCAACGCCCATCAAAAAGTCACCTGTGTGAATATATCGCCTGTCGTCATTTATTAAGCTGATGAATGACGGTTGGAAAAGTTTTCCATATCGCCTAACATTAAAGTGTTTGTGGTAACTTGTCAGTTTTTGTTCCTCATGTGGGGTCAGCTTGCTTTGATGATCTGTTGTCCTTCTAAGCAGGCCTCTGAGACCTACACAAGTGCTGTTGAAATGTCTTTCTGAGAACATCCACAAGGTAAGCCTCTCCCTATGTGGGACACATGATCATGTCAGAAGATAAGTCCCTCTCCAGAGAGGATCGCAGTGAGTCAATCCACTCCAAAATCACAAAGAAATTTCATTAGCATATGGTCATGTTGCTGCCAATAGATCATATTTTACAAGAGGCTACACTGTCAGCAGTAATATAGGGGAGGGGAATGATTGCATAAACAATGGGCTAATGACGCAGACAAAGTTTTCGCAGAAGACTGATAACATGAACTGCACCCAGTTTAGAATGACCAAATCCTGATTAAGGAACTGCGTGCGAATCTACAGATAGGACAATGACCCTTTCTCTAGTTTGTTGTTACATAAAAAAACAAGGCTTGTGTGATGTTTGTCGATATGTATACATTTATTTTTAACAATAGTGTAGCAGATGAGCTTTACAAAAGCACAACCAATGGCTTCCTTAATCAAATAACAATCTCTCATGAATGTACAACTCAATTTAAATAAACTTGTGGATCTATCTTTACAGTTTGGGACCATTAAAATGCCAACATCCAGCTTACAATTTTGTTAAATCTCTATTCTTTGCAAGTTTTTCAAATACCCTCCAGTGGAAATGCAGCCTAGGCAGCAGCTTGTATTGAAAAGTGTGTTCACACCAACTCCAGAGTACACCTGGAGCTCCTGTCTTCATACTGGGAGATATTAACCACTGTAAAATTGAAGTAACCCTCCCAGGATCTTTTTGTGTGAAGTGTGGCACTCAAGAAAATAGGATTCTATACAAATGCTATGGACATATTAAAAAAAAAAAAAAAAAAAAAAAAGCAGAAACAGCACAATCAAAGCTCCTTTTGTCAAATTGAGACCATAATAAGAACAGTAAAGCTCAGACTACGACAGTGATTGTCTGGCCATAGTACAGTAATCCTTAAGGGCGCAGTCCCCTACACCACCATGTCTTTTCATGATGTGAGAACTGATGAGGCCAAAGAAACAATCACAGATTATATTGATGTGATTGCTTTGCTGAAGAAGGACATTATACTGTATCCTAACAATGACCAATACATTATAGAAGGCATTAAGAAGAGCATTAATCATAAAAAGACCAATGACATATAAAGATATCTAAATAATTTAATCACAATGGACTCTAAAGCTGCTAAATCCATAAAAGCCACCAGCAAGATGATGACTAATATGAAGTGCATTGTAAACAGAGTAAAACAAATGAACTGAATGAGTTTGTTTTTTTTCCCTCAGGTTAGATACACAGGGCCTTAAAGTGTTGCAGACGATTACAACCACTAATCAGTGTTTAAGCCTTGATGCTGATTTACTTGAAATTCAGCCATTCAGTGATATTTGCGATAATATCTTCAGGCCCTCTAAACTTCTCTTGGAAAGAAGTTTACAGTAGAGCTCATTGTCCTATCTGCAGATTCACACGCAGTTCCTTAGAAAAAAATCCACCGTATTTTAAATTCCAAGAGATCATGTCCTGATTATATGATTATAGACCAGTGGCTATAACTATAACTGCTATGACTCCTGTCATTAAATGTTTTGAATTTTATATAGTCTCTATAAGGAAATCAGACCTAAATTTTATTAGATCCTCCGCAGCTTCCTTATAGGCAGGGGAGGAGCCCAGATAACACATTTGGCAGTATCGCTCACCTGATTCTTAAGCACCTGGAAAGTCCCAAGGCCTATGCCCATATTTTGTTTATTGACTTTAGTTCTGCTTTTAACATGTTGGAGCCTCCTCTGTTTTTACAGAAACTGAGTCTTTTCCTATCTTTGCTCTCCAACTATAAATCCATCAGCACTAGCGTACCTCAGGACTGTTACCTCACCACTCCTGTTTCTCTTATAAAATAGATTGTAGCTGTAACCCCAGTAATCTGATTTTCAAATTTCTCAATGACACTGCCATACTTGGCCCGCTATACGAAAACTCGGATCGCTCGCTGTACTTACTGAGGTAAAGACTTTTGTCTTTTATTGTGATGATCACCATCTAGTCATCGATACAAGACAAACTAAGGAGATGCTGCCTGACCCTGAAGCGGTGACAGCTGACACCCCAGTGATTATTCATAATGAAGAAATCGTTTAGGTTAAATCCTATAGGTGTTTTGGTATTCACCTCCATTACCCCTGTAGCTGGAATGGCCACACTGATAATCTATGTTCTCGCTTACAGCAAAAGCTTTGTTTCACAATTTAAAGGGAGGGGTGCTACTAAGTACTGACCATGTTGTGCAGCCAAACCTTTGCTCAATGCTTTGTTTACTTTCCTATTTTTGAAACTGTAAAAAGTGAAATAGAAAGTGGCTTGCCTTAAATAATTTAGCTCATGTTTTTACCTGTTTGGCTATTCAAAGTAGCAAAGATTGTATCCTGTGTGAAACCTCTGCATGCCACAGTTTAAAATAATCAAAAAATATCATAAATATCAGAAGTAGTGTTGAATGTTTAGTGAAAAAATACACCCTAAAGCAAAATCCCCAGATGTTGACCTCACAGGAGTGAGAAAACCCCCCCATGAAAGATGGTGTTGAAAAAGGAAAATGAACTATCCAGTTTTATTCTTCAGAGAAAAGAGATTTATTGTTGCTGATTAGTGAGTTTTACTGCAAATTGGTCCTGAAAATCTAAACCTGAAAGAATACTGCCAAGTCATGATGCAGTCATCAGTTACTGGCCCTCCCAGTTTCATCCCCAGTATTCTAACAACAGCACTGTGTTATTTATGGTCTGTTTTTCCACTGACTGCAGCAATGAGTCATCTGGAAAATAATTTAACTGCAATGCATTTTCTTGTCAAGGTTTTTATAATTGATACGTGCCAGGTCCTTTCTCTTTTCCTTCCCATCTCCCTTTTCCTATTCTATTTTTGTCAAACACCTTGGTATACCCTTGGTTTTTTTTAGTGTGCTTTATAAATAAAGTTTATTATTATTGTATTTTTGCTGCTGTGCACTGCTCCACTGACCTGGGGCTGCTGCTCAGGTCTGGTTATAGACAGCTGTGAAGAATTGAAATCCCACTACTCTGGGTTGAGCCCACAAACGGGACCATCTCCCTTCACTGTCACTACAGAGCAATGGCGCTACAGAGTTGGAGAGGATGTCAAAGGTAAGAAGAGAGGAGTAAGTGTGCCACTGGTCCAGGTGTGGGACCATGATCGGTCAAAACAGCACAGACGGTCCAGTTAAATTTGTGCAATTCCTCAAGGCAATGTAAAGTTGAGTAACACAAGAAGAACATAGAATAAACTGTTCAAAGTTTAAATAAATTTTACTTGAATCATTCACTCTCTTTAATCCTTATTACATCCCTCCAGATATTTGCTTTTCTCTTCCTCGCCGTCTGTTTTACCTGCTGCACTGCAGAAGCTCCGCCACGCTCATCTTTTGCTTCACCTGTTTCTAGTTTCTTTATCTTTGTTCTTTCTTGCCTTTTCAGCTTGACTTTTTCGCTTGTATTTGTCAATCTTTATCAACCTGCATGAGCGCAATGGGAAGGTAGCGAAAGACCGAATGCGTTAAGAGATCTGATTGGACAATCCAGTGTAAGAATGTACGAATGAGCGGCTGTCAGTAATTGTAGGGCAGGTGTTCAGGATCCCTTCGAGTCGGTGTTGTGCCGTTGCCTGTACACTGTCGGCCTAAAGGATTGAGCCGTCACTACATAGGAATAAAAAAAAATTAAAACGCATTCGCTCTGGCTCCACCCCTGCTTAGAAGCAACAGGTAAGCCACCTTGGGAAACTCCATGGTGACGTGGGTGTTTTGACCCACACTTTGAAGCAGAGTTCCTGAAACATCTGCGCTTCTTAAGCTCGACACACTGTCGAAACAGAAGTATCCCTATTCAATAGCTATTGCACCTGCAGTGCTCCACCCTATACATCAGTAGTACGTGGTACTCGATGTTTTTCACTGACTGCAGTAACGAGTCGCCTGGAAAATAATGGATCTTCTTGTATTGCTGCTGTTGTGCAGTGCTCCACTCATCCGAGGACACAGCTCAGGTCTGGTTATAGACAGTTGTGAAGAATTGAAATCCCATCAATCAGGGCTGAGCCCACAAACGGCACCATCGCCCTTCATAGTCACCACAGAGCAAAGGCGCTACAGAGTTGGAGAGGATGTCAAAGGTAAGAAGAGAGGAGTAAGAGGGTGCCGACTAGATGGACTGGTGTTCTAGTACCGTCAGTATCGAACAAATAAATCCGATGTATAGATTTAACATCATTAAAGTCCTGGTTAAGGTCAGGAATAAGGTTATGGTCAGGACTAAGGATAAGGTTAGGTTTAGGGCTGGAACGTCTATTACCGCGGGAGCGTCATTGCACTGGATTCCAGCCATAGCCCGCCGCGTACCATAAGAACGCTGAAGGTCTCCTTTCGTGTTCCTCAGGAACGCCGCGGGACGTGACAAAACGTCGACATGTTACGCCTCGGGAGTGAGAACGGGTGATTTTACGATCGATCAGCAGTTCACTCATTGCCATTGATATGTTTGTGATTTCAGCCATGCAACTAAATCAACAAAGAGCATTAAACCCCAAAGCAGCAGGATCTCAGCCTGTACAGAGAAAAATCATAATAGAAATTATGTATTATTATCTAAGAATGCCGTGTTTTTAAGGGCTAACCCCAAAATAGGGAAACATTTATATATTTTCAGGCAATTTAAGAAGCATCTCTGTTTTATGTCAGACTCTGACATATCTGCTTGTAATACAGTAAAACTTTGTTTTCATCACATGACTGAGAACACCGGTGCCGGTGCCATTTCTGCTGTTTTCTTGGCCAACTTACTCTTACAAAAGACATTTTTAATGTTAATTATTATTTTTTTTAACTGCATAAATAAAGGTTATATAAAAGTCACTGCCACAAACTGATTGCGGCTTCTACCTTGTTACACGAATGTTGTTTGTGACTTTATGGCATCCATGAGGGATGCATTTGACATATGTTTCACATATTATAGCCCAACAAGTTACTTATAGCAGTTTAAATACGAGCAATCACTTTATGGCACAACACCGGCTGGGGCAAGGAGGGGCAACTCTCCCTTAAGCAAACATCCTTAAATCAAACTTTTAGAAGTTGAGAAAGAAAATAATAGATTACCCAAAAACTGAAAATGGGCATGATTTGCTACAGTAGCTGGAAAATCCGCTGGAAAAGGCACACATGAGATGATAGGTTTCACCTCTGGTTGGCTCGTTCCTCGTTGTTTTTGTGCAGGCTCGCACAGCCTAGGCAGATAACCCCCACTCACCCTCCCGCCAGCTGAACAGCCAGTCACTGTTTGCAATGAGCTGGTGTCAGGTTTCTCAGTAGGCAGGGCTGAGCAAAACGAAGCAACACATCTCTGTCGTTAAAATCATAGCGACTCTTAAGATAATTAACAGCTAAACATACATCTATTTTTCTACACTCAATGGGAGACTAGTCCATTGTTCTTCTCACAGTTTCAGTCCGGTAGAGAAGAGTTTTTTTCTGTGAGCCTGTCTGCTGCATAGAGCAGACTGGAGGATCTGCGTCTGTCAGGCACCACATGTAACAAAAATGAACAAGCAGTTTCCTCGTTTCATATACTGATGTAATCACAGCGATTTTAGCAAAGCTTGTTCATTTCTGTTACATAGAAGAAAGAGGAATTTAGTGATTTTGGCTCATGAGAAGTCTATAAGAAATAACTTGGAGATATCTATATCCAGAGATCCAGATAGATGTCAGGGACCAAGCAGTAAAGCATAAAGGACACAGGTGGTTTTAATTTAAAAAAGGGGTTTTATTGACCCAAAAATATGAAAATATATTTAACAAAGACAAAACTTAAACAGGCAAACCAATAAAAGAGGTCAACTCAATAGACTAAACTAAAGCTTCAAACAAACATATGACAAACTGACCTCCTGAAATGACACACAGGGGAACTTAAATACCGGTTTAGCTAAACCAAATGACACACACGGGCGAAAACAAGATGGCTGCCATATAACCAACTAATGCAAAACAATGAAACATCCCCCAGGCAATGAAGCATGTGGTGCAATCCAATTAGGCTTTATATATATATATATATATATATATATATATATATATATATATATATATATATATACACTCAACAAAAATATAAACGCAACACCTTTGTTACTGCTCCCATTCCCCATGGGATGGACGTAGAGACCTAAAATTCAGTCCAGATACACAATATAACCATCCCTCCCAAACAGTGGTCACAAATCAGTCCAAATGTGTGGTAGTGGGCACATCTGCTATATTGAGATAATCCATCCCACCTCACAGGTGTGCCACATCAGGATGCTGATCTGACATCATGAGTAGTGCACAGGTGTACCTCAGACTGCCCACAACAAAAGGCCACCCTGGAATGTGCAGTTTTGTCTAACAGCAAAATGCCACAGATGCCACAAGCAATGAGGGAGCGTGCAACTGGCATGCTGACAGCAGGAATGTCAACCAGATCTGTCGCCCGTGCATTGAATGTTCATTTCTCAACCATAAGCCGTCTCCACAGGCGTTTCAGAGAATATGGCAGCACATCCAACCGGCCTCACAACCGCAGACCTCGTGTAACCACACCAGCCCAGGACCTCCACATCCAGCAGGTTCACCTCCAAGATCGTCTGAGACCAGCCACCCAGACAGCTGCTGGAACAATTGGTTTGCACAACCAAACAATTTCTGCACAAACTGTCAGAAACCGTCTCAGGGACGCTCAACTGCATGCCCGTCGTCCTCATCGGGGTCTTGACCTGACTCCAGCTCGTCGCCGTAACAGACTTGTGTGGGCAAATGCTCACATTCGATGGCGTCTGGCACGTTGGAGAGGTGTGCGCTTCACGGATGAATCATGGTTCACATTGTTCAGGGCAGATGGCAGCTGAGAATGTCCCAGTTCTTGCATGGCCAGCATACTCACCGGACATGTCACCCATTGAGCATGTTCGGGATGTGCTTGACCGGCGTATACGACAGCGTGTACCAGTTCCCACGAATATCCAACAACCTCGCACAGCCATTGAAGTGGAGTGGACCAACATTCCACAGGCCACAATTGACAATCTGATAGACTCCATGCGACGATGTGTTGCACTGCATGAGGCAAATGGTGGTCACACCAGATACTGACCGGTTCTGGGTCCCCAGACCCCCAATAGCGCAAAAAACTGCACATTCCAAGGTGGCCTTTTGTTGTGGGCAGTCTGAGGTACACCTGTGCACTACTCATGATGTCAGATCAGCATCCTGATGTGGCACACCTGTGAGGTGGGATGGATTATCTCAATATGGCAGATGTGCCCACTACCACACATTTGGACTGATTTGTGACCACTGTTTGGGAGGGATGGTTATATTGTGTATCTGGAATGAATTTTAGGTCTCTACGTCCATCCCATGGGGAATGGGAGCAGTAACAAAGGTGTTGCGTTTATATTTTTGTTGAGTGTATCTCTCTCTCTCTCTCTCTCTCTCTATATATATATATATATATATATATATATATATATATATATATATATATATATATATATATATATATATATATATATATATATATATATATATATATATTTATATATACAGATATATCTATATATCTATATATTAGGGGTGCAACGATATTCGTATCGATATTGAACCGTTCGATACAGTGCTTTCGGTTCGGTACGCATATGTATCGAACAATACAACATTTGTAATTTATTTTATCAATTTTCCTTCTGACGATGCTGTCTGTGTTGAGCGCTCAGTGAATCTGTGTTCGACTACTCCGCCTAGGCTGCACTGTCGAGCGCAGATCCACTGAGCGCTCAACACAGACAGCATAGTCAGAAGGAAGAGCGCAGGGTAGTGATGGCCAAATGAAGCTTTCTGAAGCACTGAAGCTTGTATTGAAAAACGGTTCATTACTCGAAGCTTTTCAACACAGTCCTCTCTGGTGACATCTGGTGGCCAAAAATACGAAGAGCAGCTTGAATCCACAAAATAAAACCAACTGCTTCATTATGACTGATATTGGGCCGCCGTTGCTTTGAAAGTTTATTTTTGGGAGGTTAAGAAAATGTGGTTTATTTGTTTAATAAATAATTTTGACCAGTAAACTCTTCTTGTTTAAACATGCACCATGGCGTGGTCTTTCTTTGCTTGTGACTTCTTGATGTTGGTAAATACAATAATTGAAAAATACCACGTTACATATAATATACATATGATAATGTACAACACATTGTGGAGTATGCTTCTGCTGTGAGCATATATAATATATATAATATTATATATTAGGGAAATTTTCCTAGACATATTTTTGACCTGGAGGTAGAATTGATTGTGAAATGGAAAGGGAAAATGCTTATGAACAAAAACATGATGCATTTAAAGTAGCTCTTTCTCATTTTTATTTAAGAAGAGAATTTGTTCCACTGTGCGATGGCCGAACCTGTTCCTTTTCGTGGAGATCATTTCTCCTGCCTTAAGGAAAATCCCTTCACATGGAACAGAGGAGGCTGGAATGCAGAGAAACTGGTAGAGATGCAGTTATACAGTCTACCTGGGCCCCACAAACTATCAGCTGAAGAGAATAAATAGATTACATTGCTGCACATTTGGCAGACTAACATTTTCAGATTAATTAAACAATAAAATATATATTTTTATAACATTACATGTAAAGAGTCAAGTGGAAGTTTTTCTAAAGTTATTTAATGATATTTATACTATGAAAGCAGATTTTTTTTTTGACATTTTAAGTTTTTTCCCATTATAAGATATAATAAACACGCACAAAACAAAAGCAAACGGCCAGAACACAAAGCTGGAAAACCCACCCAACTGACCAAAATCAACTCAAAATTCTCCCACACAACAGAACCTCCTCTATTCCTCGCTGGCTCCAAATCTCTCAATGGAATGATCAGTGGTTTGCTATCTGTCACCATCAAAACACCACAAATCCCGCGAATGATTCGCTTCCTTATAAACCATTGAATCAGACACCGAAGCAGTTAGGTTCCAAATGAAGCTTCGGACGTCACTGATCACGTGACTCTGGCCAAACGAATCAAGCTTCGACACAGTGCTTCTGAAGCAGTGTGTTGATTTTTTTTGACACACGCACCGGAGCTTCAGCTTCAAGCGGACCATCACTAGCGCAGGGCAAGCTAGCGAGGCAGAAGTTAAGCTCTCCTTGCAACAGGCAAATTGAACTTCATTCAGATCTGGCGTTTGGAATTATTTTGGTTTTCATGTGACGTATGACCCTGAAGGTAAGCGAGTCATGGACTAAAGTAAAACAGTATGTTGGATGTGCCATGCAATGCTCAATTACATTGGTGTGAACTAGTGTGTTAGCGCAGTTAGCTCGTTAACATGTTGGCCGTCTAGCCCCATGCACGGAGCGATCGGCGGTAGCTCGTTAACGGAGATTTGCCGTGTTGTGGCGTTAAGGTCATTTCAACGAGATTAACCTGAAAGCACTAGTGGGAACACAACGAATATGACTGCACATTTACGCCGACATCATCCTAGTGCAAAGACAAGTGAAAGCAGACAAAAAAAAAGCAAGCATGCTACTAACTTTAGCCGAGTCATTTAGACCGCTGTTAGCACATGATTCTCCTTATGCTGCTGAGAATATAGCCCGGAAGAAGCAGATAGTATAGCTTTTATTTTGGAAAGAGCCATTTCTCTGTAATAAACTCTCTTTTCCAAAGATGAGTGATTCCTCAATCAGATACAGGGCTTGCAATATCACTAGCCCGACGTCCTGGAGCTAGCGATTTTTTTCAGTCGGGCTACCAAAATCTTTCTCTTCCCTGCCCGTCGGGCTATTGTAGGAAAAATATATGTCAATGCTTTTGCATTCTTTCAGAAATGTAGCTGGGTAATTATGTCATTGGCATCGGTGAGCCACTGTCAATATGTGACATATTGAAGTCGCGTTTGAATTTGCGCTCGTTTTTTTTGCTTTCACTTTGCAATCGTGCGAACTGTGTATAGAGAGCGACAGCACTGATCTGTGAGTGATGATAATTTGTGCACCAATTCCTCTGACATCGTCTTATTAATCGTTAGCTTACTATGCAAACATGACAAGTGAAATCTCCCGCAGCTTAAACATGTGAGAGGTTGATCGCGCAGAGAATCGCTGAGCTTATGTGAGTGCCTGTGTAAAAGCATTTCAGTTCTGCTGAGCCAAATAAGACCGGTCAGGGTGAAGAAGTGACAGCCAAAGAAAAGCTTACCACAAAACAGAGAAGTTATGACAAATGAGACTATAAGGCAAAAAGAAAGTGCAGCTTCATGGTTTCATGGACAAAAGAATTTCTGTGGCTGCAATATGACGAGCTAAATAACCAGGGCTGCACATAAGTGGTCCGCAGGTGCGCATTCGCTGTCAAAATAAAAAACACGCACAAGGGTTAGGGTTAAATTTAAAAACTGTACTTTTGAGTTAAAATATATATTTATAATTTTAATAAATGACAAATTAAAAATGCATGAACATTTTTTTGTATCGAAAAAATATCGAACCGTGACACCAAAGTATCGAACCGAACCGAACCGTGAATTTTGTGTATCGTTGCACCCCTACTATATATCTATATATCTATAGATCTATATCTATAGATCTATATCTATATCTATATATATATATATATATATATATCTAAGTTTTTGGAAAGGGAAGCAGGAGACTGTCTGCAACTGAACAGCTCCACTCTCCTCAATCCACTCTATAACAACAGAGTTCAGTTACTTGCAAAACAAACAAGCTTAAAACGAGAACAAAAAGTTAAAATGCTCTGTTCTAAATCTGTGTTCTACAAATTAGTTTGAGAATTGTAGGAAAAGACATGGTGAATCGTTTTCTTTTTTTCTTTTTTCTTTTTTATTACTATGCCAACCCCTTTTAAGTTTTGTAAATATTCGCTATAGTGAGAGGTCTTATTTTATTCTTGCTTTATTTTGCAAATTTATTTGAGAATCAGGTCATTCAATTAAGATACATTCCATGTTGGCTGTAAAGAGTTGGACGGATACTTAATTTTATTCTTTTAATTTTTATTCTATTTTTTGGTTTTATTTCTTAAGATTTGGTGAACTCTCTTTTTTTTTTTTTTTTTCTTTTTTAAATAATAATTTGGCCACCACTTTCCTGCCTCCGTTGCCACCATTTGCCCCCTTTACATTTCTGTCTGGCCCCTCATATATGCCTGTCTAGAAGCGGCCCAGTTGAGAACTGTCCAACTGACTGAATAAAATGTTTTTCTGTGATTCCAAGTTGAGCTACAGGGTCCGGCCTCCACACCATTCACAGGTTTCCTGTTGGAGGCTATAGAAGTGGGAAGTGAGACTCCTGTAGGTTCCTTTGCCACACCAGCAGGGGCTGCTAAAGTCCTCACCTGCAGCCAAAGACCTGTGAGTTTCCTTTCATGTTAATGTGAGCATCATGCATGATCATATGTTATACCTTAAGTCTACTGAAGGGCATATCAATCAATGAAGTAAAATGAAAACATTTAATGTATTCAGTACATTACTGAAAAAGACAGTCAGGTTTTTTTCTGACGCAAATACTAAAGAAAACAATGTGAACATGTGCAATAGAGCAAATCTTAGACCTACCTATACAAAGTTAATACATAGTTTTAGTGACAAGCTGCAAGGTGCATAATTAAAATTATATTGCAATATTGTTTCACAGCACATCATTTGATTTGCTTTCCTTTGGTAACTTTAACTATGTATAACAGTGACTGAAACAGTATAAACATGTCAAATAACGAAAACAGATGATATACAGTACATTCAAACAACATAATGATGTCATAGTCTCTCTCTCATGTGTGTGTGTCCAGAGCTCGGCTGTGTCCCACACATCAGGCTTTAATAGCAGCTACATTCAGGTGACATGGAGATCAGAACCATCAGGAGACATCAAAGCTGTTCAGTTCCGGTAAAGTTCATTCATTCTAGCAAAGCACTTTGACTAAGTGTTTATACCCCAGTTCACACTGGTTTTGGTGTCGCTGCAGTGCATCCTTTGTGCAGAATTCTACAACATTTTGGGTTAATGTGATGAGCTCTGTCCTGACCTTCACTAATGGCAGAGCTGCTAGATCTGCAGGTGCCCTCACTGGGAATGGCAGTACAGACCCTGCACCACTTGTTGTAAGTAACAATGTCTGTTTTGAACACAATATGAAATTCACTACCAAACAAGCTGGTTGAATCATTGGCCAGTTTAACTGATTTGAAAGTATCCGTTGGTTTTGAGGCTGATGGCAGTCTACCATCTTTTATATTCTGTGGCACATCTTATACTGGGGCTGACTGTGGATCAGGAGATGGGTGTACACTGCTCTATCTAGCACAGACACACTAAATGGAAAGCAATAAATATTCTGGCCTTGATGGACAAATATGAAAGATGAAAAAGTCAGTCTAGCAACACTGCTGTTTATGTAGTTTATGCGTAAACCTGAATTTTTAGAAATCTGCTTCACGTTTGTCATACACTCTTGAATTTCTAGAGCTTTTCTTGAGAGCCCAGAGTTAGCATGGCCCATTGAGCTAGGGCGCTTTCATACAATAGGTGTTTTCTCAAAATCAGAATTTTCTTTTTTGTTTAAGATTTGACTGTTTTTGTTAACTCTTAATATCTATCACGTTAGTGTTTGGTTTTCTCTCAACTGTGAGAGAGATTTTTCAAGCGAAGTCTCACACATGCATTTTGGTCTTGCACAAAATTTCCCAATTGGGAAAATAGGCAAAAACCTCAGAGGTTGATGTTAGGGCCAACATAGTGGTTAACGGTTAGTACTGTCATTGACACAGGAACTCTGCGTGTTCTAACTGTGCCTCTGTGGATGATATACTTGTTAGATTAGTTGGTGATTGTAAACAGTATGGATGTACTTATGTACTCAAGCCATTTATACCTAGTTTCTAAATAGCTTGTTAGCAGAACTATAGAACAGTAATGTGCAGTACTGTGCTTGGCTTAATGTTAATATATATGCAAACTGAGAAAAGAAAATGCTAAATGGTATATTCAAGTACAACATGATGATGTCATGGTTTCTTTCTCTCTCTTCCTCTGTGTATGTCCAGAAATCAGCTGCATCCATCTCTAGCGCTAACTGTGGCGTCACCAAAGTGTGCTTCAGTCAGCCTTCAAACTGTGACCCAGCAGTCAGTGCTAGCTGTTATTTCATGTCAGCCATGATGTTAGCCGGTGGTACAGCTGTCCAGTATGAGATGACTGGTCCTTATGAAGGCTACATCGCTTTTGGATTCTCTGATGATCAGAAGATGGTAGCGTAATGAAAATGTTCTTGATTCTATGACTGTTACATTTTTTTTAAGAGATAACAATAGTAAGGCTCTTGGCATACTTGTACATGAGCAGCACCTGTGGGTGAACAGCTGCTGTTACAACTTCAGTTTGTTTTTGAAAGTTCACAACTTTTAGAAAACATCTGGTTGCCTTGTTTTCCCAAACAATATCAACAAGTTTGGATTTTTTCCCCCCACAAGAATTAATCATTAAATAATAAGCATGCTAATTCCTTACTATATTTGTCTTTCCTCAGGGAAACGATGATATTTATGTTTGTGGAATGAACAGTAATGGACAAGTTGGTGTGCAACATATGTATTCAACAGGACGAACAACTCCACAAGTTGTTGCTCTGGTACTGAAGTATTTCTGATATCAGTGATTTATATAAGGCTAGAATGTTTAGATATAATGCTTTGTTTCTGCTCTTAAAAATTGTGAAATTTCTTATGTGTCCTACAGGGGAACGTTTATAATATAACAACGTCATTGCAGAACAATGTCATCAGTTGTTCCTTCACTACTACGGAGATAATTTCTATACAGGGGACTTCAGGTTTCAGCCAATCCTACTACTTCATGTTTGTCTGCGGACCCAGCAGCAATGGTAACTACATGTGCCAGACTGTTTCTTACACCACAGCAGTGTAGTTTATATAACTTAACCTATCATATCAATAAATTGAAGATAGCATGCGATGAAGAAGACTATGGACTTCACAATATACTTAGAGAAAATAGCACATATGTCTCAAGACATGCATGCAGGTGATTGGATGAAAAAGAGTGTCCAAACTCTTCATGTCAAGGCTACATGGTGGTGAGGGTTTGTCGCCCATAAGAAAGATCTGTTCCATCACTCTTAAAATTTAGGCGATTATTTAAATGTGCAATCTTTAAGCACTTCACTCTGAAAAAACGTACTAATAACAAAATTATACTCAAGTAAATACTTTTATTTTGAACAGTTAAGCAGGGCCTTTGATTGTACTTCCTTTTCCAATCGTGTGAACATTTTAAAAGAAGTCACATGTTTAACAAGCCTGGTCAGTTTATGAAAAAAAATATAAAAGAATATTTTTCATGTCTATGTTAAAGTTTCTTTCTAAAGTGTTTTTCTTTTGTAAAACAACAAAAAAATTTAATAAAAATAAAAATATCATAAAGGAATCATACACCAGCATGTATCTAAATTTTCGATTACAGATTCAAACTTACTCAGCCATTGTTGTTGTTGTTGTTGTTGTTGCCATGGTTGTTGATCAATGGTCATGAGAATTTGCATAATTATGATTAAGGAACTGACCTCCCAGTCCTTTGTTCCTTCAATGGGCTGGTTTCAGTCATTATGCAAATGTACTGTTTATAAGATTGGGGAAACCTGCAGTCAGCTGAGACTGAAGACGTCACCTGGATGATGACGAAACGTTTCTCCCACAAAACGCTACGTCCAGATGAACAGAATCAACTTTTGGAAATACTCAGCCATTAGCATTAAAATAATGTGTTTCATGCTTTGGCCATGTAATCACTTTCATCACCTTTCAATACTTCACTTATGGATGTGTTTTTTTTCAGTAACTGCAGCTAATTTTTCGTCTCGACTGAGAGAGCAGATGGTTATTTTCCTTCATTCGTCCTGGCCGTGTTACTCTTTTTTTTGATTCAGCTTATTCTGTGTACACACACACAGCTATACATATACAAACAGTTGTGTATAAGCTTTGCGATATCTTTGCTACAGGACAAATCCAATTCCATAAGCACGACTTCGTCAGCACTACTAAGATGGCCATTTCTACTCCTGTTGTAAGTGAAAGGGGATTTCCTGATATCATCAAAGCTCATGGTAAGATCCTGCACAGAGAGGTCTCTGTGTGAAAGAGTCACTATGTAAAGTCCTTTCTCACTTACTTTGGCCAACCAGTTGACAGTTAGTACACTGTGTTAACCGGTGAATAGTCGAGGATACATGCTACTGGGAACATGGGAAGACATTGAATTTTTTCTTCCATTAAGATTAAACTATTTTATCTATAATACCAAGTAGACTTACATTTCTGTTGCATTTCACAGCGTTTAATGACTAGACTACATTAGATTAGATGAAACTCTATTAATTCCTTGGATTGGTTCCGCCGGGAAATTCAGTTTAATCCCTCGACGTGACAAAATAGACCAAAAACGTGGATTGGGTTTTACAAGTTAGATGCATATTTCTTGGCAGTAACTCTTGCCTCTTTCATGACACAGTGACTTATCATCATGCAAAACAATCATTTGTAACATATTGTACGAATGTACACCATCAAAATCGATTGTTTGTATACAGTTTGAAAGCTATAAAAATATTTCTGTGTTGTACTCCTAATGGCTTGCCTCAGTTGGTTTAATTCTTTTTATAGTAAACCGATATATAGACTAAAGACATGTTGGGACCAGGGAAAGAAACTCATCTTAACTCATAAAACAAAGAGAAGTGGAGAGAACTCCAAAACTAAACTGTTTTTCAGGGTCACTAATGCTGATTGCCTGGATGACCACGGGAACACTGGGAATGATGGTTGCCCGGTATCTGAAAACAATGGCCAAGGGAACAACAATGTGCAACAAAGATCTCTGGTTTGTGGTGAGTCATCATAGAAAAAAAACATACTAAGAAAATATTAAGTATTATATGTCAGATATGTTAGACTTTTAAGACAGTTGGTCCAAGCTTAATCTTATTTGGGAACTGTTGATTTTGTATATGTTTGGCTTGCTTAATATCATGTTGTATTCTTTATGTTCCTCCAGGTCCATGTTGGAGTAATGCTTCTGACGGTAGCAGCCACAATCATTGCTTTCATCCTCATTTTCGCTCATACTCGGGACTGGTCTGGGGTTGGTACACTAACTCTGCTAGTATCAGAATTATTACAGTTTTATATTTTTAAATTACAGATCAATCAAACAACAAAACTGGCTTTACCTATGTAACACACTATTATTTGCCAGTAAATAACGATTTTTATGATATGAACTTGGTCCTAGTGTCGAAGTTCACAAAGGTTTTGGTTGGAATTACTGAATACAAATTATTGTTTATTTGATACATGAATCCAAATATCCTTCAGATTTTATAGTACCACATTTGAGTCTCCTTTAATACCAGCTTTAAAATGTTTTGCAATTAGTAAATCTACGGACAAGATACTGAGCCTTGAGATGCACCGTGTGTGTGTGTGTATGTGTGTGTTTGTGAATGTTACAAAAGCACTTAGGCATAGATAAAAGTGCTAAATTAAGTGTATAAGCCGTGAGACCAGTTTTCCCGTGCTTCACTCAGGAACGTCAGTTTGAAGAGGAGAAAGAACTTTACGGGACTCCGATGTGAAAAGATGTAACAAAAAATTTATTCTACAGTTTGCATCTTACAGGAGTGGTCAGGTTTAACTTATCCTCAACAAAATAACCTACTACGGTAGGAAAACCGTGTGGCTTTGTTCTACCCTGCTGCCGTATAGCTTATGCCGTGTTAACTCTTTTTCTCTCTCCCCCCTCCCGCACCGCATGCGCTAATTTGCATACATCCGTGATGCCCGGATTTTACTATAAACACGAGTCTTTAAGGCACATGTATTCATGGTGCTACGTAACCAAACCAATACAGCAATAAAATAATTTTAGTTCCACCATAAACATGCATTTACTTCTTAAATTATTAATTACACAACCACGCTTAACAACAGCGAAATATAAATACTAAAACATATGAACTATCTTAACTTGGCTCCCACATTAAGTGTGTTTGTGCATGGATAACCAACGGTAGTACTAGGAAATGCTCAACCCAAGGATATATATGACTGGCTATTAGGATTGATAAAGTCCAAAATAGCACTATTTTTGTGTACCCTCATGTAGGATCTATTCAATTCATTTCAACTTTATTTATATAGCGCCAAATCACAACAACAGTCACCTTAAGGCACTTTATATTGTACAGTAGATCCTACAATGATAGATACAGAGAAAAACCGAACAATCATATCTCAGAATCTTCGTTCCACACTTGCTTGTGGAGTCTATCGGAAGCACTTTCCTTAGCAATGCTGTTGGATACCTCGATACTTTGTAAGCTAAGTTCGGTTATGGAGTTAAAATTTCCAAGGACCTTATTGTTGATCTTTATTTCAGGCATGCTTGCTGTTGACTATAGAACAGTAATCAGGATCGAGGAAGTCATGAAAAAGTGATCTAGTGACTTTTGTCTTTGCCTTTAGGCGCTGAGCATTAATTTTACCTCCATCTGTCTTGTGTGTGATCTGGATGGCTGTATTTAAGTCTTTGAAAGCAGAGAGAAGCAACATCTAAAACGGAAGCTGAAGAGTGTTGGAGCATCCTTGCTTGACTTGAGTGATGGGAAACTCATCATCATCTCAGCCAATGACCAGTCTTGTGTTTACACCATCATGAAAGAATCTGATTACTTTTTCCATCTTGGGAGGGATTCCTGTTCAGAAAATAGCGTCATACCCAAGATTGTGGGCATGACGCTAATGTTGAACACCTTAACAAAGAGGTTTTACAGATGCATATTGTGTTTCTTACGTTTCTTTTGGATCTATCTTGCGGCGAGCATTATGTCAACGGTGCCTCTGCTCTGGGGGAAACTGCACTGGCTTTCTGGTAGTGTCCCTTCTGAAGATAGGTATTCAACCTTTTTAAAATCACCTTATAGAGGATCTTGCCTGCTTGATAGTTGACACAACAGGACTTTTCACCTTTGCCTTTGTGCAGCTGCACTATTCTGGCATCTTTCAGATCTTGGGGTAAATAGTCATCCTCAAACCACATAAAAGGAAGTGAGTAGGAAGGTGCTTTATAAGTACCGATCCATTTACCGTTTAAGACCCACAGACTTGTGTCCTCTGAGTTATCATGCAGTTTGTCACTGTGTTTTTAATTTCATTAAAAAATTTGCTTATCATTAAAAACTCCTTTGCAACCAGAGATAATTACACCTTACAGTAATTTAAGCGATGTAAATTAAACATTAAACAATACTATACAACACAGATCAAAAGCACAGCCAACATACTGGAAGATATTATTAAGTAACTCTTCTTAATAGTAATGGTAATTATTAAAAACAGCATCTCTATAAAATCAAAGTATCATTTAAATTTTTTATTTGTCTTGACATTCTTTAAACACTCTCTGTAGTTACGTGTTTCCACTGTCAGACTGATATTTACATCATCATGATTACCAGTGTTAATGCTGTTGGTTTCCAGGGAGCACATCCAGTGTTGGGTTGTCTGGTTATGATCCTCTCCTTCTTCCAGCCTATAGTGGCTATGCTGCGCTGCGGACCACAGCATCACCTGTATGTATCAATCTGTGTGTGCTTCTAATTTAATTTACTATGGCATGCCAACACACATTTTAGAGTTCAATGACTGTTTTACACACATTATTGTTTTTTAGTACACTTATTTGACAAATTTTGGAAACACCATCAGCCAAAAGCATGGGGCAGCACCTGCTTAATGACTGCATTCACTGTTCACTCGTTTCAGTGTAGTTGATAACCTCTGATAGCTCTGTTCATATTTCTTCCATAAATATCATTACAATTTCAAATCTTTTCCATCTTTTCTCACTGGCACTTTACTGTTCAGTGTACCAAATGTTTAGTTATTTCACTGAATGGCTGTAGCTTTGGAGGCCATGCTCCATGCTTAGCCCCAGTTAAGTGACTGTGAAGAAGGAGCCACCATCATGGATTGAACACTGAACAGTTCAGCCAATCTCCCAGTGTCACCAATATAACCATCCGCCCAAAATACTAAATAAGCATACATATCCATGAATGAAGTCATTTCTCCAAAGGGAAACAAAACTTTTTTCTCAATGGAAACACTCATATCTCATATCTACAAGACCTCGCAGTACCTTATTATCCTAACAGAACACTTTGCTGTCAGACTGGCTGTTTTTCCTAGAGTTTCAAAAGTAGGTATAGGAGGCTGCTGCTTTCAGCCCCCTCTACCATGAAACCAGCTCTCAGAAACAGCAACCCTCTCTACTTTTAATTTTAGGCCTAAAATTTTCTGTTTTGTTATAGCTTTTACTTGGGGCTTAATCAGGTGACCCAGAACCATCCGCTGGTTATGATGCAATAAGCTTAGGATGCCGGGTGATGCACTGAATCTTCTTCACAGATCTCTTTTCACTGTGTGTTTGTCCACCACTGCTGCTTCTGTCAAGCAAATGATATGTGCTGTCCTTTCTTTCTTACACTGACTTCAGCGGTTTATGTTTTCATATTTATTCTCTTTTGTTTGACAGGCGGTATCTATTCAACACATCACATTTTTTGAATGCAGTGATAATAAAATCTTTAGCCGGTAAGCCTTTGTTTTACTTCATGCTGTTCTGCACTCTTTTATAAATTCTAATTTATTTTCCAAAGCAGACACACCGTCACCCGTGCTGTTGGTCTTAAATATGTGTTTCTTTGTGTTACACAGTGGGAGCCATATTTACAGGCCTGAACTTGATTGACAGCAGTGATGGATGGTTAATGAAAGTCATGGGTGGCTTTCTTGCCTGGGAAGCTCTCTTTTACATCATGTTGGAGGTTCATAATGGGAAATCTAAGGAGAAAGGTAAATCTTTGTTTTTCCTCATTATAAGTAATCATCACTTAGAAAAGTGCATGTAAAGGTTAAAGGTTTTTTCTCCTCCTCATCTCATCATTCTAGTACAAAAAAATCTTTTTTCTCTTTTTTTTCAGAACTTTTCCTGAAAGGTTTTCTGACAAAGTCTAATCAACCTTACTGTTCTATAGTGTAACCCCTCTCAAAACATGCTCCTCTGAGGGGCATTCATTCTTTCTAGGAGTATTCCAGATTTGCCTCCTCTCTTAAGTCTTTTCTATTTTAGTTTTCAGTCCAATATTGGCCTCCCTCCCTTACAGTAATGTCTCTTTTTCAGTCATATTTAAAACTACACTTAAAAAGCTTCATTATTTCATGACATGAAAAGGGAACAGGCCTTTACTTGGCCATTGAACTGTTTCTTAGTCTAGTATAGGCCAAAAGAAACTGGGAGTGTGTATATGGCTAAATGGTTAATGTAATTGTTAATGCATTATTATTATTATTATTATTATTATTATTATTATTATTATTATTATTATTATTATTATTATTATTATTATTAAAAGAAATGTAATCACATATTTTATGATTTTAAACTGTTTAAATCATATGTAAATGAATATGTAAACAAATTTAAAATGAAATGAAAGCTGAAATCAAATAACTTAATCTACCGGTATAAATCAAATAATTAAAAACAAGCCAGAACTAATCTGAAGTAAACTGAAAAATAAGATTCAGATGAGGAAACACTCTGGGGGTTGGTTGTGCCCTTTTTAACTGTTGTTTCTTCTCTGGATTTCAGGCAGTGCTACTGTAGAAGTGGAATCAGAATCGGTAAGTTGAAAGAAATATAAAAGCAATTAACAATTAATCACCATAACACTGCAATGATCTTTTAATTGAATTACATTGTTTTGTTAGGTAAAAATTGATGGTCTGCTGATCGGTCTGTTCTTTCTGGGAAACATTTGCTTTTTGGTGGCACTTTTGGTTGGAATTGGGGTGAAATAAGAGCCCCAAAAGAATTGTCTGAAGAATTGTTTTTTTTCTTTTGGTATTTTATCCAAATACACCTGATGGGATATTGTGCACTGAAAGTTTGGACCCATTGAGATTGTTTTCTCTTTTTTTTTTTTTCTTTTTTTTTTTTAGTGGATGTTTTTGTTCGATATTTTCCTTAAGCTTTCAGTTTCATGGCTAACCTTAAGTTCAGTTACTGAAGTAAATTGGCAATCAGCATCTAACCAAACTCCATTTGGTCAGAACTGATTGTCCATTATAGAGTGCAATGATGTTTTTCCACAAGCATTATAAAATTTTTAGTTGTTGATTTTTAGGAATCCTAGTTCCTGTTAGAGGTAAAGACCTTATATTTGATTCCATGTGAGCTGATTTCTGCTATCCAATGTTTTCTTGTATTTTGTTGTTAAGTCTTTGTTTCCTGTTATGTTGCTTCCTGTTTTATTTTGTGAGTCTCTTGTCTCTTATGTTTTGTCCTTGGTAAGTTTAAGGTGTGCTTCATACACCCATGTGTTTCTAATGCATGTATAGTCTTAGATTCTCTTTGTCATTGTGTTGGCTTACTTACATGTGTTTCTGTGGTTTTCGTTTCTGGACTTTGACATGCTAATAAAAGGTCATTTTATGAGTTTTACCTTAAGCCTGTCTCTGACTGCTGTATTTAAGTCCTGTGTCTTCCTCAGCCTTTGATAAATATAAAGTAAAGTAATGAATTTTTCTGTAGGCAAGTCAATTTAGCTACCTAACACCCCCCCCCCCCCCCACCCCCCAAAAAAGGCATTTGATTAAAAAACAAAACAAAGTTATTTTACACAATGTGAAAGCTCAGAACCCTGAGCACAACAAAGGTTTGTTTTAAAAAAGGTTGGACATCAAAATGTTGTGAAAAAAGACCAACGTACTGCTAGAAAAAGAATAAAATGAGTGGGAGACAAAGAGCATGTCATCTGTCAAGATGCTTATTTACCATTCGTGGTGCCAAGAATTTAAATTATAGGTGATGACAGTCAGCAATTTCATTTTAAATAAAAGATGAGATGAAACCTGAAATATTTTTAAATTAAAAGATTAAAGCCTTCCCTTTAATTTTCAATTTTGTTTTCATTTTTTTCAATTAATGGTAAGTAATTTGTGGTTTTCCTTTTCTTTATGAATGGAATTGACCTTTTAAAAAAATGATGATGATAATAATAATAATTATTATTATTATTACTATAACAGTGCGGGATAATAATTATTTTATCCCCAAGCAAAGCATCACTTATTGTTTGGTGGAGAAACCTTTGATGGGTATGTACATGGTAAGCTTCTTAGTTTTATCTTTATATTAATATAATTGTTGTTGTTGTTTTCATAACTGTAACGGGTTTGAAAAACGAATGGAAATTGTTATGAAATCCTCGAAATATTGGTTTCACTTTCATATGTTGAATAACATTCACCATAAAGTCATATTTACTATTGTTCATAATGAATCTGTAAATAATGTCCTTTTTAATGATGGCTTCAATAGGAGAAGCCAGTCATGTACCTTATAGGTTCTACATACATACATTTGAAAAATAAGTGAGCAGAAGTTTCAGTCTGTTCAAAAAAGTCACTGCGAGGATACGTGCCAATTAAAAATTTCAAGTGCATTTCTTTGGCTTTAGAAGTCATGAGGAAATGTAGTTATTTTGTACATATACCTGTTCAGAGATCTTTGGATCTAATTAAATTACTCTCAGTCTCCCATGATGTTTAATGTGCATTTATCAAAATGCCTTTGATTAAGCATAAAAGAGATTCAGTTTGATGCAAAGTGATTGCTTAATTTGGCCTACGTTATCTACACTGTAGCAGTCCTTGTCACAGTCTTTGCTAGTGTGCTAATTTCCACACAATGCATTTTCAGCAAACAAAAGACAATGCTGTTTCTGAAACAAGTGAAAAACGTAGCTTTTATTCAAATACATTCTCTAACTTTTATCAAAGTAGGATTCTTTAGTTACATTCATGCCGCTGCATAATAATAGTCTTGAAATTTAATATTGTTAACAAGAATATAATTTTACCCTTTCCACATGATCACGTAGCAGCCAAACATGTAGAAATAAATATATTTCTTGGCCCTTAGAGGGCACCCACATGTCAGCTAGTCTGCTCAAATGAAACTTCAGTGTATAACTATGACTGGGCAATAGATATCCTTTTTACTGGAGAACTCTATATGCTGAGGTAACCCTTTTGTGTGTGTGTTACGCCTGTCGATGCGTTGTGTTCTGGCATATAAATAAGAGGCAGGAGACAGCACTGGATCTCTGGGCTCTTTACTGTAAGTCGCTGCAACATCTGCAATAAATTGAAATACAGAGCTGTGAGCTGTGTGTGTTGCGCGCCTGCTAGATCACCTCTCCTCTGACCATGCTGAAAGAGCTGTGACCAGGGCACACATGCATGCGCCTACGTCATCACGGCATAGAGGATCGCACTGGCCACAACAGACTCATAGAAAATCCTTAGCATTGTCCAGCAGATATTGAAGAACCTCAGTCGCCTCAAAAAATAGAGACGACTCTGGCCCTTCCTGTAAAATGCTGTGGTGTTTTTAGCTCAGTCCAGTTTATTGTCAATGTGTACTCCAAGGTATTTATAGTCCTCCACAATGTCAACATTGAGCCCCTGGATTGAAACAGAGGTCAAGTGTTTCCTGGTCTTCCTGAAGTCCACAACCAATTTCTTGGTCTTTGCCATGTTAAGCTGCGGATGATTCTTCTCACACCACGTAACAAAGGAGTCGACCACAACCCAGTACGGTTTCATCATCCCTGATGATGCATCCAACCACCGCAGAGCCATCAAAACTTCTGAAGATGCAGGTCTCTGTGCAGTGGCTGAAGTCTGTGGCGTAGAGGGTGAAGAGGAAGGGGGAGAGGATGGTCCCTTATGGTGCTCCTGTGTTGCCGATTACCTTGTCAGACACACAATGTGGAAGACGCACATATTGTGGTCTTCCTGTCAGGTAATCAACAATCCAGGACACTAGAGAAGCATCCCCCTGCATCGCTGTTAGCTTATCACCAAGCACTGGAAAAGTAAAAAAAAAACATGAACCTCACAGTGCTCGCCGGCTGGTCCGGGTGGATGTAGACACGATTGAGCAGATAGATGATGGCGTCCTGTGAGACGGGGCTGGTAAGCAAATTGAATGGGATCCTGATGTGGTCTGACAATGGGTGAGATCTGGTCCAGGATGAGCCTTTCCAGGGTCTTCATGATGTGGGAGGTCAGTGTCACAGGCCTGTAATCCTGGGGGCCACTGGGACGTGGCGTCTTTGGTACAGGGACGAGGCATGATGTCTTCCACAGCACTGGGACCCTCTTCAGACTCAGCATGAACAGTTTATGGAAGACTCCAGAAAGCTGGGGGGCACAGGCCTTGAGGGGACTCACTCCATCTGGTCAAGCAGAGTGGAGTTTCCTCATTTGCATCTGAACCTGGTAAGCATTTAACACTACTACACTGACATACATAATTTTCAATTTAATGAAGTTAAAAATTTGTTGTCTTATTGTCAGTTGTTATTGATTATTAGAAATATATGAAAAAAATGTAACATCTTTACTGCCAGTGAACAATACATATATGTGAATTTGAACATTTTGTCTGTAATTGAATACACCTGGCACACTTTCTACAATAACTGCACTCCTTTCCACTCTTTACTTGAAAGAGCTAAAGTTTTTTTCTTCTTTACGTCTTCTGAGTTAGCCCAGTGAACATCTTTATCTTTAATTAATGCTTTGAAATAGAACCTTTGAATGAGAGAGGAGAGTTGGCAGGCAGATGAGGTTCCTGAGGTCAGGCTAACTGAACCTAGAACACAGGGATATCAAAGGTAAGCAGAAGGCAGTCTGCGTATAATATTACTGTAAATGTTTTGCTGAAAGTGAGTGGAAGAAGCAAAGAATAGAATAGAATAAACCTTTATTATACCACAAATGAGAAATGTGGGTGTTACACAGCTCTAATGGCAATAGGAACAAATACAAAGGCAGGCATTGTTAAACATTAAACAGCTGTGGCAGCCTGGGAACAGGTATGTAGAGACGCCTCAAAGAAGATCTGACAAGCACAGAGAGCTTTAGACACACATTGACAAAAGAAAAAAAAAACAGACTGAAAAATGAAATGGAAAATTAATCCAAGCACCAAGAGACAAATATCATTGAAAAGAATCCTTTTCTTAAAATCTCTATTTACGTCAAGTGGCTTTATTGTCATTCCGACCATGTGCAGTGGTACAGTGCACACTGAAATAAGACAACGTTCCTCCAAGACTATGGCGCTACACATGACATATAACAGACAGTCAACACAGGACTAGATAAGGTACAAGTGTGCAAAAAATGCAAAAGCCTGAGCATTGTGCAAAAAATAACTTGGTGTATGAAGGTATGCATGTGTGTCAGTCCAGCTGCTGAGTGTTCAGGAGTCTGACGGCTTAGGGGAAGAAACTGTCTCGCAGTCTGGCATTGAGGGCCCGAATACTTTTTGCCAGAAGAGTGTGTGTGATGGGTGTGGGGGGTCCTCCACAATGCTGGTGAGTTTGTGGATGCAGCAGGTGCGATAGGTTTCTGTGATGGCGGGAAGTGAGGCTCCAAAGATCTTCTCAGCTGCTCTTACTATCAGTTGTAAGGTATTGTGATCTGATTCCGTGCCGTTACCTTACCAAACAGTGATGCAGCTGCTCGGGACGCTCTCGATAGTCCCTCTGTAGAAGGTCGTGAGAATGGATGGTGGGAGATGGGCTTTTCTCAGCTTCCACAGGAAGTAAAGACCCTGTTGGGCCTTCTTAGTTATGGAGTTAGTGTTGAGGCACCAGGAGAAGTTCTCTGCCAGGAGAACCATGTGGTGGTGATTGTGTCATCCAAAATAGAGGGAAAGTAGTTACATATTTTTATACAATTTGTTGTGTAACTATTTTTTAGAGGTTAGCCTGTCACATGTTTGCTTCTAATAATACAGAAAACATGATTTATACTATCAGGTGTTCCTTCTGTAGTGCAGACACTGAGGTATTGTTTTTTAGCCGATCAGCACCAAAACCCAGTGGGTTCTCTCTCTGGTTAGAGTTCACCTCTCTTAGAACTTGTTGCACAATCATATTTACAGTAAGATAAACTTAATTAATTCACTTCACTTATATTTATATAAGAGTCACAATAGCAGTCACATCAAGGCACTTTATATTATAAGCTAAAGACCCTACAGTAATACAGAGAAAACTTCTGGCAGAACCGCACTCAGTACGGGGTAGCCATCTACTACAGGAGGGGGACAGGTCATAAGATGCCAGATGAGAGTGAAAAGAGATGGATGAAGAAGCACTCACTCATAGGAGGCTTCCAGTATTTTAGCCTAATAGATCTATGTTAAATGAAGTATCCTAATATCCAAGTTCACTGTCAGTAGGATTTTCCTAGATGTGATCAACGAGCTAAATTTTTGTTTTTCTGTGATTCCAAGTTGAGCTACAGGGTCCGGCCTCCACACCATTCACAGGTTTCCTATTGATCATTATCTTCGTTCATAAAACAAAGAGAACCGCAGACAATTCCAACATTAAACTGTGTTTAAGGTGCACTGATGCTGATTGCCTAGATGACCACGGGAACATTGGGAATGATGGTTGCCCAATATCTGAAAAAAATGGCTAAAGGAACGAGAATGTGCAACAAAGATCTCTGGTTTGTGGTGAGACATCATGGACAAAAGAATGTATTATTATGTCCTTTCTGCATGAAACCAAAGCTTTTGCAAACCAAATTATAAACACTTAGTCATATGAAATGTACATTCTAGATGCAAACACACTCACAAATAACAAGTTTTATTGTAGATTCTTTTTGCAAACACACTAAGAAAATAGTAAGTATTATATCTCAGATGTGTTAGACTTGTAAGGCAGTTGGTCCAGTATTAACCCTTTTTGGAGCAGCTGATTTTGTATATGTTTGGTTGTCTTAATATCATGTTGTATTCTTTGTGTTCATCCAGGTCCATGTTGGGATAATGTGTCTGACAGTAGCTGCCACAATCACTGCTTTCATTCTTGCTTTCTCGCATGCTAAGCACTGGTCTGGGGTTAGTACATGGATTTGTTGTGTTTTTCATTACAGGCCAATCAAATGACAAAAATAGGTTTACCTGTGTAACACACTATTATTTTCCAGTAAATAATGATTTTTATGATATGCACTTGGCCCGAGTATTGAAGTTCACAATAGTTTTGGTTGTAACCACTAAATACAAATTATTTTTATTTAAAATATGAATGCAAATACCCTTCAGATTATATTTTGCCACCAGTTTTAATACCAGTTTTTAAATGCAACATGTAAGTAAAGTGAAAATTTATTTATGTTGCACCTTTTTAAGAAAAATATCACAAATATGATCAAATGTAATGATAGATACAATGGGGTTATACCTGTGTAACACGCTATTAATTTTCAGTAAATGGTAAAATGGTAAATGGCCTGTATTTGTATAGCGCTTTACTTAGTCCCTAAGGACCTCAAAGCGCTTTACACTACATCCAGTCATCCACCCATTCACACACACATTCGCACACACTGGTGATGGCAACTACATTGTAGCCACAGCTGCCCTGAGGCGCACTAACAGAGGCGCCTCAGGGCAAATAATTTATATGAGTTGTTTTTATGATATGAATTTGATCCTAGTGATGGAGTTCACACAGGCTTTGGCTGTAATCATTAAAACGAGAAAACAAATTTTGTTATTCAATATAAGAGTGGGTGGCTGTAGCTCAGGAGGTAGAGCAGGTCACCTACTGATGGGAAGGTTGGAGGTTCGATCCCAGGCTCCTCCAGTCTGCATGCCAAATATCCGTGGGCAAGATACTAACCCCAATTTGCTCTCCGATGCATCCATCGGAGTATGAATGTGTTTGAGTGTAGTTAGAAAGCACTCAGTATAGAGGTAGTGCTTGTGAGAATGGGAGTGACTGGGTGAATGTGGCGTGTTGTATAGAGCGCTTTGAGTACTCCGGGAGAGTAGAAAAGCACTATATAAGAATCAGTCCAATTACTCTCCTAATTATGTTGTGAGACATTTACATGTTTTTTTTTTTTTTTAGTGTATAGTTTTTAAATCCTAAATATAAGTAAAGTAACTGTTAAACATTGTAATATAATACAAGCTAGAGGCAGAGATAATATACTGGATGTTATTATTGAGTGACTCTTATTAATATTAATGGTAATTATTAAATAATTATTAAAAATTGCCAGGCAACATTTTCTTGGGTTTACAGCCAAATGTTGCACCTCTTTAAAATCAAACTATGATTTTAATGTTTTATTTCTCCTAATATTATTTAAACAGGGCAGCATGGTGGCACGGTGGTTAGCACTGTTGCTGCACAGCAAGAAGGTCCTGAGTTCAATTCCAGCATTAGGCCAGGGTCTTTCTGTGTGGAGTTTGCATGTTCTCCCCGTGTTTGCGTGGGTTCCCTCCGGGTACTCCGGCTTCCTCCCACCGTCCAAAGACATGCAGCTTGTGGGGATAGGTTAATTGGATAATCCAAATTGCCACTAGGTGTGAATGTGAGTGTGAATGGTTGTCTGTTGCTATGTGTTATGTCAATGGACTAACTTTTTTCATAATTCCATTGCTCCAAAACTAACGAACTTTTAACAACAGTACGATAACACGCCCGTGTGCTGCTCTGAGGCACTTTTTACATCTTCAAGGCTACGGTGTACAAAATATGAGCAAAACTAGATCGGGGAAAGAGCAGGCCGCAAAAGCCTCGGACCATGCTGAGGACAGACCGGAGGCACCACCCCATGACATGAGTGAGATTCTGAGAGCTATTGCTAGCTCTGAAAAGAGGATATTGGACCGTATCAATTCAAGCACGAAAGATTTAAATGATAAAATAGACACAATCAAAGAAGATCTGGAGAAGCAAGAGACCCGTTTGGAAAGTGTTGAGTTTGCTTTGAATACTTATTCAGACCGGACAGTGGAGTTGGAAAACGAGGTTAGCAAGCTGAAATCGGACGTTGCTAAGTTGACCAGCAAGTTGGACGACATCGAGGGGCGACAACGCCGGTGCAATGCACGCATTGTAGGGGTGGAGGAGGGCTTTGAAAACACCGGGAAACCTACGGCAGTTATTGCTACAATGCTGAAAGACATACTGGGCCTCGACTTTACTCCGATGCTCATCGAAGCTTGGGTCAACAGGGAAACTCCCCCAGGGCAATCGTGGTGAAGTTTCACTATTACCAAGCGAAGGAAGAGGTGTTCCGAAGGGCCGCCAAGTCGCAGCCGTTGCTGCTGCAGGACATGAAGATAAGCATTTTTCCTGATTTTACAGCATTGGTGGCAAAGAAACGAGCTGCTTTTATGGAGGCTAAACGTTTGCTCCGAGGCTGCGCTGGCATTAAGTTTGGACTTTTGTTTCCAGCTGTTCTCCGCATCACTTCACCGACGGGACAGGACAATTGTTTCACCGACCCAGCGGCTGCAATAGACTTTATCAAAAAAGACTTACTACGGCCGTGAGAGGTACAGCCGAGTGAGAAAAGATAAGTTGGACTCCACATGTGTGATTGCTTGAACTCAAGGGACATAGTTATACGTCGGTGCTGGGGAGATGTCAAGTAAATAATTGGGCCATAGTCATAAAAGGCCGGAAGGTAGAATGATTTTGATTTAATTGATTATGAATACTCTGCCTTCCTTCTTCGTTCCGATTTTTGATATGTTCGAGATATTGCTGTTATTCTGGGGCATTTGATTAGAATAAACACGGGGAAAGTGGAAAATATAAGTTTTGGAGTTTTGTTTAGGTATTAAATGTTATATATTTGCCCAGTTGAGGGGCTGTTTGAGGGTTAACAGTACGTTTAGTCACTGTGCTATCCTAGCCTGGAGGGTTGCGATCTCAGGGATAATAGTAGATCAGCATGGGGTTTTGAGGCTCGTTTTATTTATTTTTATTTTTCCCGTTTTTTTTTTCCTTCTCCCCCTCTTTCTTTTTTTTGGGGGGGGGGTCCAGAGGTTGGGACATATTTTTTCTGCACCTGCATTTTGGTACCTGAATGGCAAGCTCGCAAAGTCATCTGCCTCTTCGTTTTATAAGCTGGAATGTTAAAGGTATAAATAATCCGGTTAAACGCACAAGAGTTTTTACTCATTTAAAATCATTGAGATCCGATGTTGTATATCTGCAGGAAACACACCTCCGATCAAGTGAACAAATTAAACTAAAAAAAACATGGATAAGCCAAATATTTAGCTCAAAATTTGAGGATAGATCACGGGGTGTGGCTATTCTAATTAGGAAGGGGATTCCATTTATTCCACTATCAACTGTGGCGGATACCAGAAGGAGATATATTATTATACAGGGCAGGTTGTATGGGAAACAAGTAATTTTTGCTAATGTATATGGACCAAACTGGGACGACCCAAATTTTTATTGTACCTTTTTAAAACACCTGCCAGATTTAACAGAGTCCCATTTGATACTGGGTGGTGACTTTAACTGCGTACTTAATCCTCAACTTGACAGATCAAACCCAAAACCTGATAGCAAAATTTCAAAAGCGGGTAATGTTCTAAAATCCTTTATGCAATCTTATGCTTTTTTTGACCCCTGGAGGAACAAAAATCCTACATCTAAACAATTCTCATTTTTCTCACCAGTGCACCGGTCATACTCACGGATAGATTTTTTTGTTGTAGATAATAGAATTCTTCCCAAGGTTTTAGATTGCCAATACAACTCTATTGTTATCTGAGACCACAGTCCAGTACAATTAGATGTAAATTTTTATGAACGCTGTTGAAAGATTTTTAATTTTGTGATTATGCTTAGTTTAGCTTCATTTAAAGGAAGAAGAGCTTGTGAATTGAAACTACCACAGGAAAAGGGAGTGAAAACAGATGTGCAGAGGAATGCTGTGACATACATAGTACCTCCTTTGTTAACAGGCAAGCTAACGGTCTCTCGCTCCCCTTATATGGGAATCTATACATACAAAGTTATCTCCTGTTTCAGTTGACAAGCGAACAGTCTCTCCTTTTATGGAAATGTTTTTTCCACTCCTACTTCCCTGAAAGCTTGTTTAAGTATAAATAAAGAGAGTTCTGAAAGCCCTGGGCGGTTTTTCCTCTCTCTCAAATCTGTCCTGCACACGTTGCTGCAGGATGGATCGGGGGATGAGGGGGGGATCATCCATGTGTGCACATGTGTAAGATATCTTGAGTCTGAGTTCCTTTGCCTTCTACAATTTCTCTTCACAAACGCTTAAGTCAAAAACCGGCCTGGCGACTTGATCCTTTACTCCTAACTAAAGACTCATTTAAAAAAAATGGTCTCTGAGCAAATACAGTTTTTCTTAGAGACAAATCAAACCCAAGGGATGAAAATGACTGTTGTATGGGAGGCATTAAAGGCCTATCTTAGAGGCCAGATAATTTCATATGTATCATTTCAAAAAAGAAATACTTATAACAAATGAACAACCTAGCCAACAGTATAAAAGAGATTGACTGCTTATATGCAGAAAATCCAACTGTGATGGCATGCCACACATGGTAAGCTCCACACCTCATCACCCGTTGATTCACTTTAGTTTAATTTACAGTCACTACTTTAAAATATTCTATTTATTGTTCAATATCGTTTCTTTATTAAATGTATTCATTTTTCCATCACACCTTCCAATGTTTATATGGAGTGCACACATATTAACCTTGCAAGGTCAAAGTTCTGTTTTATGTTATATTAATACATCTTTCTTTGTTTGAGTTACCTGGGGGTTGGTGTCTCCTCCTGTCTGGCAAAAGGTGTGGCAAAGGGCTGGGAGACCTGAAGTACTGCTGACAGCCTAATTGGATTGCACCACATGCTTCATTGCCTGGGGGGTGTTTCATGTTTGTTTAAATGTTTTGTATTAGTTGGTTATATGGCAGCCATCTTGTTTTCCCCCGTGTGTGTCATTTGGTTTAGCTAAACCAGTATTTAAGTCCCCCTGTGTGTCATTTCAGCAGGTCAGTTTACCATATGTTTGTTTGAGGTTTTGTTAATTATTATCTTGAGTTTAGTCTATTGAGTTGACCTCTTTTATTGGTCTGCCTGTTTAAGTTTTGGCTTTGTTAAATATATTTTCATATTTTTGGGTCAATAAAACCCGTTTTTTGAATTAAAACCACCTGTGTCCTTTATGCTTTACTGCTTGGTCCCTGACAATTGGTGGCAGCAGTGGGATCATCCAGTATTGGACACAGGTCTTTTTTCTTTTTCTTTTTTTCTTTCTTCTGTTTTTCCCCATGAGGAGGAAGAATGCATCGTGGTGGCAAGAATGAAAAGAAAAAGGGATCTGCTCAGCAAACCTGCGAAGAGGAGGAAAATGGAGCCTCAGGAGTCACTGAAGTTGTGGAGAGAGTTGAAAAGGAGCCTACTTTGTCTGATCTAGTCAATATGCTACATGCTCACATGGAACAACAGGACATCCGGGATGCAAAACAGAGTGAGTTAAATGCACGACAAGAACAGCGATTTAAAGCCTTTCAACATCAGTTTAGACTTTTGCAGTCAGGAATCCAAGTCAGAACATCACCATCAGATTCTGCAGAAGCTCGCTCTGAATCATTAGAGTTTGATATTCATCCTTCTTCCTCTGTTCAGCAGGCCCAGGCTGAACCAGTTATGACTAATTCCAATCCAGCCATTTCACCAGCATTTCAGTTTCCCCTACAAATAGAGGGCAGATTGGAAAGATTAACTGAAGCTGATGATATTGAACATTTCCTGATCACATTTGAACGTATGGCTACAGCTTATCGACGGCAGAACTCAGATTGGGTTTTTCATTTGATACCCTTGCTTACTGGTAAAGCTAGAGGTGCCTATGTTCACATGGACATTGATGATTCATTAGACTATGATAAAGTGAAATCAGCTATTCTGTCAAAATATGACATTAACCCTGAAACATATAGGCAAAGATTCAGATCCCTGGACGTTCAACCAGATGAAAGCCCTCGTGAGCTATATGCGAGACTGAAGGAGCTTTATGGGAAATGGATCCAGCCAAAGGGTAAAACTATTCATGTCATTGGTGAAACTATAATCTTGGAGCAGTTTCTCAGAATGTTATCTCCTGAGCTTCATGTTTGGATCAGAGAACACAACCCTGGTTCAGCAATGGAAGCGGCTCGGTTAGCTGATGTTTTTGTTGCTGCCAGAAAGAAGGGGCAAGCATGGAGCCATAATGCATGGAAGGTATCGAGGGACACCCGGAAGATACCTCAGCAAAACCATCTGGATTCAGCAAATACAAGCACCAGTAAGAGCTCTCAGTCTACCACTAGACCACCAAAGGCCTCTGGTAAGAAGCTCATTTGTTATCTTTGTGGATTAGAGGGCCATACAAAACCTATGTGCCCAAGAAATTCTGCTAAAATGGTGCAAATGTGTTTTGCTCCTCGTTCTAATGCTGATCCTGAGCAGGAGAGTGACAAATCCATCAAAATGAGCCAGATTGAAGTGAATGGGGTTCTACTCAATGCCCTTCTTGACTCTGGCAGTTCTCGGTCTCTTATTCACTCAGATTTTGCCCCACCTAATATTGTTCGCACCAGTGATACAATTTCAATCTGTTGTGTCCATGGAGATGAGAAAAGATATCCGACAGCTGACATCTACATTAAAGTTCAGGACCAGATGTATCTGCTGAATGTGGGTGTTGTGAACAGTTTGCCTTACTCTGCCGTGTTAGGGCGTGACCTTCCTGTGCTTTTTGATTTGTTGGAGTCTGAGCAGACTGAGGAGTGCAATGTAGCTGTTACCAGAGCTCAGGCTAAGCAAGTCAGTACCCACTCTGAGACCCTGAGTGCCCTGCCTTTTTTTAATGAGGAGTTTGAGACAACTGTGGTGAAGCCACGGAAGACCCGCAGACAAAGAAGGCAGGAGAAATTCAAATTTTCACCTGTGGATACACTAACAGACGCTGAGCCAACACCGTCACCCCTAGGGTTTAATATTCCAACTGAAATTGCTGAACTCCAAAAATCTGATCAATCTTTAATATCTCTTTTCCGGAAGGCCAAAGAAAAGGAACCTGGAGTGGAGCAGGTTAACAGTGAGTACATCTTGCAAAATGACATTCTCTATCGTCAGCAGGGGTCGGTGCTGCAGCTGGTGGTTCCCCAGAAGGTTAGAAACGCCATTCTCACCTTAGGGCATTCTATTCCGTGGGCTGGCCACCTTGGTAAACACAAGACCACAGCTCGCATCAAACATCATTTCTACTGGCCTGGTCTTAGCAAAGATGTGGCTCAGTTTTGTAAAAGTTGCCCACAGTGTCAGATAACATCTGCTAAAATCCCCCATAGAGCTCCACTCCAACCTCTCCCTGTCATCGGCACTCCTTTTGAGCGTCTTGGAATGGATATTGTAGGGCCTGTTGAGAGGAGCAAAGCAGGAAATCGTTACATGCTTGTTGTAACAGATTATGCCACAAAATATCCTGAGGTGTTCCCTTTAAAATCTATAAAGGCCAAGCCCATTGCATTTTGTTTAGTGCAGTTCTTTGCAAGAGTTGGGTTTCCACGAGAAATACTAACTGATCAAGGCACTAACTTCATGTCTACTCTGTTAAAGCAAGTTTATCAGTTGTTGGGCATCCGGAGTCTGAGAACTTCACCATACCACCCTCAAACTGATGGGCTGACAGAACGGTTTAACCAGACATTGAAACAGATGCTCAGGAAGTTTGTCAACGACAGTGGTAACGATTGGGATCAATGGCTGCCATATCTACTCTTTGCTTATAGAGAAGTCCCCCAAGCCTCCACAGGTTTTTCACCTTTTGAGCTGTTGTATGGTTATGAGGTTCGTGGCCCTCTAACTCTGTTAAAGGAGATTTGGGAGGGAGACAAGGTGGAGGGGGGATCCAAGAACATTTTGTCTTATGTCATTCAGATGAGAGAACGGTTGGAGAAAATGGGTGAACTTGCTCAATCACATATGGTGGAGGCCCAGCAGCAGAAGTCTTGGTATGATAAATCTGCTCGTCAGCGTGTGTTTGAGCCAGGACAAAAGGTACTCGTGCTCCTCCCCAGTGACAACAACAAATTGTTGGCAAAGTGGCAGGGGCCATTTGAAGTCATGAGGAAGCTGGGACCCACCACATATGAGGTGTCCACCCCAGGGCAGTTGCGCTCCAGCAAGGTCTTGCATATAAACCTTCTGAAGGAGTGGGTGGAGCGTATTGAACACAAGGCGGATGCAATGCTCATACGGCGAGTGCCTGAAGAAGATGAAGCAGATGAGCAATATCTACCACCTGCTGGCTCTCTAGATTATGATCTCAGCCATCTCCCAGAGGACAAGCAGCAGCAGGTGAGAGAAATGTGTAAATCAGCAGTCTTTCAAGAGAATCCAGGGAGAACTGACATTGTCGAACATGATATTGTGGTTCGAGAAGGTGCCTCTGTGAGACGATTAAGTTACAGGATCCCAGAACGTCTGCTGCCTTCATTGAAGAAGGAAATCTATTTGATGCTATCTCTAGGGATCATTGAAAGATCTAAGAGTGAATGGTGCAACCCTGTGGTCTTGGTACCCAAAAAGGATGAGAGTATGAGGTTCTGCATTGATTTCAGGTACCTGAACTCCATATCCATGTTTGACTCCTACCCGACACCAAGAATTGATGATCTACTTGAACGTCTGGGAAAAGCAAGGTACCTGACCACAATAGATCTGTGTAAGGGTTACTGGCAGGTCCCACTCACTCAACGGTCCAGAGAGTTCACAGCATTCAGAACACCATGGGGGCTTTTCCAATTTACAGTCTTGCCATTTGGACTACATGGAGCTCCAGCAACTTTCCAACGGCTGATGGATCAGGTATTACATGACTGCTCTGACTTTGCTGCTGCTTACTTGGATGATATTGTTATCCACAGCAACACCTGGGAGGAGCATGTGGAACACCTGCGAACTGTTCTGGACCACCTGCACTCAGCTGGGTTGACGGTGAATCCGTCAAAGTGTGTTTTCGCCGCTGCTGAGACAGAATACCTGGGCCATGTCATCGGCAAGGGGGTTATCAGGCCACAAGTCAGCAAAATCGAGGCCATGGAATCATCCCCCCTGCCCCAAACAAGGAAGAAGCTGAGATCCTTTTTGGGCATGGCAGGTTTCTACCGTCGTTTCATCCCTCAGTTCTCCAACAGGGCAGCTCTGCTCACAGACCTGACGGGATCACGTTCCCCCAATTACATCCAGTGGACAGAGGAGGCAGTGGCAGCGTTTCATGACATACAACAGTCACTAAGTAAGCAACCGGTTTTGTACAGTCCCAACTTTGATGAACCATTCATATTACAGACTGATGCTTCAGATCGGGGCCTGGGAGCTGTCCTCCTTCAGGAAACCATGGAAGGCCGCCATCCAGTGGCTTACATCAGCCGGAAACTGTTTCCACGGGAAGTTCGGTATTCCACAGTAGAGAAGGAGACCTTAGCGATCAAGTGGGCCCTGGACTCCTTCCGCTACTATCTACTGGGAAGAGACTTCACCTTGGAAACTGATCACAAAGCACTACAGTGGCTTGAGCAGATGAAGGACACAAATGGGCGAATTACCCGCTGGTACCTGGCCTTACAGCCATTCCGATTCACTGTCCACCACGTACCAGGCAAGGAGAACCTTACTGCTGACTATCTCTCTCGCTGTTCCAGCGAGAGCTCTGAAGAGGGGAGGTGTGTGATGGCATGCCACACATGGTAAGCTCCACACCTCATCACCCGTTGATTCACTTTAGTTTAATTTACAGTCACTACTTTAAAATATTCTATTTATTGTTCAATATCATTTCTTTATTAAATGTATTCATTTTTCCATCACACCTTCCAATGTTTATATGGAGTGCACACATATTAACCTTGTAAGGTCAAAGTTCTGTTTTATGTTATATTAATACATCTTTCTTTGTTTGAGTTACCTGGGGGTTGGTGTCTCCTCCTGTCTGGCAAAAGGTGTGGCAAAGGGCTGGGAGACCTGAAGTACTGCTGACAGCCTAATTGGATTGCACCACATGCTTCATTGCCTGGGGGGTGTTTCATGTTTGTTTAAATGTTTTGTATTAGTTGGTTATATGGCAGCCATCTTGTTTTCCCCCCGTGTGTGTCATTTGGTTTAGCTAAACCAGTATTTAAGTCCTCCTGTGTGTCATTTCAGCAGTCAGTTTACCATATGTTTGTTTGAGGTTTTGTTAATTATTATCTTGAGTTTAGTCTATTGAGTTGACCTCTTTTATTGGTTTGCCTGTTTAAGTTTTGGCTTTGTTAAATATATTTTCATATTTTTGGGTCAATAAAACCCATTTTTTGAATTAAAACCACCTGTGTCCTTTATGCTTTACTGCTTGGTCCCTGACACCAACAATAGACCTATATAAGAGAAAATTATTACTAAATTCAGAATAAAAAATTCGGTCCATTCAACAAACAGAACGTTTATTTTTCAAATCAAGTCAAAAGTTCTATGAACATGGGGAAAGAGCCGGAAAACTTTTGGCACATCAAATTAAGCAATCCATATCAGCTAACACGATTTCTGAAATCTGTAAAACCTCTGGAGAAAAGACGTCTGATCCGAAAACCATTAATGACCAGTTTAAAATGTTCTATTCCAATCTTTATACCTCAGATCCGGTTGATGAAAAAAAGACTGCTGAAACGCTTGATAGATTACCGATTCCACAAATATCGGTAAATGACAGAACAGAAATTGATAGAGAGAACCATTAGTGAAATTGTCGAAGTAATTAAATCAATGCAAAGTAATAAGACAAAGTAATTAGACATAACATTCAGCAAAGTTATTAGTTAAAGTCAGTGAGATTTGGAGTGACACATGACGGAATAAGACACGCAGACTTAGCATGACGAGCCGACGAGGACCATGTACACTGTGAATACATACAGAGGGAAAAGGGGACAGGAGATAAGACATGGACATAACTAAGGAAAAGGAGAACATGATGGCTGGGGGGGAAATAATAACACCGAATTAGTTCTGTCTCCTATTGGTGCTCTTCTACGAGTGATCAGTGCTTGATGGCTTACTAAGCTTAACTTTTTTCCACAACATTGATAACAAACACACACAGAACAACAACAACATATGTTATCTAAAAAAAACTTGATTGGACCAAAGTTTTGATGTTCATCCTACATGTTTATTGAGATTGTCTAATGTCTGCGACGGTATCTTCTCCCACGTCTGCGGACACCCGAGGCCTTGTGGGGTCTCTTGTGTCTGCGAACGGGGCGAGAAGACCTCGCATGTCTGCGTCTATACCTGCGTCGTGGCATTGTCCAAAACGGCGGTACCTGCTCCACGTCACGGGTTCTATTTATGGACTCACCTGGCAACTTTAGTGATGTCACTGCTGATGTTGTCACTGTTGGTGTGACCTCATGACTCAGTCATGCCATCTGAACTGTGGTGTAATTATGAGGTCACAGGGGGACGTGAATTTATTCACAAAGTTGATAGAGAGTTTGGGTCATAACTCAAAGACGCAATGATGCAGTCAAATCATTTGGAATTAAATATCTCTGTCAGTGCGCCCCAGGGTGGCTGTGGCTACAATGTAGCTGCCATCACCAGTGTGTGAATGGGTGGATGATTGGATGTGTAAAGTGCTTTGGGGTCCTTAGGGACTAGTAAAGCGCTATGCAAATACAGGCCATTTACCATCTATAAATTACAAGATTTAGAGGGTTCTGACATCACAGTCATCTTTCTGACATTGACATCCAGTCTCTCTGTTGTGATATCAAATGTCAATGCCAGATTCGTCTCTCTGTTGTGATGTCAAATATCAATGCCAGATTCGTCTCTCTGTTGTGATGTCAGATATTAATGCCAGATTCGTCTCTCTGTTGTGATGTCAAATATCAATGCCAGATTCGTCTCTCTGTTGTGATGTCAGATATCAATGCCAGATTCGTCTCTCTGTTGTGATGTCAAATATCAATGCCAGATTCATCTCTCTGTTGTGATGTCAAATATCAATGCCAGATTCGTCTCTCTGTTGTGATGTCAGATATCAATGCCAGATTCGTCTCTCTGTTGTGATGTCAGATATCAATGCCAGATTCGTCTCTCTGTTGTGATGTCAGATATCAATGCCAGATTCGTCTCTCTGTTGTGATGTCAAATATCAATGCCAGATTCGTGTCTCTGTTGTGATGTCAGATATCAATGCCAGATTCGTCTCTCTGTTGTGATGTCAAATATCAATGCCAGATTCATCTCTCTGTTGTGATGTCAAATATCAATGCCAGATTCGTCTCTGTGTTGTGATGTCAAATATCAATGCCAGATTCGTCTCTCTGTTGTGATGTCAAATATCAATGCCAGATTCATCTCTCTGTTGTGATGTCAAATATCAATGCCAGATTCATCTCTCTGTTGTGATGTCAAATATTAATGCCAGATTCGTCTCTCTGTTGTGATGTCAAATATCAATGCCAGATTCGTCTCTCTGTTGTGATGTCAAATATCAATGCCAGATTCGTCTCTCTGTTGTGATGTCAGATATCAATGCCAGATTCGTCTCTCTGTTGTGATGTCAGATATCAATGCCAGATTCGTCTCTCTGTTGTGATGTCAGATATCAATGCCAGATTCGTCTCTCTGTTGTGATGTCAAATATCAATGCCAGATTCGTCTCTCTGTTGTGATGTCAAATATCAATGCCAAATTCGTCTCTCTGTTGTGATGTCAGATATCAATGCCAGATTCGTCTCTCTGTTGTGATGTCAAATATCAATGCCAGATTCGTGTCTCTGTTGTGATCTCAAATATCAATGCCAGATTCGTGTCTCTGTTGAACAGTATCCGGGTTTACACCAGCCCACCAGATTTCTTATTTGTGTTGCCCTGTAGTAATGCTGTAGGCAAGGGATGCCTAATCCTCCTTTATCTTTGGGAAGCTGAAGTGTTTTGAACTTAAATCTTGGCTTTTTACCTGCCCATATAAATCTTGAGAGGGTCCTATCCCACTCTTCAAAGTATCTATCAGGGTTTTCTATAGAAACAGACTGGAATAAGTACAATATCTTTGGGAGCATATTCATTTTTATGATGTCCACTCTAGAAGAAATGCTTAGATAGGGGATTAATGACCATCTGCTAATATCTAGCATGATATCTTTTTTAAGTAGGGGGTAGTTGATTTCTTCCAAGCTAGTTATATCCATTGATAAGTTTATGCCCAGATATTTGATAGTTCTTTTGTCCCAGCTTAGTTTGTATTTGTTGAGCAGATTCTGGGGAGGGCTATAAAAGCTACTAAGAACTTGTGTTTTTTGTATATTCAATTTATATCCCGAGTATAGCCCATACTCCTTTAACACTGACATGAGCTCCATAAGTGATTCAGTAGGTTTTGATAAGTAAACCAAAATGTCATCTGCAAACAAGGCCAATTTCTGCTCACTTCCAGTGATATTAATCCCTTTTATGTTACCATTCTGCCTAATCCTTTCAGCCAATGGCTCTATAAAAATAGCAAATAAGAGTGGACTCAGTGGGCATCCTTGTCTTGTGGACCTTTCAAGCTTGAAAGCATCTGAAAGTTCACCGTTAATCTTTACTTTTGCAGTTGGGCTATTATACAAGGCCCTCAATATAGTGATGATGGACCCATTAAACCCATGGATTTTTTTTTAAAATATGAAAAAAATGTAACTTTTTCCTTCCGTCATACTTCAGAAATATAATACATTAATTTTTTGAACATTTTAAAACATTTAAGTTTGCTCGTTGTATTTATAAGATCCTACATTGACGTGCTCCACAATCATTGGTCAGTCATGTTAAAATCCATTATCAGTGGAAAACAAACCTGATCCTCTACTAGAGGCGATTGTGCAATACCTTTTAGACATAACACTCAGCAAACAGTTATTATTAGTTAAAGTCAGTGAGATTTGGAGTGATACATGACACATGACGGAATAAGACACGCAGACTTAGCATGACGAACCGACGAGGAACACGTACACTGTGAATACATACAGAGGGAAAAGGGGACAGGAGATAAGACATGGACATAACTAAGCACAAACAGAACATGATGGCTGGGGGGGAAACACACGTGACAGAAGGAATGGGTCACAAGGGAAAAACATGTAAACGAGACTGGAGAAAAGGACATTACTGAAATACATGAAGGGCCAGGGCTGGGACAGCCAACCAGTCACAGACAAAGAGCCACATCATACACCTGGGCGCACATGAACATCACCCATCCCTTCCTCTGTCCTGCGTTCAGTTTAGGGTATCGAACTCAGGACCCTAGCCTCATCAGGCCGGGGTCTTTGTGTGGAGTCTGGATGTTCTCTCGAGCTTCCTCCCACAGTCTAGGGACATGCAGTTAGTGGGGGTCTTCTCGCCCCGTTCACATTCACACAGAGATGAATTGAAGATCACCTTGTGGTTAGTGCCTTCTATTCGATGTACAGACTGAATAATAACACCTTCTAATTAGTTCTGTCTCCTATTGGTGCTCTTCTACGAGTGATCAGTGCTTGATGGCTTACTAAGCTTAACTTTTTTCCACAACATTGATAACAAACACACACAGAACAACAACAACATATGTTATCTAAAAAAAACTTGATTGGACCAAAGTTTTGATGTTCATCCTACATGTTTATTGAGATTGTCTAATGTCTGCGACGGTATCTTCTCCCACGTCTGCGGACACCCGAGGCCTTGTGGGGTCTCTTGTGTCTGCGAACGGGGCGAGAAGACCTCGCATGTCTGCGTCTATACCTGCGTCGTGGCATTGTCCAAAACGGCGGTACCTGCTCCACGTCACGGGTTCTATTTATGGACTCACCTGGCAACTTTAGTGATGTCACTGCTGATGTTGGCACTGTTGGTGTGACCTCATGACTCATTCATGCCATCTGAACTGTGGTGTAATTATGAGGTCACAGGGGGACGTGAATTTATTCACAAAGTTGATAGAGAGTTTGGGTCATAACTCAAAGACGCAATGATGCAGTCAAATCATTTGGAATTAAATATCTCTGTCAGTGCGCCCCAGGGTGGCTGTGGCTACAATGTAGCTGCCATCACCAGTGTGTGAATGGGTGGATGACTGGATGTGTAAAGTGCTTTGGGGTCCTTAGGGACTAGTAAAGCGCTATGCAAATACAGGCCATTTACCATCTATAAATTACAAGATTTAGAGGGTTCTGACATCACAGTCATCTTTCTGACATTGACATCCAGTCTCTCTGTTGTGATATCAAATGTCAATGCCAGATTCATCTCTCTGTTGTGATGTCAGATATCAATGCCAGATTCGTCTCTCTGTTGTGATGTCAGATATCAATGCCAGATTCGTCTCTCTGTTGTGATGTCAAATATTAATGCCAGATTCGTGTCTCTGTTGTGATGTCAAATATTAATGCCAGATTCGTCTCTCTGTTGTGATGTCAGATATCAATGCCAGATTCGTCTCTCTGTTGTGATGTCAAATATTAATGCCAGATTTGTCTCTCTGTTGTGATGTCAAATATCAATGCCAAATTCGTCTCTCTGTTGTGATGTCAAATATCAATGCCAAATTCGTGTCTCTGTTGTGATGTCAAATATTAATGCCAGATTCGTCTCTCTGTTGTGATGTCAGATATCAATGCCAGATTCGTCTCTCTGTTGTGATGTCAAATATTAATGCCAGATTTGTCTCTCTGTTGTGATGTCAGATATCAATGCCAGATTCGTCTCTCTGTTGTGATGTCAAATATTAATGCCAGATTTGTCTCTCTGTTGTGATGTCAAATATCAATGCCAGATTCGTCTCTCTGTTGTGATGTCAGATATTAATGCCAAATTCGTCTCTCTGTTGTGATGTCAAATATCAATGCCAGATTCGTCTCTCTGTTGTGATGTCAGATATCAATGCCAAATTCGTCTCTGTTGTGATGTCAGATATCAATGCCAGATTCGTCTCTCTGTTGTGATGTCAAATATCAATGCCAAATTCGTCTCTCTGTTGTGATGTCAGATATCAATGCCAGATTCGTCTCTCTGTTGTGATGTCAGATATTAATGCCAGATTCGTCTCTCTGTTGTGATGTCAAATATCAATGCCAAATTCGTCTCTCTGTTGTGATGTCAAATATCAATGCCAAATTCGTCTCTCTGTTGTGATGTCAGATATCAATGCCAGATTCGTCTCTCTGTTGTGATGTCAAATATCAATGCCAAATTCGTCTCTCTGTTGTGATGTCAGATATTAATGCCAGATTCGTCTCTCTGTTGTGATGTCAAATATTAATGCCAGATTCGTCTCTCTGTTGTGATGTCAGATATTAATGCCAGATTCGTGTCTCTGTTGTGATGTCAGATATTAATGCCAGATTCGTCTCTCTGTTGTGATGTCAAATATTAATGCCAGATTCGTCTCTCTGTTGTGATGTCAAATATTAATGCCAGATTCGTGTCTCTGTTGTGATGTCAGATATTAATGCCAGATTCGTCTCTCTGTTGTGATGTCAAATATTAATGCCAGATTCGTGTCTCTGTTGTGATGTCAGATATTAATGCCAGATTCGTCTCTCTGTTGTGATGTCAAATATTAATGCCAGATTCGTCTCTCTGTTGTGATGTCAAATATTAATGCCAGATTCATCTCTCTGTTGTGATGTCAAATATTAATGCCAAATTCGTCTCTCTGTTGTGATGTCAAATATTAATGCCAGATTCGTCTCTCTGTTGTGATGTCAAATATTAATGCCAGATTCGTCTCTCTGTTGTGATGTCAAATATTAATGCCAAATTCGTGTCTCTGTTGTGATGTCAAATATTAATGCCAAATTCGTCTCTCTGTTGTGATGTCAAATATTAATGCCAGATTCGTCTCTCTGTTGTGATGTCAGATATTAATGCCAAATTCATCTCTCTGTTGTGATGTCAAATATCAATGCCAGATTCGTCTCTCTGTTGTGATGTCAGATATCAATGCCAGATTCGTCTCTCTGTTGTGATGTCAGATATTAATGCCAGATTCGTCTCTCTGTTGTGATGTCAAATATCAATGCCAAATTCGTCTCTCTGTTGTGATGTCAGATATCAATGCCAGATTCGTCTCTCTGTTGTGATGTCAAATATCAATGCCAGATTCGTCTCTCTGTTGTGATGTCAAATATCAATGCCAGATTCGTCTCTCTGTTGTGATGTCAGATATCAATGCCAGATTCGTCTCTCTGTTGTGATGTCAAATATCAATGCCAGATTCGTCTCTCTGTTGTGATGTCAGATATTAATGCCAGATTCGTCTCTCTGTTGTGATGTCAAATATCAATGCCAGATTCGTCTCTCTGTTGTGATGTCAGATATTAATGCCAGATTCGTCTCTCTGTTGTGATGTCAGATATCAATGCCAGATTTGTCTCTCTGTTGTGATGTCAAATATCAATGCCAGATTCGTCTCTCTGTTGTGATGTCAGATATTAATGCCAGATTCATCTCTCTGTTGTGATGTCAAATATCAATGCCAGATTCGTCTCTCTGTTGTGATGTCAAATATCAATGCGAGATTCGTCTCTCTGTTGTGATGTCAGATATTAATGCCAGATTCGTCTCTCTGTTGTGATGTCAAATATTAATGCCAGATTCGTCTCTCTGTTGTGATGTCAAATATCAATGCCAGATTCGCTTCTCTGTTGTGATGTCAAATATCAATGCCAGATTCGTCTCTCTGTTGTGATGTCAGATATTAATGCCAGATTCGTCTCTCTGTTGTGATGTCAGATATCAATGCCAGATTCGTCTCTCTGTTGTGATGTCAAATATTAATGCCAGATTCGTCTCTCTGTTGTGATGTCAGATATCAATGCCAGATTCGTCTCTCTGTTGTGATGTCAGATATTAATGCCAGATTCGTCTCTCTGTTGTGATGTCAGATATTAATGCCAAATTCGTCTCTCTGTTGTGATGTCAGATATCAATGCCAGATTCGTCTCTCTGTTGTGATGTCAGATATCAATGCCAGATTCGTCTCTCTGTTGTGATGTCAAATATTAATGCCAAATTCGTCTCTCTGTTGTGATGTCAAATATTAATGCCAGATTCGTCTCTCTGTTGTGATGTCAAATATCAATGCCAGATTCGTCTCTCTGTTGTGATGTCAGATATTAATGCCAGATTCGTCTCTCTGTTGTGATGTCAGATATCAATGCCAGATTCGTCTCTCTGTTGTGATGTCAAATATTAATGCCAAATTCGTCTCTCTGTTGTGATGTCAAATATTAATGCCAAATTCGTCTCTCTGTTGTGATGTCAAATATTAATGCCAGATTCGTCTCTCTGTTGTGATGTCAGATATTAATGCCAGATTCGTCTCTCTGTTGTGATGTCAGATATCAATGCCAGATTCGTCTCTCTGTTGTGATGTCAAATATTAATGCCAAATTCGTCTCTCTGTTGTGATGTCAAATATCAATGCCAGATTCGTCTCTCTGTTGTGATGTCAAATATTAATGCCAGATTCGTCTCTCTGTTGTGATGTCAGATATTAATGCCAAATTCGTCTCTCTGTTGTGATGTCAAATATTAATGCCAGATTCGTCTCTCTGTTGTGATGTCAAATATTAATGCCAGATTCGTCTCTCTGTTGTGATGTCAAATATTAATGCCAAATTCGTCTCTCTGTTGTGATGTCAAATATCAATGCCAGATTCGTCTCTCTGTTGTGATGTCAAATATTAATGCCAAATTCGTCTTCTGTTGTGATGTCAAATATTAATGCCAAATTCGTCTCTCTGTTGTGATGTCAAATATCAATGCCAGATTCGTCTCTCTGTTGTGATGTCAAATATTAATGCCAAATTCGTCTCTCTGTTGTGATGTCAAATATCAATGCCAAATTCGTCTCTCTGTTGTGATGTCAAATATTAATGCCAGATTCGTCTCTCTGTTGTGATGTCAAATATTAATGCCAAATTCGTCTCTCTGTTGTGATGTCAGATATTAATGCCAGATTCGTCTCTCTGTTGTGATGTCAAATATTAATGCCAGATTCGTCTCTCTGTTGTGATGTCAAATATCAATGCCAAATTCGTCTCTCTGTTGTGATGTCAGATATCAATGCCAGATTCGTCTCTCTGTTGTGATGTCAAATATTAATGCCAAATTCGTCTCTCTGTTGTGATGTCAAATATTAATGCCAGATTCGTCTCTCTGTTGTGATGTCAAATATTAATGCCAAATTCGTCTCTCTGTTGTGATGTCAGATATTAATGCCAGATTCGTCTCTCTGTTGTGATGTCAAATATTAATGCCAAATTCGTCTCTCTGTTGTGATGTCAGATATCAATGCCAGATTCGTCTCTCTGTTGTGATGTCAGATATCAATGCCAGATTCATCTCTCTGTTGTGATGTCAGATATCAATGCCAGATTCGTCTCTCTGTTGTGATGTCAGATATCAATGCCAGATTCGTCTCTCTGTTGTGATGTCAAATATTAATGCCAGATTCGTCTCTTTGTTGTGATGTCAGATATCAATGCCAGATTCGTCTCTCTGTTGTGATGTCAGATATCAATGCCAGATTCGTCTCTCTGTTGTGATGTCAAATATTAATGCCAGATTCGTCTCTTTGTTGTGATGTCAGATATCAATGCCAGATTCGTCTCTCTGTTGTGATGTCAGATATTAATGCCAGATTCGTCTCTCTGTTGTGATGTCAAATATTAATGCCAGATTCGTCTCTCTGTTGTGATGTCAGATATTAATGCCAGATTCGTCTCTCTGTTGTGATGTCAGATATCAATGCCAGATTCATCTCTCTGTTGAACAGTATCCGGGTTTACACCAGCCCACCAGATTTCTTATTTGTGTTGCCCTGTAGTAATCCTGTAGGCAAGGGATGCCTAATCCTCCTTTATCTTTGGGAAGCTGAAGTGTTTTGAACTTAAATCTTGGCTTTTTACCCGCCCATATAAATCTTGAGAGGGTCCTATCCCACTCTACAAAGTATCTATCAGGGTTTTCTATAGAAACAGACTGGAATAAGTACAATATCTTTGGGAGCATATTCATTTTTATGATGTCCACTCTAGAAGAAATGCTTAGATAGACCATCTGCTAATATTTAGCATGATATCTTTTTTAAGTAGGGGGTAGTTGATTTCTTCCAAGCTAGTTATATCCATTGATAAGTTTATGCCCAGATATTTGATAGTTCTTTTGTCCCAGCTTAGTTTGTATTTGTTGAGCAGATTCTGGGGAGGGCTATAAAAGCTACTAAGAACTTGTGTTTTTTGTATATTCAATTTATATCCCGAGTATAGCCCATACTCCTTTAACACTGACATGAGCTCCATAAGTGATTCGGTAGGTTTTGATAAGTAAACCAAAATGTCATCTGCAAACAAGGCCAATTTCTGCTCACTTCCAGTGATATTAATCCCTTTTATGTTACCATTCTGCCTAATCCTTTCAGCCAATGGCTCTATAAAAATAGCAAATAAGAGTGGACTCAGTGGGCATCCTTGTCTTGTGGACCTTTCAAGCTTGAAAGCATCTGAAAGTTCACCGTTAATCTTTACTTTTGCAGTTGGGCTATTATACAAGGCCCTCAATATAGTGATGATGGACTCATTAAACCCATGGATTTTTTTTTAAAATATGAAAAAAATTTAACTTTTTCCTTCCGTCATACTTCAGAAATATAATACATTAATTTTTTGAACATTTTAAAACATTTAAGTTTGCTCGTTGTATTTATAAGATCCTACATTGACGTGCTCCACAATCATTGGTCAGTCATGTTAAAATCCATTATCAGTGGAAAACAAACCTGATCCTCTACTAGAGGCGATTGTGCAATACCTTTTAGACATAACACTCAGCAAACAGTTATTATTAGTTAAAGTCAGTGAGATTTGGAGTGATACATGACACATGACGGAATAAGACACGCAGACTTAGCATGACGAGCCGACGAGGAACACGTACACTGTGAATACATACAGAGGGAAAAGGGGACAGGAGATAAGACATGGACATAACTAAGCACAAACAGAACATGATGGCTGGGGGGGGAAACACACGTGACCAATAATAGTAGACCTGTGCTACATTTGTCCAGCTAGGCAACACATATTTCTGCATAAGAGATACATGAGACACCCTTTAAATAAGCAAATTTCATGTTTAAAACATGGAAATGCAGCCAAAATGGACCATACAATGGCCTCAGTGAACACATCAGCACATAAGTAGAGATAAGGAAACTCAATCACATTAGATATTAATATTACTATGAGTAAATTATATATATTATATATTCTGTTATATGGTTTAAAGAATACAATGTGATAATCACACAGGAGAACGCTGTTTCCAGTTATACAAATTTATTTTATTTCACTATTAAAGAAACCAATTATGTAAATAAAAGCTCACCACAAGAACATCTCCCAACCCAGTCTTACAAAGTTGCAGTTACAATAAAAAATGGGTAGGGAACATGAACTGTTGGTGAGCTAAAAAACAATCCTGGTGCTGATGCTTGTCATTGAACGTTTTGGACAGAGCTCTTGATTGAAATGCCTACCGTTGTGTGTAGGCATTTCGGTCCAGATGTTATTGAGTTCAGTTCAGCTAAGATGTATTTCTAAAGCACCGGATCGCAAAAATAGCCGCTTCTCGGCTGTTTATATTGTAAGGTAAAGACCATACAATATAAGAGAGAAAACCCCCCAACAATCAGATGATCCCCTGTGAGCAAACCCTTGATGACAGTGTCTGTGAAGGTTATCAGTCATCAAGGCCATAGTAGTCTAAGGAGCTTGGAAAGAAAAGCGCCTGGACTTCTTTAACTTAAAGAAGTCCAGGCGCTTTTCTCCAAGCTCCTTAGACTTGGTGACGGTGGGAAAGAAAAACTCCCTTTTAACAGGAAGAAACTTTCGGCAGAACCAGGCTCAGTGAGGGGCGGCCATCTGCCTCGACCGGTTGGGGGGGGGGGGGGGGCACAGCTGTTATAACCCCTGACGCAGCATAGCTTCTAATTCTGAAAGATACGTAGATACCTTAAACCTGCACTCTATGCAGGACACCAAGCGATGACACGACTTGCAGTACTATAGGAGTCTATGCAGAAACAGTTTTCTCTCTTGAATCTCTGTAATTTTTTTGCTACTGAGTGTCTGGGTGCAGTCACTCATTTTGGGCCAATTAAATCAAATGAACTTCCATTGTCTAAGTTATAGCCCTATTGAACCTGCGTTAACCAGCTTTAATAGGGAGGGCCAAAGTCGTAGTTGTGCTAAATTTCCTCGAATTCTCCTCGGAGATTTTCGAGTAGCTTCCTTTGTTCTTGAAAGTTCTTTTCCATTTGTCTCATCGCTTCCCGTCCATTCCACATCTTTTTGGTAAGGTCACTAACCGTATTTTCTAAGGCCTTATTTTGTTGTTTGAGTATGTCAACTTGGACATCGTAGTTGTTTATCAGATTGTTATGTTCTTCCTGTGAAACTTTGGGAGTCTGAGCTTGGGTTTGCAACGCCATGTCTTCTGTTTTCAAGGCTTCCTGTGAATCATACTGATTTTTCTTGACCTCTTCAAGCTCTCTTTTCATTTCCTCAAATTCATGGCACAACAACTCCTTTTCTCTGTTGGTCACTTCAAAATCATGTTGGGAGTCTTTCTCAGTGGCTTTGGAGATCCGTGATTCTCCTTTCACACCCTCATCGTGTGGTTTCAGTTCTTTTTGAGAATCACCACTCCTTTTGGAAAGCTCCTGGAGGTCCTGTTCAAGAAGTTCGTTATGCCGCCTCAATATGTCAATTTCATGTGCAAAGCATTGGCGTTCCAGGGTCTGTCTGAGCTGTTCACTGTCCGTTGTTTTGTTTTCCTCATTCATGATCCTTTTTCTTTCTTCACTCTCTTGTAACTCTTTAAAGGCTGTGTTTGCCTGATGGAGCTCAGTTTTAACAGCCTGTATTTCCTGTTGCATGTCATCTTTTTCCTTTTCAAAGTCCCTTTTCAGCTCACACATGCGTTTTACCGTCACATCATTTTCCTCTCTTAAAGACTGGTTGTCCTTTTCCATGTCTCCCACTTTTATAACCAAGCCTGTCTTGCTGCTTTGCAACTCTCTGATTTCTGCCTCCATTTCCTGCATCACCTCTTTCTGTTGCTGGATCTCTTTGGTTTTGGAGCTGTTTAAATCCTTTAGAATTTGGTTCCAATATTCCAGCTCTTGAATTTTGAAGTGAATTGTTTCATTCTCTAGTTGCAGGTCTCTTTTCCTCTTGTTTTTAGAGAACCCACTTCGTTTGAAGAGAACTTCAATGTTTTTTTGGAGAATCTTGTTCTCATTTATGAGCTCTCTTTTTTGCTCCTTAAGGTCGGCGTTCTCGACTTTAAGGTCACGTATGGTAGAGTTTTGTTGTTTGAGAGTTTTATTCTCATTTTTCAGCTCTTTGATTTGCTGTTTAAGTTTTTCGTTCTCGGCTCTCATGTTGCATACAACAGGATTTGACAGACTCATATTTCAAATTGAAGTTGATGCTAAATCTCTGTACCAACTAAAAGATTTTTTAAAAATACCGTCGACTGTGTCAGAAACGCAAGTTTCGAGTAGTTTAAGTGTTTTCCTGCCTAGTGAATTCTTCCACTCTCTTTGAAAGACTGACAAGAGTGAGAACCTCTCCCCTATTTATAGGTTTTCGTGTGCTGATGTCATAAAGAAGACCAGAGATCAAAGGGATTCTGGTGAAACGTCACTGTGTCTGGTCTGGGCAGTTCTGAATTGAATAATAACAAAATGACGGGGGGCGTGTCTGGTAGCCATGTGAAGACGTGTTGTACAGGGCTCCTCAATGGACTAACTTGTTTCATAATTCCATTGCTCCAAAACTAACGAACTTTTAACAACAGTACATAACACGCCCGTGTGCTGCTCTGAGGCACTTTTTACATCTTCAAGGCTACGGTGTACGACATATGAGCAAAACTAGATCGGGGAAAGAGAAGGCCGCAAAAGCCTCGGACCTGTCACGGTTGTTAAAGAGTGGACTCAGGCGCGGAGCTCAGAAATAATGACAGTGCATTTATTTACAGTGCAGCAATGTGACAACAGCTCAAATGTGCAACAATGGTGATAGTGCGTCCCTCCTTCCGTGTAAGCCCGTGCGTGGTAGTGAGTAGGGGTGGGTTTTTATAATCGATTCATTGATTAAGATCGATTATGGCTTGGATAACGTAAAATCGATTAATTAAAATCCTGAATCGATTTTTTTAATATAAATTTATTTTGCCCGAAATGCCAGAATCTCTGGTGACATCTCACAAAATTTCAAGAACCACCAAACAGCTAAGACAGTAAATGAGAGCAGGAACACGGATTCTGCACAAAGACTTAAACACACAGCACGACCCGCGGATCAGAATCATTTAGATGTCGCCTTTCTCACCCGACGGCACGGACACGGTCGGGGCTGAAAGCCGACAGCTCACTGATTCTGATCTGTCGGCGGGTCCGCGCTTTGTGTTCACGCCCTTTATGCGCTGATTCTAAAGCTGTTAGTTTGATCTCTTTCCAAACAATATTGACCGAACCAGCAGCAAAAGAAGATTCACATAAACATCGTCATGAATTCACTCTGACTTTTACTGTTTTGCTTCCACCGCGATGCACAGCCCTCTCTCTCTCTCTCTCTGTCTCTCTCTCTCTCTGTCTCTCTCTCTGTCTCTCTCTCTCTCTGTCTCTCTCGCCCTCTCTCTCTCTCTCTGTGTACTTCAAGAACAGTTTCCCTTTCTTCATTATTCGCTTGCTTGTTATGCACAAGTCTACCGTTGTTTACAGCGCTGTCGGCCGCTGTTTTTTTCCCTTTTACATTCTTCCGAAAAGAAAACCTCATTTCTGCTGTTCAATACTGAACAAATTTAAACTTTTTAAAATTATTCAAAATGCAAAACGCTTAACCGTGTCTCTAATAAAACCTCTGTAACTTCAGAGGTAATGTTCATATGTTGATTAATGGTTTTCTTTCGTTTTTGATGTACTGCAGAATATTTTTATAAAATCCCAGGCCAGGAAAACCACCTTCATGTTTTTCTGTGTTTTATCTTCAGCTACTTTGACACAAAGGCATCTGCTGTGATGCTTACACCTTTGATAAAGTCTTGCGTGTGTCAGCTTCCTTTTTATTGATACAAAAATATGTAAATGTACTGATCTGAATTATAATATTTCTGACTGTCAAAATTTCCCAGATTTAAATCGAATCGAATCGAATTAAATCGAATCGTAGATCGAATCGATTCGGGACCTTGTGAATCGGAATTGAATCGATTCTAGAAATCAGTGACGATACCCAGCCCTAGTAGTGAGTGCCCGTCTCTCCTCCAAGTGCTTCCTTAGTGTTCGTAAATCCTCCGTCAATCCCTGGGTGAACACACACACACACACACACACACACACAGGCAGGTCGACCGGTCAGGGCGCCGTCAGATCCTGACAGGACCATGCTGAAGACAGACCGGAGGCACCACCCCATGACATGAGTGAGATTATGAGAGCTATTGCTAGCTCTGAAAAGAGGATATTGGACCGTATCGATTCAAGCACGAAAGATTTATTATTCCAGAGGTTGGGACATATTTTTTCTGCACCTGCATTTTGGTACCTGAATGGCAAGCTCGCAAAGTCATCTGCTCTTCGTTTTATAAGCTGGAATGTTAAAGGTATAAATAATCCGGTTAAACGCACAAGGGCTTTTACTCATTTAAAATCATTGAGATCCGATGTTGTATATCTGCAGGAAACACACCTCCGATCAAGTGAACAAATTCAACTAATTAAACTGTTTCTCTGCTTGTCTGCATTGCCACAAATTGTTCTATTTGGTGATGTATCATAGAACTGTACTATATAGTGTATGTACGTTTCTGTGTTTGCTAGTAACTACCATCAACCTAAGGTCTCAGCTAATTTATCTTTGCAGAGATGTTCATTTGATTGTAACAGCAGTAGGAAAGAGCAGTAACAAGAGTAGGACAGCTAAGCTAATTATGGCTAAACATTTGGAATTTAGTGAAAGCAAAAATTGACCTTGCAAAGATGGATAGGTTTATTTAGAAAGTCAGCTATTTACATTTAGTGTTCGTCCCAAGTAGGAGATTTTGAATTGAGTCTAAATTGACCGCAAATTTACTTACATCAAAACTTACAAATTTACATCAAAACTTCTGAAGATGCAGGTCTCTGTGCAGCAGCTGAAGTCTGTGGTGTAGAGGGTGAAGAGGAAGGGGGAGAGGATGGTCCCTTATGGTGCTCCTGTGTTGCTGATTACCTTGTCAGACACACAATGTGGAAGACGCACATATTGTGGTCTTCCTGTCAGGTAATCAACAATCCAGGACACTAGAGAAGCATCCCCCTGCATCGCTGTTAGCTTATCACCAAGCACTGGAAAAGTAAAAAAAACATGAACCTCACAGTGCTCGCCGGCTGGTCCGGGTGGATGTAGACACGATTGAGCAGATAGATGATGGCGTCCTGTGAGACGGGGCTGGTAAGCAAATTGAATGGGATCCTGATGTGGTCTGACAATGGGTGAGATCTGGTCCAGGATGAGCCTTTCCAGGGTCTTCATGATGTGGGAGGTCAGTGTCACAGGCCTGTAATCCTGGGGGCCACTGGGACGTGGCGTCTTTGGTACAGGGACGAGGCTTGATGTCTTCCACAGCACTGGGACCCTCTTCAGACTCAGCATGAACAGTTTATGGAAGACTCCACAAAGCTGGGGGGCACAGGCCTTGAGGGGACTCACTCCATCTGGTCCAGCAGACTTGCCTGAGTGGAGTTTCTTCATTTGCATCTGAACCTGGTAAGCATTTAACACTACTACACTGACATACATAATTTTCAATTTAATGAAGTTAAAAATTTGTTGTCTTATTGTCAGTTGTTATTGACAGCAAGATTATTAGAAATATATGAAAAAATGTACATTAAATGGGAAGTTCAGGAGCTGAATCAATGACAGTTTTTTTTTTTCAAATGAAAGTGACAAAGGTGCAGATTCATACATAGATGCTGTCATATTAACAGATGTTAATGTGTGAAAAGGGCTTTAACCCTCCCATTATGATGTGGGTCGAGTTGACCTGATTTAAAAATGTAAAAGGAAAAATTGTTAAAAGTACTTTTTAATACAAAATTGCTGTTTGGCTTAAAAAATGTAACCAGCTTGTAAAATGAAACTGGTTTACCTGGCAGCCAGAGTGGAGGCTAAAGGCGACTGAAACTACTTCTTTCTTTGCAACTGTGAGACATATTATACACACACACACACACACACGACAGTAATGCTTGGCCCAGTGAAATTGAATGCTGATTGAAAGTACACCTTAATTATCAACTAAAAGCAAAAGAGAAAAAAAACATAAGTAATATTTTTTAAAGACATTACTGAGAAACTTTCCAGGATTCGCCAACTGATGCATCAGTGGGTCTGAATTTCCAGTGCAGTCTCTCATCAAGTATGTTAAAATTGATGATAAAATTCAACAAAACTACAGGGAAACACTCTGGAAGATTCTGCTGCTGCTCATTTTTCTCCAATTCCAACCAGAAGTGCCACCAAAAAGCAAAGGTTTCCCAGAAGGTACACAGCGATCAGGCAACTGTCACCTTTGACCTGACAAAAAAAGTAAAATTATATTAGAAATACTCCATCTTGTGGCAATCAGTGATTGCTTGCTTTTATATTTCTTTCAGCTTACCAATGCTGATTCCATTTGATCAGCAGTATCATCTGAAACCCAGAGCAAAGAACAGTGAAATATTGCAGGGCACATTAACTGAAGTGAACTAAAGCAGTCAGCTATGTTTTTAATCATTTTATTTATACAGGTTGAGTTATGATATTAGTTTTAAGCTTTAACAGAAGAAGAACAATTTGAAATCAATTTAAATAAAATTGAGTCGAGTTGAGTAGTTGTGGTGATTGAAAAAAAACAAAAAAACAACAACTTTCAGAACGATAACAATGTGCTGGAAGCTCTATGTAAACATTTAGCATGTCAAGTTGCCATTGGTCATGGAAAGTGTGTGCGGCACGGGGGGGTAAAACATTTTTTAAAAATCACCAAACATTAACCAGTTTTTGTAGACACAAAGAGGTTGTGATCATATTTTTTTTTAATAATTTGTGTGACTGAGCCACACATTGAGCCACAGCATTGTCAAACTACACGTGTCCAAAATTGGATAGTCTCAGTTGAGACAATTCAATGCAAGTTCTCTCTGATAACATTAGGTTGGTGGTGCATGAGCTGAGCCTTCGTGTATAGTATTCCCAGAGTATTTTCATGCATTTAATAAATCGAAAGATAAAGATTCCTTTGTCGCTGTACTTCAGCACAGTTAAAGTGTAACAGCTTTTGTTCCAGCAGACTACCATTGAGACATTCTTACGCGTTTTCACTCATCAATTCATAAATACCAATATTTGATGCTGCTGTGTTATACACAGAAAATCTTGTGATACAGTGCTGTTTATTTTACCCATCCAACCACATTCTGAGGTGTACAGGGGTTATACTCTTCGCTCAGTCAGCTAAATGCTGCTGAACTGATCAGGTGGCTCTTCACCGTGCAAATGGACTGTTGGGTCTAGATTGGTTTTTGTCATTAAAGTGTATATGGGTAGTGATGATTTTTTCCTTCATCACTGAAATGCAAAAAAAAAAGGCTTACCTCTGTGTTTAACTACCCAATCATGGACCTCCAAAATGATGATGAAGAGAACTTCCCAGGCAAAGAAGCCACCCATCACTTTCAATAGCCACCCATCATCACTGTCAATCCTGTCCAGGCCTGTAAATATGGCTGCCACTGTGTGACACAAAGAAGCAGGCATTTTAAGACGAGCAGCATGGGTGACAGTGTGTCTGCTATTGAAAATGTTAGCATATCCTGTACATAGCTTGTACTCACTACAGCCTGTACATACTTGTAGTTATAGAATATTCACAACATACTTCATACCGTGTACATTATAACATAATAGACCCATTTCTGTAATATACTTACATATCTATATTATTGCTAATATATATTGTAATATATCTATATCACTAAGCACTTCTGGATGGATGCAAACTGCATTTCGTTGCCCTGTACCTGTGCATGTGCAATGACAATAAAGTTGAATTCTATTCTATTCTATTCATATATGCAAGATGGTAGAATGAAGTAAAACACAAGCTTACCAGCTATAGATTTTATTACCACCGCATTTAAAAAATGTGTCCAGTTGAACAGATACCTCCTATCAAAGAAAAGAGAAGAACTATAAAATCATCAGCTTCTGAAGTTCTTGTCTAAGATTTCTCCTGCATCCAATTTATGAAAACAAGTATCATTACTGAACATACAATTTTACTAAATCTATATTTCACTTAAAAAATATTTCATTTACTGAGTCTGGCCTCCAAAGCTACAACCAGGCTATATTTATTAAAAGTACCATTATTACTAAGAGGAAGGAATAACTTTCACGAGTCATGTGCAAATTAGTTTCCTACTTGGTGTTTCAGTGTGAAAGTGTGCTCTGATAAAGCACATGCAGGCTACACTTTGCAAAAGTTTGAAATTTTAAAAACTTTTATGGCTGAAGTATGAATACAACTCTTAGGGTTATCAAATAACTTTATAACCTCACTTTGCCGAGTGAGCAGTGCATTTAGTCATTAAGCATGTACTGCCCCATTCCTTTGGTTTATCGTGTTTTCAAAATTTGTTAAATAATTGTAGAGAAAAAAAAAGTGAGGCCATTTTTAATTTTTTTTTAAATAATATTTGAACAGAGTATTCTTAAATGTGTATAGGCATGATATAGTATATTAATTAAACACACACAGATGGATACATACAGGTGATGTTGTGGTCCGCAGCGCAGCAAGGCCCCGATAGGCTGGATGAGTGAGAGGATCATAACCAGGCACCCCAACACTGGATGTGCTCCCTGGATACCAAACACATTAACAGTGCTAATCATGGGGCATAAATATCAGTCTGAGAGCTGAAACACACAACTAAAGAGTGCTTAATGAATATCAAGAGAAAAGAAAAAAAAAACACTTTGAAGGGGTATATTAATCTTGCCTGTGGATGCAACTTGCAGACTGGAGGAGCTGAGGATTGATCTATGGACCTTCTGTTTGATAGATGACTTGCTCTACTACCCAAGTGAAGGTAAAGCCTCCACAAATAACCCCAGAGTGAAAAGTACGAGTACCTTTGAGAGTACCATGAGAACTTAATCATTTCTAGATGTACCTCCCATGAGGGGCACTTCTGCTCCACTTGCCTTTTGTCTTAATGACTTGCAATATTGGCTTATAAATATGCACCAACTTTTTGTCATCTCCATAGTTTGCATTTTGTCCTTTAGGTTTTACATGGTGTCGCTATTCTCTTCTACAATCACATCACAACCAAAAGCTGGAGATGATCGTCCTCCTTCAGTCTGGTTTTGCCAGAGGGTCCTACTGTTACACGGGAGTTGTTTCTGCACACCAAAGCCAAGGGTTGGAGGGGTCCATACCTGGTTGGTATGGTTATCGCATTCATATTAAGTTGAATTATATTAAACTCCCTTGGCTCATCCTTCTAATGTAAAGCACCATGAGATGACTGTTTTATAAAAAACTAAAGTGAAACTAACTGGATGCAGCCCACAGATTCCATTTATCCCTCAAATTATTTCTTGAACCTGTTCATATGTGGATTGGTTGTCAAAAGGCATAATGTTTCTGCATCACTACTACAACTGGTGGAAGCAAGCTTTTGGTGATAGTGGGAAGGAAATATTCCCTTCTTTTCTGTTAGAAACCTCCAGCAGAACCAGGCTCAGGTGATGCAGCCATCTGCTGCAACTGGTTGGAGGTGATGGGGAGACACGACAGGCAAAATGTTATGGACGAGAGCCAGAGAGTAACTAAGGATTAAATGCAAAGTGGTGTATAAACACACTCTTTGCACTTTCTAAGCAACAGGTCTTGCATAGGTGTTTGGACTATTTAAAAAAATGAATGGCTGATCATTTTCTTCAAACAGAAAACAAAGTCCTTGTTTGTGCCTAATGTAATTAAAACTCTTGATGTCCACGCAATATCAACTAAATCTTCAATGAGGAACGTTTGGAGTTCTTTTTAACTTAACTATTTTGATTGTGAAGCACTTTGCAGAAATGATCTTGAAAAGTGCTATATAAATACATTTGTACTTAAATATAGGGTTTAAAAACTGGGATTAAATGAAATCTAAATGTTGCAACATAATTTGGAGGGTATTTGCATTCATATAATCAACAATTTGTATTCAACAATTACCCCCAATTCTGTGTGAACAACACATAAAATTTAGTTGGAATAAATAAGAAAATAAATATTATTACAGAGAAACACGGTTTTATCATTTGATTGTCGCTGTAATGAATAGTACAAAACCATAACTTAACTAAGATTCTTAGAATCTAGCAGAGTCAGTGTACTAACCCCAGACCAGTCCTGAGAATGAACGAACACAAGGATGAAAGCAATGATTGTGGCTGCTACCGTCAGACACATTGCTCCAACATGGACCTGGAGGAACACAAAGAATACAGCATGATACTGTGGCAGCTAAACCAATACATTTGTCCAGATAACATTAGGCTTGGACCAAGCTGTCTTACAAGTCTATTATATCTTGGATTGGATTGGATATCTGAAATTACTTATGAAGTTAATATTTTTAGTCATGAAATTTATTCTGGAAACACACCAAGTTTAAGTTATTTTCAAGCCTAGTTTAGTTTACAAAAACTTTGGTTCCACATTGAAAAGATAATACATGGTTTTTTGTCTATGATGTCTCACCATAAACCAGAGATCTTTGTCGCACATTTTTTTTCCCTTGGCCATTTTTTTTAGATATCGGGCAACCATCATGCCGAGTGATCCTGTGGTCATCCAGGCAATCAGCATGAGTGATCCTGAAACACAGTTAAATATTGAAATTCTCTCCACTTCTCTTTGTTTTAGGAGTTAAGATGAATTTCTTCCCCTGGAGTAAACATGTGGTCTGTCAACTGACTAAAAATTTAGAGCAGAAACATTTGACAGTAGTCGTCAAATTCTGGATTTAAACTAATGAGTCAACAGAGCAAAGGTAATATAGACAGTGAGCAGCCAAACAGCAACCTTGGGCCAAGAAACTGAGTCCATTGCCATAATTACAGGTATACCATTAGCAGAAAAGCGGCACAGAAATGTTTTTCACATCTTCAAAATTCTATTAGTTTTCAAACATCTGAAGATTGTTATAAATTATTGTTTTGCATATCCTTGTCTCATGAAAAAGGACAGTTATTGTTAAGAGACCACCCATCTAATGTGTCCAACCTCATCCACTGTTTTGGTTCCTTGTTTGTGTAACTTGTGTCTGTGAAACATGTGCAGTTCAATTTAAAGGACTGCAAGTCTACTCAGTATTATAGATTAAACACTTTAATCGTGCTAAAAGTACAAATGAAATGACGTTCCTGGTAGCATTTATCTTCCAAGGACTTTCAAATCATTTAGCTGTGAACAGCTTAGCAAAAAATGACAAAGGACTTTGCTGAGATTATTTTGGACTAAAAAACATTTTTATTTTACACGTATCACTTTGTGCAAGGTCTTACCATGAGCTTTGATGATATCAGGAACATCATCTTTGCCAACAACAAGGGGATTATTAATATTGATCCTTTTATTGCTGGTGAAGGTACCCATATGGATTCTTATTGATCCTGTAGGAAAGATATATCAAAGTTTACAGACACTTGTATATGTGTATGCATGTGTGAGTGTCACACAGGATAACATTTAACCATACCAACATTTAAATTTGTGATGTCAAATATCATTGCCAGATTCGTCTCTCTGTTGTGATGTCAGATATTAATGCCAAATTCGTCTCTCTGTTGTGATGTCAGATATCAATGCCAGATTCGTGTCTCTGTTGTGATGTCAGATATCAATGCCAGATTCGTCTCTCTGTTGTGATGTCAGATATCATTGCCAGATTCGTCTCTCTGTTGAACAGTATCCGGGTTTACACCAGCCCACCAGATTTCTTATTTGTGTTGCCCTGTAGTAATCCTGTAGGCAAGGGATGCCTAATCCTCCTTTATCTTTGGGAAGCTGAAGTGTTTTGAACTTAAATCTTGGCTTTTTACCCGCCCATATAAATCTTGAGAGGGTCCTATCCCACTCTACAAAGTATCTATCAGGGTTTTCTATAGAAACAGACTGGAATAAGTTTAATATCTTTGGGAGCATATTCATTTTTATGATGTCCACTCTAGAAGAAATGCTTAGATAGACCATCTGCTAATATTTAGCATGATATCTTTTTTAAGTAGGGGGTAGTTGATTTCTTCCAAGCTAGTTATATCCATTGATAAGTTTATGCCCAGATATTTGATAGTTCTTTTGTCCCAGCTTAGTTTGTATTTGTTGAGCAGATTCTGGGGAGGGCTATAAAAGCTACTAAGAACTTGTGTTTTTTGTATATTCAATTTATATCCCGAGTATAGCCCATACTCCTTTAACACTGACATGAGCTCCATAAGTGATTCGGTAGGTTTTGATAAGTAAACCAAAATGTCATCTGCAAACAAGGCCAATTTCTGCTCACTTCCAGTGATATTAATCCCTTTTATGTTACCATTCTGCCTAATCCTTTCAGCCAATGGCTCTATAAAAATAGCAAATAAGAGTGGACTCAGTGGGCATCCTTGTCTTGTGGACCTTTCAAGCTTGAAAGCATCTGAAAGTTCACCGTTAATCTTTACTTTTGCAGTTGGGCTATTATACAAGGCCCTCAATATAGTGATGATGGACCCATTAAACCCATGGATTTTTTTTTAAAATATGAAAAAAATGTAACTTTTTCCTTCCGTCATACTTCAGAAATATAATATATTAATATTTTGAACATTTTAAAACATTTAAGTTTGCTCGTTGTATTTATAAGATCCTACATTGACGTGCTCCACAATCATTGGTCAGTCATGTTAAAATCCATTATCAGTGGAAAACAAACCTGATCCTCTACTAGAGGCGATTGTGCAATACCTTTTAGACATAACACTCAGCAAACAGTTATTATTAGTTAAAGTCAGTGAGATTTGGAGTGATACATGACACATGACGGAATAAGACACGCAGACTTAGCATGACGAGCCGACGAGGAACACGTACACTGTGAATACATACAGAGGGAAAAGGGGACAGGAGATAAGACATGGACATAACTAAACACAAACAGAACATGATGGCTGGGGGGGAAACACACGTGACAGAAGGAATGGGTCACAAGGGAAAAACATGTAAACGAGACGGGAGAAAAGGACATTACTGAAATACATGAAGGGCCAGGGCTGGGACAGCCAACCAGTCACAGACAAAGAGCCACATCATACACCTGGGCACACATGAACATCACCCATCCCTTCCTCTGTCCTGCGTTCAGTTTAGGGTATCGAACTCAGGACCCTAGCCTCATCAGGCCGGGGTCTTTGTGTGGAGTCTGGATGTTCTCTCGAGCTTCCTCCCACAGTCTAGGGACATGCAGTTAGTGGGGGTCTTCTCGCCCCGTTCACATTCACACAGAGATGAATTGAAGACCACCTTGTGGTTAGTGCCTTCTATTCGATGTACAGACTGAATAATAACACCTTCTAATTAGTTCTGTCTCCTATTGGTGATCTTCTACGAGTGATCAGTGCTTGATGGCTTACTAAGCTTAACTTTTTTCCACAACATTGATAACAAACACATACAAAACAACAACAACATATGTTATCTAAAAAAAACTTGATTGGACCAAAGTTTTGATGTTCATCCTACATGTTTATTGAGATTGTCTAATGTCTGCGACGGTATCTTCTCCCACGTCTGCGGACACCCGAGGCCTTGTGGGGTCTCTTGTGTCTGCGAACGGGGCGAGAAGACCTCGCATGTCTGCGTCTATACCTGCGTCGTGGCATTGTCCAAAACGGCGGTACCTGCTCCACGTCACGGGTTCTATTTATGGACTCACCTGGCAACTTTAGTGATGTCACTGCTGATGTTGTCACTGTTGGTGTGACCTCATGACTCATTCATGCCATCTGAACTATGGTGTAATTATGAGGTCACAGGGGGACGTGAATTTATTCACAAAGTTGATAGAGAGTTTGGGTCATAACTCAAAGACGCAATGATGCAGTCAAATCATTTGGAATTAAATATCTCTGTCAGTGCGCCCCAGGGTGGCTGTGGCTACAATGTAGCTGCCATCACCAGTGTGTGAATGGGTGGATGACTGGATGTGTAAAGTGCTTTGGGGTCCTTAGGGACTAGTAAAGCGCTATGCAAATACAGGCCATTTACCATCTATAAATTACAAGATTTAGAGGGTTCTGACATCACAGTCATCTTTCTGACATTGACATCCAGTCTCTCTGTTGTGATGTCAAATATCAATGCAAGATTCATCTCTCTGTTGTGATGTCAAATATCAATGCCAGATTCATCTCTCTGTTGTGATGTCAAATATCAATGCCAGATTCGTCTCTCTGTTGTGATGTCAGATATCAATGCCAGATTCATCTCTCTGTTGTGATGTCAAATATCAATGCCAGATTCATCTCTCTGTTGTGATGTCAGATATCAATGCCAGATTCGTCTCTCTGTTGTGATGTCAAATATCAATGCCAGATTCATCTCTCTGTTGTGATGTCAGATATCAATGCCAGATTCGTCTCTCTGTTGTGATGTCAAATATCAATGCCAAATTCGTCTCTCTGTTGTGATGTCAAATATCAATGCCAGATTCGTGTCTCTGTTGTGATGTCAGATATCAATGCCAGATTCGTCTCTCTGTTGTGATGTCAAATATCAATGCCAAATTCGTCTCTCTGTTGTGATGTCAAATATCAATGCCAGATTCGTCTCTCTGTTGTGATGTCAAATATTAATGCCAGATTCATCTCTCTGTTGTGATGTCAGATATCAATGCCAGATTCGTCTCTCTGTTGTGATGTCAAATATCAATGCCAAATTCGTCTCTCTGTTGTGATGTCAAATATCAATGCCAGATTCGTCTCTCTGTTGTGATGTCAAATATTAATGCCAGATTCGTCTCTCTGATGTGATGTCAAATATTAATGCCAAATTCGTCTCTCTGTTGTGATGTCAAATATTAATGCCAGATTCGTCTCTCTGATGTGATGTCAAATATTAATGCCAAATTCGTCTCTCTGTTGTGATGTCAGATATCAATGCCAGATTCGTCTCTCTGTTGTGATGTCAAATATTAATGCCAGATTCGTCTCTCTGATGTGATGTCAAATATTAATGCCAAATTCGTCTCTTTGTTGTGATGTCAAATATTAATGCCAAATTCGTCTCTCTGTTGTGATGTCAAATATTAATGCCAGATTCGTCTCTCTGTTGTGATGTCAAATATTAATGCCAGATTCGTCTCTCTGTTGTGATGTCAAATATTAATGCCAGATTCGTCTCTCTGTTGTGATGTCAAATATTAATGCCAGATTCATCTCTCTGTTGTGATGTCAGATATCAATGCCAGATTCGTCTCTCTGTTGTGATGTCAAATATTAATGCCAAATTCGTCTCTCTGTTGTGATGTCAAATATTAATGCCAGATTCGTCTCTCTGTTGTGATGTCAGATATCAATGCCAGATTCGTCTCTCTGTTGTGATGTCAAATATTAATGCCAGATTCGTCTCTCTGATGTGATGTCAAATATTAATGCCAGATTCGTGTCTCTGTTGTGATGTCAAATATCAATGCCAAATTCTTCTCTCTGTTGTGATGTCAAATATTAATGCCAAATTCGTCTCTCTGTTGTGATGTCAAATATTAATGCCAGATTCGTGTCTCTGTTGTGATGTCAAATATTAATGCCAGATTCGTCTCTCTGTTGTGATGTCAAATATTAATGCCAAATTCGTCTCTCTGTTGTGATGTCAAATATTAATGCCAGATTCGTGTCTCTGTTGTGATGTCAAATATTAATGCCAAATTCGTCTCTCTGTTGTGATGTCAGATATCAATGCCAGATTCGTCTCTCTGTTGTGATGTCAGATATCAATGCCAGATTCGTCTCTCTGTTGTGATGTCAGATATCAATGCCAGATTCGTCTCTCTGTTGTGATGTCAAATATTAATGCCAAATTCGTCTCTCTGTTGTGATGTCAGATATCAATGCCAGATTCGTCTCTCTGTTGTGATGTCAGATATCAATGCCAGATTCGTCTCTCTGTTGTGATGTCAGATATCAATGCCAGATTCGTCTCTCTGTTGTGATGTCAGATATTAATGCCAAATTCGTCTCTCTGTTGTGATGTCAAATATCAATGCCAGATTCGTCTCTCTGTTGTGATGTCAAATATTAATGCCAGATTCGTCTCTCTGTTGTGATGTCAGATATCAATGCCAGATTCGTGTCTCTGTTGTGATGTCAAATATCAATGCCAAATTCGTCTCTCTGTTGTGATGTCAAATATTAATGCCAGATTCGTCTCTCTGTTGTGATGTCAGATATCAATGCCAGATTCGTCTCTCTGTTGTGATGTCAGATATTAATGCCAGATTCGTCTCTCTGTTGTGATGTCAAATATTAATGCCAGATTCGTGTCTCTGTTGTGATGTCAAATATTAATGCCAGATTCGTCTCTCTGTTGTGATGTCAAATATTAATGCCAGATTCGTGTCTCTGTTGTGATGTCAGATATTAATGCCAGATTCGTCTCTCTGTTGTGATGTCAAATATTAATGCCAGATTCGTCTCTCTGTTGTGATGTCAGATATCAATGCCAGATTCGTCTCTCTGTTGTGATGTCAAATATCAATGCCAAATTCGTCTCTCTGTTGTGATGTCAGATATTAATGCCAGATTCGTGTCTCTGTTGTGATGTCAAATATTAATGCCAGATTCGTCTCTCTGTTGTGATGTCAGATATCAATGCCAGATTCGTGTCTCTGTTGTGATCTCAAATATCAATGCCAGATTCGTGTCTCTGTTGAACAGTATCCGGGTTTACACCAGCCCACCAGATTTCTTATTTGTGTTGCCCTGTAGTAATCCTGTAGGCAAGGGATGCCTAATCCTCCTTTATCTTTGGGAAGCTGAAGTGTTTTGAACTTAACTCTTGGCTTTTTACCCGCCCATATAAATCTTGAGAGGGTCCTATCCCACTCTACAAAGTATCTATCAGGGTTTTCTATAGAAACAGACTGGAATAAGTTTAATATCTTTGGGAGCATATTCATTTTTATGATGTCCACTCTAGAAGAAATGCTTAGATAGACCATCTGCTAATATTTAGCATGATATCTTTTTTAAGTAGGGGGTAGTTGATTTCTTCCAAGCTAGTTATATCCATTGATAAGTTTATGCCCAGATATTTGATAGTTCTTTTGTCCCAGCTTAGTTTGTATTTGTTGAGCAGATTCTGGGGAGGACTATAAAAGTTACTAAGAACTTGTGTTTTTTGTATATTCAATTTATATCCCGAGTATAGCCCATACTCCTTTAACACTGACATGAGCTCCATAAGTGATTCGGTAGGTTTTGATAAGTAAACCAAAATGTCATCTGCAAACAAGGCCAATTTCTGCTCACTTCCAGTGATATTAATCCCTTTTATGTTACCATTCTGCCTAATCCTTTCAGCCAATGGCTCTATAAAAATAGCAAATAAGAGTGGACTCAGTGGGCATCCTTGTCTTGTGGACCTTTCAAGCTTGAAAGCATCTGAAAGTTCACCGTTAATCTTTACTTTTGCAGTTGGGCTATTATACAAGGCCCTCAATATAGTGATGATGGACCCATTAAACCCATGGATTTTTTTTTAAAATATGAAAAAATTTAACTTTTTCCTTCCGTCATACTTCAGAAATATAATACATTAATTTTTTGAACATTTTAAAACATTTAAGTTTGCTCGTTGTATTTATAAGATCCTACATTGACGTGCTCCACAATCATTGGTCAGTCATGTTAAAATCCATTATCAGTGGAAAACAAACCTGATCCTCTACTAGAGGCGATTGTGCAATACCTTTTAGACATAACACTCAGCAAACAGTTATTATTAGTTAAAGTCAGTGAGATTTGGAGTGATACATGACACATGACGGAATAAGACACGCAGACTTAGCATGACGAACCGACGAGGAACACGTACACTGTGAATACATACAGAGGGAAAAGGGGACAGGAGATAAGACATGGACATAACTAAGCACAAACAGAACATGATGGCTGGGGGGGAAAACACACGTGACCAATAATAGTAGACCTGTGCTACATTTGTCCAGCTAGGCAACACATATTTCTGCATAAGAGATACATGAGACACCCTTTAAATAAGCAAATTTCATGTTTAAAACATGGAAATGCAGCCAAAATGGACCATACAATGGCCTCAGTGAACACATCAGCACATAAGTAGAGATAAGGAAACTCAATCACATTAGATATTAATATTACTATGAGTAAATTATATATATTATATATTCTGTTATATGGTTTAAAGAATACAATGTGATAATCACACAGGAGAACGCTGTTTCCAGTTATACAAATTTATTTTATTTCACTATTAAAGAAACCAATTATGTAAATAAAAGCTCACCACAAGAACATCTCCCAACCCAGTCTTACAAAGTTGCAGTTACAATAAAAAATGGGTAGGGAACATGAACTGTTGGTGAGCTAAAAAACAATCCTGGTGCTGATGCTTGTCATTGAACGTTTTGGACAGAGCTCTTGATTGAAATGCCTACCGTTGTGTGTAGGCATTTCGGTCCAGATGTTATGGAGTTCAGTTCAGCTAAGATGTATTTCTAAAGCACCGGATGGCAAAAATAGCCGCTTCTCGGCTGTTTATATTGTAAGGTAAAGACCATACAATATAAGAGAGAAAACCCCCCAACAATCAGATGATCCCCTGTGAGCAAACCCTTGATGACAGTGTCTGTGAAGGTTATCAGTCATCAAGGCCATAGTAGTCTAAGGAGCTTGGAAAGAAAAGCGCCTGGACTTCTTTAAGTTAAAGAAGTCCAGGCGCTTTTCTCCAAGCTCCTTAGACTTGGTGACGGTGGGAAAGAAAAACTCCCTTTTAACAGGAAGAAACTTTCGGCAGAACCAGGCTCAGTGAGGGGCGGCCATCTGCCTCGACCGGTTGGGGGGGGGGCACAGCTGTTATAACCCCTGACGCAGCATAGCTTCTAATTCTGAAAGATACGTAGATACCTTAAACCTGCACTCTATGCAGGACACCAAGCGATGACACGACTTGCAGTACTATAGGAGTCTATGCAGAAACAGTTTTCTCTCTTGAATCTCTGTAATTTTTTTGCTACTGAGTGTCTGGGTGCAGTCACTCATTTTGGGCCAATTAAATCAAATGAACTTCCATTGTCTAAGTTATAGCCCTATTGAACCTGCGTTAACCAGCTTTAATAGGGAGGGCCAAAGTCGTAGTTGTGCTAAATTTCCTCGAATTCTCCTCGGAGATTTTCGAGTAGCTTCCTTTGTTCTTGAAAGTTCTTTTCCATTTGTCTCATCGCTTCCCGTCCATTCCACATCTTTTTGGTAAGGTCACTAACCTTATTTTCTAAGGCCTTATTTTGTTGTTTGAGTATGTCAACTTGGACATCGTAGTTGTTTATCAGATTGTTATGTTCTGCCTGTGAAACTTTGGGAGTCTGAGCTTGGGTTTGCAACGCCATGTCTTCTGTTTTCAAGGCTTCCTGTAAATCATACTGATTTTTCTTGACCTCTTCAAGCTCTCTTTTCATTTCCTCAAATTCATGGCACAACAACTCCTTTTCTCTGTTGGTCACTTCAAAATCATGTTGGGAGTCTTTCTCAGTGGCTTTGGAGATCCGTGATTCTCCTTTCACACCCTCATCGTGTGGTTTCAGTTCTTTTTGAGAATCACCACTCCTTTTGGAAAGCTCCTGGAGGTCCTGTTCAAGAAGTTCGTTATGCCGCCTCAATATGTCAATTTCATGTGCAAAGCATTGGCGTTCCAGGGTCTGTCTGAGCTGTTCACTGTCCGTTGTTTTGTTTTCCTCATTCATGATCCTTTTTCTTTCTTCACTCTCTTGTAACTCTTTAAAGGCTGTGTTTGCCTGATGGAGCTCAGTTTTAACAGCCTGTATTTCCTGTTGCATGTCATCTTTTTCCTTTTCAAAGTCCCTTTTCAGCTCACACATGCGTTTTACCGTCACATCATTTTCCTCTCTTAAAGACTGGTTGTCCTTTTCCATGTCTCCCACTTTTATAACCAAGCCTGTCTTGCTGCTTTGCAACTCTCTGATTTCTGCTTCCATTTCCTGCATCACCTCTTTCTGTTGCTGGATCTCTTTGGTTTTGGAGCTGTTTAAATCCTTTAGAATTTGGTTCCAATATTCCAGCTCTTGAATTTTGAAGTGAATTGTTTCATTCTCTAGTTGCAGGTCTCTTTTCCTCTTGTTTTTAGAGAACCCACTTCGTTTGAAGAGAACTTCAATGTTTTTTTGGAGAATCTTGTTCTCATTTATGAGCTCTCTTTTTTGCTCCTTAAGGTCGGCGTTCTCGACTTTAAGGTCACGTATGGTAGAGTTTTGTTGTTTGAGAGTTTTATTCTCATTTTTCAGCTCTTTGATTTGCTGTTTAAGTTTTTCGTTCTCGGCTCTCATGTTGCATACAACAGGATTTGACAGACTCATATTTCAAATTGAAGTTGATGCTAAATCTCTGTACCAACTAAAAGATTTTTTAAAAATACCGTCAACTGTGTCAGAAACGCAAGTTTCCAGTAGTTTCCTGCCTAGTGAATTCTTCCACTCTCTTTGAAAGACTGACAAGAGTGAGAACCTCTCCCCTATTTATAGGTTTTCGTGTGCTGATGTCATAAAGAAGACCAGAGATCAAAGGGATTCTGGTGAAACGTCACTGTGTCTGGTCTGGGCAGTTCTGAATTGAATAATAACAAAATGACGGGGGGCGTGTCTGGTAGCCATGTGAAGACGTGTTGTACAGGGCTCCTCAATGGACTAATTTGTTTCATAATTCCATTGCTCCAAAACTAACGAACCTTTAACAACAGTACGATAACACGCCCGTGTGCTGCTCTGAGGCACTTTTTACATCTTCAAGGCTACGGTGTACGACATATGAGCAAAACTAGATCGGGGAAAGAGCAGGCCGCAAAAGCCTCGGACCTGTCACGGTTGTTAAAGAGTGGACTCAGGCGCGGAGCTCAGAAATAATGACAGTGCATTTATTTACAGTGCAGCAATGTGACAACAGTTCAAATGTGCAACAATGGTGATAGTGCGTCCCTCTTTCCGTGTAAGCCTGTGCGTGGTAGTGAGTAGGGGTGGGTTTTTATAATCGATTCATTGATTAAGATCGATTATGGCTTGGATAACGTAAAATCGATTAATTAAAATCCTGAATCGATTTTTTTAATATAAATTTATTTTGCCCGAAATGCCAGAATCTCTGGTGACATCTCACAAAATTTCAAGAACCACCAAACAGCTAAGACAGTAAATGAGAGCAGGAACACGGATTCTGCACAAAGACTTAAACACACAGCACGACCCGCGGATCAGAATCATTTAGATGTCGCCTTTCTCACCCGACGGCACGGACACGGTCGGGGCTGAAAGCCGACAGCTCACTGATTCTGATCTGTCGGCGGGTCCGCGCTTTGTGTTCACGCCCTTTATGCGCTGATTCTAAAGCTGTTAGTTTGATCTCTTTCCAAACAATATTGACCGAACCAGCAGCAAAAGAAGATTCACATAAACATCGTCATGAATTCACTCTGACTTTTACTGTTTTGCTTCCACCGCGATGCACAGCTCTCTCTCTCTGTCTCTCTGTCTCTCTCTCTCTGTCTCTCTCTCTCTCTGTCTCTCTCTCTCTCTGTCTCTCTCTCGCCCTCTCTCTCTCTCTCTGTGTACTTCAAGAACAGTTTCCCTTTCTTCATTATTCGCTTGCTTGTTACGCACAAGTCTACCGTTGTTTACAGCGCTGTCGGCCGCTGTTTTTTTCCCTTTTACATTCTTCCGAAAAGAAAACCTCATTTCTGCTGTTCAATACTGAACAAATTTAAACTTTTTAAAATTATTCAAAATGCAAAACGCTTAACCGTGTCTCTAATAAAACCTCTGTAACTTCAGAGGTAATGTTCATATGTTGATTAATGGTTTTCTTTCGTTTTTGATGTACTGCAGAATATTTTTATAAAATCCCAGGCCAGGAAAACCACCTTCATGTTTTTCTGTGTTTTATCTTCAGCTACTTTGACACAAAGGCATCTGCTGTGATGCTTACACCTTTGATAAAGTCTTGCGTGTGTCAGCTTCCTTTTTATTGATACAAAAATATGTAAATGTACTGATCTGAATTATAATATTTCTGACTGTCAAAATTTCCCAGATTTAAATCGAATCAAATCGAATTAAATCGAATCGTGGATCGAATCGATTCGGGACCTTGTGAATCGGAATTGAATCGATTCTAGAAATCAGTGACGATACCCAGCCCTAGTAGTGAGTGCCCGTCTCTCCTCCAAGTGCTTCCTTAGTGTCCGTAAATCCTCCGTCAATCCCTGGGTGAACACACACACACACACACACACACACACACACACACACACACACACACACACACACACACACACACACACACACACACACACACAGGCAGGTCGACCGGTCAGGGCGCCGTCAGATCCTGACAGGACCATGCTGAAGACAGACCGGAGGCACCACCCCATGACATGAGTGAGATTATGAGAGCTATTGCTAGCTCTGAAAAGACGATATTGGACCGTATCGATTCAAGCACGAAAGATTTATTATTCCAGAGGTTGGGACATATTTTTTCTGCACCTGCATTTTGGTACCTGAATGGCAAGCTCGCAAAGTCATCTGCTCTTCGTTTTATAAGCTGGAATGTTAAAGGTATAAATAATCCGGTTAAACGCACAAGGGCTTTGACTCATTTAAAATCATTGAGATCCGATGTTGTATATCTGCAGGAAACACACCTCCGATCAAGTGAACAAATTCAACTAATTAAACTGTTTCTCTGCTTGTCTGCATTGCCACAAATTGTTCTATTTGGTGATGTATCATAGAACTGTACTATATAGTGTATGTAAGTTTCTGTGTTTGCTAGTAACTACCATCAACCTAAGGTCTCAGCTAATTTATCTTTGCAGAGATGTTCATTTGATTGTAACAGCAGTAGGAAAGAGCAGTAACAAGAGTAGGACAGCTAAGCTAATTATGGCTAAACATTTGGAATTTAGTGAAAGCAAAAATTGACCTTGCAAAGATGGATAGGTTTATTTAGAAAGTCAGCTATTTACATTTAGTGTTCGTCCCAAGTAGGAGATTTTGAATTGAGTCTAAATTGACCGCAAATTTACTTACATCAAAACTTACAAATTTACATCAAAACTTCTGAAGATGCAGGTCTCTGTGCAGCGGCTGAAGTCTGTGGTGTAGAGGGTGAAGAGGAAGGGGGAGAGGATGGTCCCTTATGGTGCTCCTGTGTTGCTGATTACCTTGTCAGACACACAATGTGGAAGACGCACATATTGTGGTCTTCCTGTCAGGTAATCAACAATCCAGGACACTAGAGAAGCATCCCCCTGCATCGCTGTTAGCTTATCACCAAGCACTGGAAAAGTAAAAAAAACATGAACCTCACAGTGCTCGCCGGCTGGTCCGGGTGGATGTAGACACGATTGAGCAGATAGATGATGGCGTCCTGTGAGACGGGGCTGGTAAGCAAATTGAATGGGATCCTGATGTGGTCTGACAATGGGTGAGATCTGGTCCAGGATGAGCCTTTCCAGGGTCTTCATGATGTGGGAGGTCAGTGTCACAGGCCTGTAATCCTGGGGGCCACTGGGACGTGGCGTCTTTGGTACAGGGACGAGGCTTGATGTCTTCCACAGCACTGGGACCCTCTTCAGACTCAGCATGAACAGTTTATGGAAGACTCCACAAAGCTGGGGGGCACAGGCCTTGAGGGGACTCACTCCATCTGGTCCAGCAGACTTGCCTGAGTGGAGTTTCTTCATTTGCATCTGAACCTGGTAAGCATTTAACACTACTACACTGACATACATAATTTTCAATTTAATGAAGTTAAAAATTTGTTGTCTTATTGTCAGTTGTTATTGACAGCAAGATTATTAGAAATATATGAAAAAATGTACATTAAATGGGAAGTTCAGGAGCTGAATCAATGACAGTTTTTTTTTTTTCAAATGAAAGTGACAAAGGTGCAGATTCATACATAGATGCTGTCATATTAACAGATGTTAATGTGTGAAAAGGGCTTTAACCCTCCCATTATGATGTGGGTCGAGTTGACCTGATTTAAAAATGTAAAAGGAAAAATTGTTAAAAGTACTTTTTAATACAAAATTGCTGTTTGGCTTAAAAAATGTAACCAGCTTGTAAAATGAAACTGGTTTACCTGGCAGCCAGAGTGGAGGCTAAAGGCGACTGAAACTACTTCTTTCTTTGCAACTGTGAGACATATTATACACACACACACACACACACACACGACAGTAATGCTTGGCCCAGTGAAATTGAATGCTGATTGAAAGTACACCTTAATTATCAACTAAAAGCAAAAGAGAAAAAAAACATAAGTAATATTTTTTAAAGACATTACTGAGAAACTTTCCAGGATTCGCCAACTGATGCATCAGTGGGTCTGAATTTCCAGTGCAGTCTCTCATCAAGTATGTTAAAATTGATGATAAAATTCAACAAAACTACAGGGAAACACTCTGGAAGATTCTGCTGCTGCTCATTTTTCTCCAATTCCAACCAGAAGTGCCACCAAAAAGCAAAGGTTTCCCAGAAGGTACACAGCGATCAGGCAACTGTCACCTTTGACCTGACAAAAAAAGTAAAATTATATTAGAAATACTCCATCTTGTGGCAATCAGTGATTGCTTGCTTTTATATTTCTTTCAGCTTACCAATGCTGATTCCATTTGATCAGCAGTATCATCTGAAACCCAGAGCAAAGAACAGTGAAATATTGCAGGGCACATTAACTGAAGTGAACTAAAGCAGTCAGCTATGTTTTTAATCATTTTATTTATACAGGTTGAGTTATGATATTAGTTTTAAGCTTTAACAGAAGAAGAACAATTTGAAATCAATTTAAATAAAATTGAGTCGAGTTGAGTAGTTGTGGTGATTGAAAAAAAACAAAAAAACAACAACTTTCAGAACGATAACAATGTGCTGGAAGCTCTATGTAAACATTTAGCATGTCAAGTTGCCATTGGTCATGGAAAGTGTGTGCGGCACGGGGGGGTAAAACATTTTTTAAAAATCACCAAACATTAACCAGTTTTTGTAGACACAAAGAGGTTGTGATCATATTTTTTTTTAATAATTTGTGTGACTGAGCCACACATTGAGCCACAGCATTGTCAAACTACACGTGTCCAAAATTGGATAGTCTCAGTTGAGACATTTCAATGCAAGTTCTCTCTGATAACATTAGGTTGGTGGTGCATGAGCTGAGCCTTCGTGTATAGTATTCCCAGAGTATTTTCATGCATTTAATAAATCGAAAGATAAAGATTCCTTTGTCGCTGTACTTCAGCACAGTTAAAGTGTAACAGCTTTTGTTCCAGCAGACTACCATTGAGACATTCTTACGCGTTTTCACTCATCAATTCATAAATACCAATATTTGATGCTGCTGTGTTATACACAGAAAATCTTGTGATACAGTGCTGTTTATTTTACCCATCCAACCACATTCTGAGGTGTACAGGGGTTATACGCTTCGCTCAGTCAGCTAAATGCTGCTGAACTGATCAGGTGGCTCTTCACCGTGCAAATGGACTGTTGGGTCTAGATTGGTTTTTGTCATTAAAGTGTATATGGGTAGTGATGATTTTTTCCTTCATCACTGAAATGCAAAAAAAAAGGCTTACCTCTGTGTTTAACTACCCAATCATGGACCTCCAAAATGATGATGAAGAGAACTTCCCAGGCAAAGAAGCCACCCATCACTTTCAATAGCCACCCATCATCACTGTCAATCCTGTCCAGGCCTGTAAATATGGCTGCCACTGTGTGACACAAAGAAGCAGGCATTTTAAGACGAGCAGCATGGGTGACAGTGTGTCTGCTATTGAAAATGTTAGCATATATGCAAGATGGTAGAATGAAGTAAAACACAAGCTTACCAGCTATAGATTTTATTACCACCGCATTTAAAAAATGTGTCCAGTTGAACAGATACCTCCTATCAAAGAAAAGAGAAGAACTATAAAATCATCAGCTTCTGAAGTTCTTGTCTAAGATTTCTCCTGCATCCAATTTATGAAAACAAGTATCATTACTGAACATACAATTTTACTAAATCTATATTTCACTTAAAAAATATTTCATTTACTGAGTCTGGCCTCCAAAGCTACAACCAGGCTATATTTATTAAAAGTACCATTATTACTAAGAGGAAGGAATAACTTTCACGAGTCATGTGCAAATTAGTTTCCTACTTGGTGTTTCAGTGTGAAAGTGTGCTCTGATAAAGCACATGCAGGCTACACTTTGCAAAAGTTTGAAATTTTAAAAACTTTTATGGCTGAAGTATGAATACAACTCTTAGGGTTATCAAATAACTTTATAACCTCACTTTGCCGCGTGAGCAGTGCATTTAGTCATTAAGCATGTACTGCCCCATTCCTTTGGTTTATCGTGTTTTCAAAATTTGTTAAATAATTGTAGAGAAAAAAAAAGTGAGGCCATTTTTAATTTTTTTTTTAATAATATTTGAACAGAGTATTCTTAAATGTGTATAGGCATGATATAGTATATTAATTAAACACACACAGATGGATACATACAGGTGATGTTGTGGTCCGCAGCGCAGCAAGGCCCCGATAGGCTGGATGAGTGAGAGGATCATAACCAGGCACCCCAACACTGGATGTGCTCCCTGGATACCAAACACATTAACAGTGCTAATCATGGGGCATAAATATCAGTCTGAGAGCTGAAACACACAACTAAAGAGTGCTTAATGAATATCAAGAGAAAAGAAAAAAAAAAACACTTTGAAGGGGTATATTAATCTTGCCTGTGGATGCAACTTGCAGACTGGAGGAGATAAGACATGGACATAACTAAGCACAAGCAGAACATGATGGCTGGGGGGGAAACACACGTGACAGAAGGAATGGGTCACAAGGGAAAAACATGGAAACGAGACGGGAGAAAAGGACATTACTGAAATACATGAAGGGCCAGGGCTGGGACAGCCAACCAGTCACAGACAAAGAGCCACATCATACACCTGGGCACACATGAACATCACCCATCCCTTCCTCTGTCCTGCGTTCAGTTTAGGGTATCGAACTCAGGACCCTAGCCTCATCAGGCCGGGGTCTTTGTGTGGAGTCTGGATGTTCTCTCGAGCTTCCTCCCACAGTCTAGGGACATGCAGTTAGTGGGGGTCTTCTCGCCCCGTTCACATTCACACAGAGATGAATTGAAGATCACCTTGTGGTTAGTGCCTTCTATTCGATGTACAGACTGAATAATAACACCTTCTAATTAGTTCTGTCTCCTATTGGTGCTCTTCTACGAGTGATCAGTGCTTGATGGCTTACTAAGCTTAACTTTTTTCCACAACATTGATAACAAACACACACAGAACAACAACAACATATGTTATCTAAAAAAAACTTGATTGGACCAAAGTTTTGATGTTCATCCTACATGTTTATTGAGATTGTCTAATGTCTGCGACGGTATCTTCTCCCACGTCTGCGGACACCCGAGGCCTTGTGGGGTCTCTTGTGTCTGCGAACGGGGCGAGAAGACCTCGCATGTCTGCGTCTATACCTGCGTCGTGGCATTGTCCAAAACGGCGGTACCTGCTCCACGTCACGGGTTCTATTTATGGACTCACCTGGCAACTTTAGTGATGTCACTGCTGATGTTGTCACTGTTGGTGTGACCTCATGACTCATTCATGCCATCTGAACTGTGGTGTAATTATGAGGTCACAGGGGGACGTGAATTTATTCACAAAGTTGATAGAGAGTTTGGGTCATAACTCAAAGACGCAATGATGCAGTCAAATCATTTGGAATTAAATATCTCTGTCAGTGCGCCCCAGGGTGGCTGTGGCTACAATGTAGCTGCCATCACCAGTGTGTGAATGGGTGGATGATTGGATGTGTAAAGTGCTTTGGGGTCCTTAGGGACTAGTAAAGCGCTATGCAAATACAGGCCATTTACCATCTGTAAATTACAAGATTTAGAGTGTTCTGACATCACAGTCATCTTTCTGACATTGACATCCAGTCTCTCTGTTGTGATGTCAAAAATCAATGCCAGATTCATCTCTCTGTTGTGTGATGTCAAATATTAATGCCAGATTCGTCTCTCTGTTGTGATGTCAAATATTAATGCCAGATTCGTCTCTCTGTTGTGATGTCAGATATCAATGCCAGATTCGTCTCTCTGTTGTGATGTCAGATATCAATGCCAGATTCGTCTCTCTGTTGTGATGTCAGATATCAATGCCAGATTCGTCTCTCTGTTGTGATGTCAAATATTAATGCCAGATTCGTCTCTCTGTTGTGATGTCAGATATCAATGCCAGATTCGTCTCTCTGTTGTGATGTCAAATATTAATGCCAGATTCATCTCTCTGTTGTGATGTCAGATATCAATGCCAGATTCGTCTCTCTGTTGTGATGTCAAATATTAATGCCAAATTCGTCTCTCTGTTGTGATGTCAGATATTAATGCCAGATTCGTCTCTCTGTTGTGATGTCAAATATTAATGCCAGATTCGTCTCTCTGTTGTGATGTCAGATATCAATGCCAGATTCGTCTCTCTGTTGAACAGTATCCGGGTTTACACCAGCCCACCAGATTTCTTATTTGTGTTGCCCTGTAGTAATCCTGTAGGCAAGGGATGCCTAATCCTCCTTTATCTTTGGGAAGCTGAAGTGTTTTGAACTTAACTCTTGGCTTTTTACCCGCCCATATAAATCTTGAGAGGGTCCTATCCCACTCTACAAAGTATCTATCAGGGTTTTCTATAGAAACAGACTGGAATAAGTTTAATATCTTTGGGAGCATATTCATTTTTATCTTGTCCACTCTAGAAGAAATGCTTAGATAGACCATCTGCTAATATTTAGCATGATATCTTTTTTAAGTAGGGGGTAGTTGATTTCTTCCAAGCTAGTTATATCCATTGATAAGTTTATGCCCAGATATTTGATAGTTCTTTTGTCCCAGCTTAGTTTGTATTTGTTGAGCAGATTCTGGGGAGGGCTATAAAAGCTACTAAGAACTTGTGTTTTTTGTATATTCAATTTATATCCCGAGTATAGCCCATACTCCTTTAACACTGACATGAGCTCCATAAGTGATTCGGTAGGTTTTGATAAGTAAACCAAAATGTCATCTGCAACCAGAATCAGAATCAGAAACTTTATTGTCATTGTCACGAGAACAACGAAATGAAGAATGGTCCCCGATCATTGCATCATCCCTAGCAATATCAAAATATAAATAAAACAATAAAATTCAATAAATAAAATAGATAGAATACTTAAAATACTAATAAGATATAACAGTAAAACATTCACATACATTCCCACACACATGCTTCAGACCGTGCATAGATTAACACAAGAGTGGCGTGATGGACATTTTTTTGTAGTATTCAGATGTGTTATTGCAGTTGGATAACAGCTGTGTTTGAGTCTATTAGTCCTTGCTCTGATTGCCCTGTACCGTCTGCCTGAGGGCAACAGTTCGAACAGGGAGTGGCCAGGATGTGAGGTGTCTTTTATGATGTTTTGGGCCTTTTTAAAACAGTGGGCGTTGTGTAGAACTTCCAGTGTGGGGAGAGGGCAGCCAGTGATCTTTTGGGCGGTGTTAATGATCCCTTGGAGTGCTTTCCTCTGAGCCCCTGTGCAGCTAGTGTACCAGATGCATATGCAGTAAGTTAGAACACTCTCAATGGTGGCTCTGTAGAAGGACACCAGCAGTCTCTGTGTGATGTTATTCCTCCTGAGAATTCTCAGGAAGTACAGTCTCTGTTGGGCCTTTTTCAGCAGCTCGGAGGTGTTCACACTCCAGGAAAGGTTCTCCTCTATATTGACTCCCAGGAAGCGGAAGCTTGCCACCCTTTCTACACAGTCCCCATTTATGAATAGTGGTTGGATCTCTGCCTTTTTCCTTCTGAAGTCTATTATGAGTTCTTTGGTTTTTGAAGTGTTGAGGAGGAGGTTATTGGCCTTACACCATGACGTCAGCTGCTCCACCTCGTCTCTGTACATAGACTCGTCTCCCTTGGAAATGAGCCCCACCACTGTGGTGTCATCTGCAAATTTCACAAAGATGTTGCTGTGGTGGCGAGGAGTGCAGTCGTGTGTGTAGAGAGAGTAGAGCAGTGGACTGAGCACACAGCCCTGGGGTGAGCCAGTGCTGAGACTCAGGGCTGAGGATGTGTGATGGCCAACTCTGACTCTCTGTCTACGGCCCGAGAGGAAGCTATTGATCCACATGCAGGTGCTGTCTGGAAGCCCCAGGTCTTGTAGCTTGGCCACCAGTTTGTGTGGAAGGATGGTGTTAAAAGCTGAGCAGTAATCCACGAAGAGCATCCGCACATAGCTACCATGCTCTTCCAGGTGAGTTAATGCAGCATGGAGTGCTGTGGCTACAGCGTCTTCCGTGGATCGGTTTGCTCTGTAGGCAAACTGGTGTGGATCCAGGCTGCGGGGCAGGGCTGCTGTGATGTGTCTGCGGACCAGCTTCTCAAAGCATTTCATTACCACTGGGGTGAGTGCCACCGGTCTGTAGTCATTCAGGCCGGTGATGTGGGGCTTCTTAGGCAAGGGGACTATGGTGGAGGACTTCAGGCAGAGTGGGACAGTCGCCTGTGCGAGGGATTTGTTGAAAATCCTGGTGAAGATCCCAGCCAGCTGTCCTGCACAATCCCTCAATATTCGACCTGGCACACCATCAGGACCCGCCGCCTTCCTCGGGTTAACAGCCTGCAGCATGCGCCTCACCTCGTGCTCTTCCAGGGTGAGGGTGGTGCTGCTATGGGTGGCGTGTTGCTGCTGTGGCTCCAATGCCTCCGGTACCCTGGTCTCAAAGCGGGCAAAGAAGATATTCAGCTCCTCTGCCAGCTCCAGGTCACCGTCCGCAGCTCCGAGATTGATCTTATAGTTGGTTAGGTGCTGGATGCCTTGCCACACCTGCCGGCTGGTATTACTCTTCAAAAACAAGGCCAATTTCTGCTCACTTCCAGTGATATTAATCCCTTTTATGTTACCATTCTGCCTAATCCTTTCAGCCAATGGCTCTATAAAAATAGCAAATAAGAGTGGACTCAGTGGGCATCCTTGTCTTGTGGACCTTTCAAGCTTGAAAGCATCTGAAAGTTCACCGTTAATCTTTACTTTTGCAGTTGGGCTATTATACAAGGCCCTCAATATAGTGATGATGGACCCATTAAACCCATGGATTTTTTTTTAAAATATGAAAAAAATTTAACTTTTTCCTTCCGTCATACTTCAGAAATATAATAGATTAATTTTTTGAACATTTTAAAACATTTAAGTTTGCTCGTTGTATTTATAAGATCCTACATTGACGTGCTGCACAATCATTGGTCAGTCATGTTAAAATCCATTATCAGTGGAAAACAAACCTGATCCTCTACTAGAGGCGATTGTGCAATACCTTTTAGACATAACACTCAGCAAACAGTTATTATTAGTTAAAGTCAGTGAGATTTGGAGTGATACATGACACATGACGGAATAAGACACGCAGACTTAGCATGACGAGCCGACGAGGAACACGTACACTGTGAATACATACAGAAGGAAAAGGGGACAGGAGATAAGACATGGACATAACTAAGCACAAACAGAACATGATGGCTGGGGGGGAAACACACGTGACAGAAGGAATGGGTCACAAGGGAAAAACATGTAAACGAGACGGGAGAAAAGGACATTACTGAAATACATGAAGGGCCAGGGCTGGGACAGCCAACCAGTCACAGACAAAGAGCCACATCATACACCTGGGCGCACATGAACATCACCCATCCCTTCCTCTGTCCTGCGTTCAGTTTAGGGTATCGAACTCAGGACCCTAGCCTCATCAGGCCGGGGTCTTTGTGTGGAGTCTGGATGTTCTCTCGAGCTTCCTCCCACAGTCTAGGGACATGCAGTTAGTGGGGGTCTTCTCGCCCCGTTCACATTCACACAGAGATGAATTGAAGATCACCTTGTGGTTAGTGCCTTCTATTCGATGTACAGACTGAATAATAACACCTTCTAATTAGTTCTGTCTCCTATTGGTGCTCTTCTACGAGTGATCAGTGCTTGATGGCTTACTAAGCTTAACTTTTTTCCACAACATTGATAACAAACACACACAGAACAACAACAACATATGTTATCTAAAAAAAACTTGATTGGACCAAAGTTTTGATGTTCATCCTACATGTTTATTGAGATTGTCTAATGTCTGCGACGGTATCTTCTCCCACGTCTGCGGACACCCGAGGCCTTGTGGGGTCTCTTGTGTCTGCGAACGGGGCGAGAAGACCTCGCATGTCTGCGTCTATACCTGCGTCGTGGCATTGTCCAAAACGGCGGTACCTGCTCCACGTCACGGGTTCTATTTATGGACTCACCTGGCAACTTTAGTGATGTCACTGCTGATGTTGTCACTGTTGGTGTGACCTCATGACTCATTCATGCCATCTGAACTGTGGTGTAATTATGAGGTCACAGGGGGACGTGAATTTATTCACAAAGTTGATAGAGAGTTTGGGTCATAACTCAAAGACGCAATGATGCAGTCAAATCATTTGGAATTAAATATCTCTGTCAGTGCGCCCCAGGGTGGCTGTGGCTACAATGTAGCTGCCATCACCAGTGTGTGAATGGGTGGATGACTGGATGTGTAAAGTGCTTTGGGGTCCTTAGGGACTAGTAAAGCGCTATGCAAATACAGGCCATTTACCATCTGTAAATTACAAGATTTAGAGGGTTCTGACATCACAGTCATCTTTCTGACATTGACATCCAGTCTCTCTGTTGTGATGTCAAATGTCAATGCCAGATTCGTCTCTCTGTTGTGATATCAAATGTCAATGCCAGATTCGTCTCTCTGTTGTGATGTCAGATATCAATGCCAGATTCATCTCTCTGTTGTGATGTCAAATATCAATGCCAGATTCGTCTCTCTGTTGTGATGTCAGATATCAATGCCAGATTCGTCTCTCTGTTGTGATGTCAGATATCAATGCCAGATTCATCTCTCTGTTGTGATGTCAAATATCAATGCCAGATTCGTCTCTCTGTTGTGATGTCAAATATCAATGCCAGATTCGTCTCTCTGTTGTGATGTCAGATATCAATGCCAGATTCATCTCTCTGTTGTGATGTCAAATATTAATGCCAGATTCGTCTCTCTGTTGTGATGTCAGATATTAATGCCAGATTCTTCTCTCTGTTGTGATGTCAGATATCAATGCCAGATTCGTCTCTCTGTTGTGATGTCAGATATTAATGCCAGATTCGTCTCTCTGTTGTGATGTCAGATATCAATGCCAGATTCGTCTCTCTGTTGTGATGTCAGATATCAATGCCAGATTCGTCTCTCTGTTGTGATGTCAGATATTAATGCCAGATTCGTCTCTCTGTTGTGTCAGATATTAATGCCAGATTCGTCTCTCTGTTGTGATGTCAGATATCAATGCCAGATTCGTCTCTCTGTTGTGATGTCAGATATTAATGCCAGATTCGTCTCTCTGTTGTGATGTCAGATATTAATGCCAGATTCGTCTCTCTGTTGTGATGTCAAATATTAATGGCAGATTCGTCTCTCTGTTGTGATGTCAAATATTAATGCCAGATTCGTCTCTCTGTTGTGATGTCAGATATCAATGCCAGATTCGTCTCTCTGTTGTGATGTCAGATATTAATGCCAGATTCGTCTCTCTGTTGTGATGTCAGATATCAATGCCAGATTCGTCTCTCTGTTGTGATGTCAGATATTAATGCCAGATTCGTCTCTCTGTTGTGATGTCAGATATCAATGCCAGATTCGTCTCTCTGTTGTGATGTCAAATATTAATGCCAGATTCGTCTCTCTGTTGTGATGTCAGATATCAATGCCAGATTCGTCTCTCTGTTGAACAGTATCCGGGTTTACACCAGCCCACCAGATTTCTTATTTGTGTTGCCCTGTAGTAATCCTGTAGGCAAGGGATGCCTAATCCTCCTTTATCTTTGGGAAGCTGAAGTGTTTTGAACTTAACTCTTGGCTTTTTACCCGCCCATATAAATCTTGAGAGGGTCCTATCCCACTCTACAAAGTATCTATCAGGGTTTTCTATAGAAACAGACTGGAATAAGTTTAATATCTTTGGGAGCATATTCATTTTTATGATGTCCACTCTAGAAGAAATGCTTAGATAGACCATCTGCTAATATTTAGCATGATATCTTTTTTAAGTAGGGGGTAGTTGATTTCTTCCAAGCTAGTTATATCCATTGATAAGTTTATGCCCAGATATTTGATAGTTCTTTTGTCCCAGCTTAGTTTGTATTTGTTGAGCAGATTCTGGGGAGGGCTATAAAAGCTACTAAGAACTTGTGTTTTTTGTATATTCAATTTATATCCCGAGTATAGCCCATACTCCTTTAACACTGACATGAGCTCCATAAGTGATTCGGTAGGTTTTGATAAGTAAACCAAAATGTCATCTGCAAACAAGGCCAATTTCTGCTCACTTCCAGTGATATTAATCCCTTTTATGTTACCATTCTGCCTAATCCTTTCAGCCAATGGCTCTATAAAAATAGCAAATAAGAGTGGACTCAGTGGGCATCCTTGTCTTGTGGACCTTTCAAGCTTGAAAGCATCTGAAAGTTCACCGTTAATCTTTACTTTTTCAGTTGGGCTATTATACAAGGCCCTCAATATAGTGATGATGGACCCATTAAACCCATGGATTTTTTTTTAAAATATGAAAAAAATGTAACTTTTTCCTTCCGTCATACTTCAGAAATATAATACATTAATTTTTTGAACATTTTAAAACATTTAAGTTTGCTCGTTGTATTTATAAAATCCTACATTGACGTGCTCCACAATCATTGGTCAGTCATGTTAAAATCCATTATCAGTGGAAAACAAACCTGATCCTCTACTAGAGGCGATTGTGCAATACCTTTTAGACATAACACTCAGCAAACAGTTATTATTAGTTAAAGTCAGTGAGATTTGGAGTGATACATGACACATGACGGAATAAGACACGCAGACTTAGCATGACGAGCCGACGAGGAACACGTACACTGTGAATACATACAGAGGGAAAAGGGGACAGGAGATAAGACATGGACATAACTAAGCACAAACAGAACATGATGGCTGGGGGGGGAAACACACGTGACCAATAATAGTAGACCTGTGCTACATTTGTCCAGCTAGGCAACACATATTTCTGCATAAGAGATACATGAGACACCCTTTAAATAAGCAAATTTCATGTTTAAAACATGGAAATGCAGCCAAAATGGACCATACAATGGCCTCAGTGAACACATCAGCACATAAGTAGAGATAAGGAAACTCAATCACATTAGATATTAATATTACTATGAGTAAATTATATATATTATATATTCTGTTATATGGTTTAAAGAATACAATGTGATAATCACACAGGAGAACGCTGTTTCCAGTTATACAAATTTATTTTATTTCACTATTAAAGAAACCAATTATGTAAATAAAAGCTCACCACAAGAACATCTCCCAACCCAGTCTTACAAAGTTGCAGTTACAATAAAAAATGGGTAGGGAACATGAACTGTTGGTGAGCTAAAAAACAATCCTGGTGCTGATGCTTGTCATTGAACGTTTTGGACAGAGCTCTTGATTGAAATGCCTACCGTTGTGTGTAGGCATTTCGGTCCAGATGTTATGGAGTTCAGTTCAGCTAAGATGTATTTCTAAAGCACCGGATGGCAAAAATAGCCGCTTCTCGGCTGTTTATATTGTAAGGTAAAGACCATACAATATAAGAGAGAAAACCCCCCAACAATCAGATGATCCCCTGTGAGCAAACCCTTGATGACAGTGTCTGTGAAGGTTATCAGTCATCAAGGCCATAGTAGTCTAAGGAGCTTGGAAAGAAAAGCGCCTGGACTTCTTTAAGTTAAAGAAGTCCAGGCGCTTTTCTCCAAGCTCCTTAGACTTGGTGACGGTGGGAAAGAAAAACTCCCTTTTAACAGGAAGAAACTTTCGGCAGAACCAGGCTCAGTGAGGGGCGGCCATCTGCCTCGACCGGTTGGGGGGGGGGGGCACAGCTGTTATAACCCCTGACGCAGCATAGCTTCTAATTCTGAAAGATACGTAGATACCTTAAACCTGCACTCTATGCAGGACACCAAGCGATGACACGACTTGCAGTACTATAGGAGTCTATGCAGAAACAGTTTTCTCTCTTGAATCTCTGTAATTTTTTTGCTACTGAGTGTCTGGGTGCAGTCACTCATTTTGGGCCAATTAAATCAAATGAACTTCCATTGTCTAAGTTATAGCCCTATTGAACCTGCGTTAACCAGGTTTAATAGGGAGGGCCAAAGTCGTAGTTGTGCTAAATTTCCTCGAATTCTCCTCGGAGATTTTCGAGTAGCTTCCTTTGTTCTTGAAAGTTCTTTTCCATTTGTCTCATCGCTTCCCGTCCATTCCACATCTTTTTGGTAAGGTCACTAACCGTATTTTCTAAGGCCTTATTTTGTTGTTTGAGTATGTCAACTTGGACATCGTAGTTGTTTATCAGATTGTTATGTTCTTCCTGTGAAACTTTGGGAGTCTGAGCTTGGGTTTGCAACGCCATGTCTTCTGTTTTCAAGGCTTCCTGTGAATCATACAGATTTTTCTTGACCTCTTCAAGCTCTCTTTTCATTTCCTCAAATTCATGGCACAACAACTCCTTTTCTCTGTTGGTCACTTCAAAATCATGTTGGGAGTCTTTCTCAGTGGCTTTGGAGATCCGTGATTCTCCTTTCACACCCTCATCGTGTGGTTTCAGTTCTTTTTGAGAATCACCACTCCTTTTGGAAAGCTCCTGGAGGTCCTGTTCAAGAAGTTCGTTATGCCGCCTCAATATGTCAATTTCATGTGCAAAGCATTGGCGTTCCAGGGTCTGTCTGAGCTGTTCACTGTCCGTTGTTTTGTTTTCCTCATTCATGATCCTTTTTCTTTCTTCACTCTCTTGTAACTCTTTAAAGGCTGTGTTTGCCTGATGGAGCTCAGTTTTAACAGCCTGTATTTCCTGTTGCATGTCATCTTTTTCCTTTTCAAAGTCCCTTTTCAGCTCACACATGCGTTTTACCGTCACATCATTTTCCTCTCTTAAAGACTGGTTGTCCTTTTCCATGTCTCCCACTTTTATAACCAAGCCTGTCTTGCTGCTTTGCAACTCTCTGATTTCTGCTTCCATTTCCTGCATCACCTCTTTCTGTTGCTGGATCTCTTTGGTTTTGGAGCTGTTTAAATCCTTTAGAATTTGGTTCCAATATTCCAGCTCTTGAATTTTGAAGTGAATTGTTTCATTCTCTAGTTGCAGGTCTCTTTTCCTCTTGTTTTTAGAGAACCCACTTCGTTTGAAGAGAACTTCAATGTTTTTTTGGAGAATCTTGTTCTCATTTATGAGCTCTCTTTTTTGCTCCTTAAGGTCGGCGTTCTCGACTTTAAGGTCACGTATGGTAGAGTTTTGTTGTTTGAGAGTTTTATTCTCATTTTTCAGCTCTTTGATTTGCTGTTTAAGTTTTTCGTTCTCGGCTCTCATGTTGCATACAACAGGATTTGACAGACTCATATTTCAAATTGAAGTTGATGCTAAATCTCTGTACCAACTAAAAGATTTTTTAAAAATACCGTCAACTGTGTCAGAAACGCAAGTTTCCAGTAGTTTCCTGCCTAGTGAATTCTTCCACTCTCTTTGAAAGACTGACAAGAGTGAGAACCTCTCCCCTATTTATAGGTTTTCGTGTGCTGATGTCATAAAGAAGACCAGAGATCAAAGGGATTCTGGTGAAACGTCACTGTGTCTGGTCTGGGCAGTTCTGAATTGAATAATAACAAAATGACGGGGGGCGTGTCTGGTAGCCATGTGAAGACGTGTTGTACAGGGCTCCTCAATGGACTAACTTGTTTCATAATTCCATTGCTCCAAAACTAACGAACTTTTAACAACAGTACGATAACACGCCCGTGTGCTGCTCTGAGGCACTTTTTACATCTTCAAGGCTACGGTGTACGACATATGAGCAAAACTAGATCGGGGAAAGAGCAGGCCGCAAAAGCCTCGGACCTGTCACGGTTGTTAAAGAGTGGACTCAGGCGCGGAGCTCAGAAATAATGACAGTGCATTTATTTACAGTGCAGCAAGGTGACAACAGTTCAAATGTGCAACAATGGTGATAGTGCGTCCCTCCTTCCGTGTAAGCCCGTGCGTGGTAGTGAGTGCCCGTCTCTCCTCCAAGTGCTTCCTTAGTGTCCGTAAATCCTCCGTCAATCCCTGGGTGAACACACACACACACGACAGCAGAATGAGTACGAAGATCAGACAGCACTTCAATAACGTTAGCGACTCAAAAACACTACCAGGCTTAGTGCAATACTCCAGCGCTGTCTGTCGCTCAGCCACACCATTAAGTAGCCCTGCTACTAGTTGATTGGCAGCAGCTGGTGGATTGACTGCAGGTGCGGCAGCTCCGGGCGACAGCACTTCCGGGTCGGAGGTAGCCTGTTGCTAGGTTACCTCCTAGCACATCACAGCGGAGCCGGAGGGGAAGACAGGGCGATAGGAGAGACATTTTCACACTGTGGTATCGCAAGATATAAGTGGTTATATAAATATATGAGTATACATAATAGTTATTATTCATAGATACCTACATCCTAAGTTCCTGTTATTCTTCTGAAAGAAACAGAATGAATGTGTTGTTACAATGGTAATGCCAGGAGAGGCAGTATTAGTTCTGTGTTACATTAATGTGTAAGGAAGTGGAAGAAGTGTGTGTCCTGTAGGAGGCAGTAGAAAATGGATGCTCATGTTCTGTACATGCCCTGAAAGTAAGGTTCAGTAAACCAGTGCAACGATACTCCGGTGTAAGGCTCAGTTATTGTATTTTTATTTTTTGAAGATGCAACACACACGCACACAGATATACACACACTGGCAGGTCGACCGGTCAGGGCGCCGTCAGATCCTGACAGGACCATGCTGAGGACAGACCGGAGGCACCACCCCATGACATGAGTGAGATTATGAGAGCTATTGCTAGCTCTGAAAAGACGATATTGGACCGTATCGATTCAAGCACGAAAGATTTATTATTCCAGAGGTTGGGACATATTTTTTCTGCACCTGCATTTTGGTACCTGAATGCAGAGGCGGAGCCAGACATTTGAAACACCCGGGGCTTAGCCCTAAAGGGTAGTATGCATGTGGGATTTTTTTTTTTTGGGGGGGGTGGGGTTAGAAATGACTGAAAGATTAATAGGCTCTGTTTTGAGTTTTGTTCAAAAAAGAATGACTTCATATAGGGAAATATATATATCACACATGCAGGACACCTTAAACTAGTTTTTTAATTAAGCAGCAAGACAGAACGAAGTCGGGGCTGTATCAAGACACAGGGACTAAACCCCAATTCAACCAGACCCAGAACTGATCCAGAATTAAAACAGGACTACAACAGTTCAAAATCAGGACTACTGAGGACTTAACCAAGACAGAACCAGAATCAGAACTAGATGATAGTAGCACTAAAAATCATCATAGACCTGCACTACACTTATTTTTTTTAAATCTACCAAAGTACAATATTTAGATTGAGAAAAGTTTATATAATTATTTTGGCCTTGTTGTGCAAACAAGCCTGCAGAACTTAATAAATACAGAATTTGAAAAATAGCAAACCTAAAAAGAAACACTAGGTACGAGATACATGAGTACCTATGATACGGTGATACTTTTGGCAAACGACCATTTGACAAACATGTGTGTCTCACCTGCTCTTGTTCATCTGTTCTGTCCTCATTCTCCTCTCTCTCTGTTCCTCTCTCTCTCTCTTTGTGCTGACAATCATAAAATATACAGTTGAAACCAGATATTTACAAACTCTTCAGATCAAAACAAACACTTTTTTAATTGTAACATCAAATCAGACTAAATGTTTATTTTTTTAGATTGATAAATATAAAAAACATATTTGTTAACTTTAAGAGTAAAGAGAGAAACTATCTGTATTTCTTAATTGTAAATGGCACCAAAGTGTATTCAAACTGAGCCACACTTATGGAGCTCCACAGTTCTTTTCCTGGTGTTTTGGTTGACATCTCTTGATTTTCCCATGTCACAGAAACAGGCTGTGTTTTGCCTTATATGCATCCACAGCTGTGCCACCAGTTTACTCACATGGACTCTACTAACCTATCAGAAGCTTCTTCAGCTCAGAATGGAATCGTCTGGAGTTTTCTTATTAATTAACAAACTTAGTGTATATGTACTCCTAAATTTGATGAAAGTGATAATAAATAGACAGATCTCTCTCTCTTTATTCTGACATTTAACTAATTCAAAAGATATTTCAATATTTATCTAAAACAAAAGTTTACTCTAAATTGATGTTGTACAGTAAAAATGTTTTATGTTTTCTCCATAAAGTGTATGTAAATATCTGGTTACAAATGTAAATATCCTGCTGTGTACTGAAATCCCTCTTGTTTTGCATAGAAATATACTGAACAACATACAAAGCACAATATATAAAATAACAGAGCCAGCCATACTAAGGAGAGCTCTCCTTAGTATGGCTGGCTCTGTTTCTCCAACAGCGCACTAACAGGTAGCAGCTGCCCCACCCCCTCGCTCAGTCGCTTAGTGACTGAGCTCGGATCATACCAATATCAGGGGGGATTCACGCACAGTCGTAAATTCCCACAGTGTGCACTATGTGCTTCGAATATTGTGTGTACTTTTTGTTTTATACAGTTGTCAGCCAGGCATCTAACTATGAAAAAATTACACTCCAAAAGACCCCGGGCTTCTGACAAAACAACCCGGGCTTAAGCCCAGTAAGCCACCCCCACGCTCCGCCCCTGCCTGAATGGCAAGCTCGCAAAGTCATCTGCTCTTCGTTTTATAAGCTGGAATGTTAAAGGTATAAATAATCCGGTTAAACGCACAAGGGCTTTGACTCATTTAAAATCATTGAGATCCGATGTTGTATATCTGCAGGAAACACACCTCCGATCAAGTGAACAAATTCAACTAATTAAACTGTTTCTCTGCTTGTCTGCATTGCCACAAATTGTTCTATTTGGTGATGTATCATAGAACTGTACTATATAGTGTATGTAAGTTTCTGTGTTTGCTAGTAACTACCATCAACCTAAGGTCTCAGCTAATTTATCTTTGCAGAGATGTTCATTTGATTGTAACAGCAGTAGGAAAGAGCAGTAACAAGAGTAGGACAGCTAAGCTAATTATGGCTAAACATTTGGAATTTAGTGAAAGCAAAAATTGACCTTGCAAAGATGGATAGGTTTATTTAGAAAGTCAGCTATTTACATTTAGTGTTCGTCCCAAGTAGGAGATTTTGAATTGAGTCTAAATTGACCGC